>NC_069501.1:969516765-970116765 GCF_027579735.1 Bombina bombina | reverse complement strand
CGGTTACTGAAGGCAAGGGTGCCTTGCTACCACAAGATAAGAACAACAAGTCTAAGGGATGACAATATTCTAATTTTCGTTCTGACAAATCCCAACGACAGCAATCCAAACCCGAGCAACCCAAGAGTACTTGGAAGCCGGCTCAGTCCTGGAATAAGAAGCCCACCAAAAACAAATCGGCATGAAGGGGTGGCCCCCAATCCGGTATCAGATCGTGTAGGGGGCAGATTGTCTCTTTTTTCAGACGCCTGGTTCAAGGATGCTGTGGTTCCTGGATGTGGTATTTCAGGGATACAAGATAGGCTTCAAATGTCATCCACCAAGGGGCCGATTACTACTCTCGAATCTGTCTACCAGGCCAGAAGAAAGGGATTCTTTTCTAGGGTGCATTTTAGATCTATCCTCCTTAGGAGTTATTTTTCAGGTGCCTATCGAAGAAAGAGGTTTGGGGTTTTATTCAAACCTTTTCCATCTTAATATGAGGAGAGTCCATGGCTTAATTCCTTACTTGTGGGAATACAGAACCTGGCCACCAGGAGGAGGCAAAGACACCCCAGCCAAAGGCTTAAATACCTCCCTCTACTCCCCTCATCCCCCAGTCATTCTTTGCCTTTCGTCACAGGAGGATGGCAGAGAAGTGTCGGAAGATTCCGAGTAGACTCTTATGGAGTGTAGTACTCTTTGCTATGGGACTGGAGTTTTAAGTAGTCTTGCAGCCTCTCAGAGCATTGACAAATGTTAGGGTCTGGAGATGCAGGGAGAGTCTTTCTGCGAAACCATCCAGACTCGTATTAACAACTCCTAAGCAATCAGTGTTTCACTGCCTGCTTCTATCACTCAAGTTCATGTCAGGTGCGATGCTACAAGACTGTCAATCTTGAGAGGCTGTCTGTCCTACAGCGATTATTCCGGTAAGCTTGTTTCATTTTATCTCATATGATAACGTAAGAAGACAGGGTCACAGTGTGACTCCTTAATCTGTATGGAATCAAGGGTTAATATCTCCGGAAGGGGATTATTGAACAGGGGGGATTTATACATCATTTGCTTTATTATGTTTTATGCTGCGACATGTGTGAGATGAGGTTCTGGCAGATCTGGGAACATTCAGGCTTTACTTTAGTTTTGGATAACTGCGCAGCCTTTCAGTTTGGCGCGCTTTCTTCCTGCAGCAGGGGCGGTCCTGCATGGCACTCCATGTGACCGGGAGTGGCCTCATTAACTTCCTCTTTCCCGACCGTGCGGTTTACAGGAGATGAAGTGTTTTCTCTGCTAAGCGCAAGCAAAAGGTTAAATACTGATATCCTTCCCAGGGGTCATCTACAAACTTGTTGGATTGATCTGATAGTAGATTATCCGCCGATGAAGATGCCCCTGATACTTCAGAGGAGTCTCTTTCTGGGTTGGAATCGGCTGCCTCTAGGCCTCCAGCTGTGGAGGAACCAGACTTTAGATTTAGGATAGAGCACTTACGCTTTCTGTTGAAGGAAGTGTTGGCTATGTTATAGGTTCCGGAACCCAAGTTACCAGAGGAACCTTTTATTCCTAAGCTTGATAAGGTTTATGAGGTCAGGGTGGTGCCACAAGCTTTCCTGGTTCCCATAAAGATGGCAAATATTATTAAGAATGAATGGGAAAGGCTTGGATCCTCTCTTTCCCCTTCTTCCTTTAAGAAATTGTTCCCCTTCCTGACTCCCAATTAGAGTTGTGGGGGTCTGTCCCTATGGTGGTTGGAGCTATCTACACGCTTGCTAAGCACACCACTATCCCGCTTGAGAATAGTTCGTTGTTTAAGGAGCCCATGGATAAGAAGCTGGAAACTCTGTTAAGAAAAATGTTTCAGGACACAGGATTTTTGTGTCAGCCGGCAGCGGCGGTTGCTGCGATTGCTGCGACTCCCTGTCAGAGATGATCGAGATGGAAACTCCCCTCAATGAGATCCAGGAAAGAATTAAGGCCTTGAGGGTTGCTAATTCGTTATTTGTGATGCAAATATGCAGATTATCCGCTTGAATGCTAAGATATCAGGCTTTTCTGTTCTAGCCCGTAGGGCTCTATGGTTAAAGTCTTAGTCGGCTGACATGACTTCCAAATCTAGATTTTCCCTTCTATTTAAGGGGAAGGTTCTTTTTGGTCCAGGACTAGACTCTATTATATCCATGGTCACTGGGGGCAAGGGTGCCTTTTTATTGCAGGATAAGAAAAATAAAGCTAAAGGACAGGGTCCTAATTTTCGTCCCTAACATCAGCAGCCCTCCGCAAAGTCTGATCAGTCCAAGGGAACTTGCAAACCAGCTCAATCTTGGAACAAATCCAAGCAGAACAAGAAACCCACTGAGACAAAATCGTCATGAAGGGGCAGCACCCGATCTGTCACTGGATTGTGTGGGGGCAGACTATCTCTCTTTGTGGAGGCTTGGCTGGGAGACGTGCAAGACCCTTGGGTTCTGGAGGTTGTTGACCAGGGTTACAGGATAGGTTTCAAATCTCATCCACCCAGGGGCAGGTTCCTCTTATCAAACCTGTCTTCAAGACCAGAAAAACAAGATGCCTTTCTAGGGTGCGTGAGGGATCTCTTCTCCCTAGGAGTCATTGTGCCAGTACCTCTAGCAGAAAGAGGTCTGGGATATTACTCAAAACTTTTTGTGGTCCCAAAGAAGGAGGGTACGTTTTAAATAAGTTTCTGTCAGTGCCATCGTTCAAGATGGAAACGATAAGGTCTATTCTGGGCTTAGTCCAAGTTCATGACCACGATAGACTTGAAGGATGCTACCTTCATGTTCCAATACACAAGGATCGCTTCAAGTTCTTAAGATTCACTTTTCTGGATCAGTGCGACCAGTTTGTAGCTCTTCCCTTCAGTCTGGCTACTGCTCCAAGAGTCTTTACGAAGGTTCTGGGGGCTCTGCTCACAATGGTGAGATCCATTGCAGTAGCGCCTTATTTCGACGACATTCTGGTCCAAGCTCCATCCTGCCGGCTGGCAGAAGACCATTCGAGAGCTCTTCTTAATCTTCTTCAATCTCATGAATGGAGGATAAGCTTAGGAAAGAGTTCTCTGGTTCCCAGTACCAGAGTTGAATTCCTGGGCACGATAATAAATTCCATATCCATAAAGATATTTCTTACAGACCAGAGCCATTGCAAAAAGACTTCCAGTTGCCTTGTCCTCAAGACCTCCTCAAGGCCATTTGTGGCTCAGTGTATGGAGGTGATTGGGCTCATGGTGTCCAGCATAGATATCATCCCATTTGCCAGGCTCCATCTCAGACCTCTACAGCTTTGCATGCTGAGGCAATGGAACGGCGATCACTCAGATCTATCCCAACAGATTTCTCTGGACAGCCAATCGAGAATCGCCCTCTTGGTGGCTTTGTCCAGATCGCCTGTCCCAGGGGACATCCTTCTTGAGACCATCCTGGGAGATTGTGACTATGGATGCAAGTCTATCAGGATGGGGAGCCATTTGGGATGCCAGGAAGGCACAGGGTTGATGGACTCAGGAGGAATCTCTTCTCCCGATCAACATTCTGGAACTTTGAGCGATCTTCAACACTCTAAAGATTTGACCTCTTCTGAGTTCGTCCCACTTTATCAGATTCCAATCAGACATTACCTCGGTGGCTTACATCAACCATCAGGAGATTGTGGTTCTTTCTCTGTGTCCTAATCCTTTTTCTTTGAAGGAGTGATTACTTCATAATTTGGATGTGGTTCGGGCTTTGAAATTCTATCTTCAAGCTACAAAAGATTTTAGACAGACTTCGGCATTGTTTGCTGTCTATTCTGGGAAGCGCAGAGGGCACAAGGCTTCTTCCACTAGCATATGAAACTGTGGGACATAAACCTCCTCAGAGGATTATGGCTCATTCAACTAGAGCTGTGGCTTCTTCTTGGGCCTTCAAAAATGAGGCCTCTATGGAGAAGATTTGTAGGGCGGCTACCTGGTCCTTCTTACATACTTTTTTGGGCAGGCTGTGGTGCCCTCAGAATAGGGTCTGCCTCTCTTTTTTACCCTCCCATTTTCATTCAGTGTCCTCTAGAGCTTGGGTATATGTTTCCCACATGTAAGGAATGAAGCCGTGGACTCTCATCGTATTAAGATGGAAAACAAAAATTATGCTTAGCAGATAATTTCCTTTCCATCTGTATGAGGAGAGACCTCGGCCCCCGCCCGTTTTTCTCCATTGGGCGGACCTACATTTTTGTTATTCTTCTGGCACCTTTTAAACCCTGATATTTCTCCTACTGTTCCTTGTTCCCTCGGCAGAATGACTGGGGAATGAGGGGAGTGGGGGAGGTATTTAATTATTTGGCTGGGGTGTCTTTGCCTCGCCCTGGTGGCAAGGTTCTGTATTCCCACAAGTAAGGAATGAAGCCATGAACTCTCCTAAAGATGGAAAGTAAAATATCTGGTAAGCATAATTTATGTTTTTGTGGTCCCAAAGGAAGAAACTTTCCACCAAATTCTGGACCTAAAGTGCTTAAAACAGATTTCTTAGTGTCCCTTCCTTCAAGATGGAGACTATAAGGTCCATCCTTCCTTTACTTCAGGAAGGCCAGTTTATGACCCCTGTAGATTGGAACATGAAGGTAAGCGTCCTTCAGATCTATAGTGAACACATTCAGTTCCTGAGGTTTGCATTCCTGGACCAGCACTTCCAGTTCATTGTCCTTCCGTTTGGCCTAGCTACTGCTCCAAGAATCTTTACGAAGGTTCTGGGGGCTATTCTAGCCGTAGCCAGAACTCAGGGTATTGCAGTAGCCCCATGCTTGGACGATATTCTGGTGCAAACACCATCCTGGTGTGCTGCATGGACATCATTCCTTTTGCCAGGTTCCGTCCCAGACCTTTACAACTGTGATGCTGAGGCAGTGGAATGGTGATCATTCAGATATGTCTCAACAGATTGTATTAGACAGCCGGTCGAGAAAATCGGTCTCTTGGTGACTCTGTCCAGAGGGACATGCTTCTTAAGACCATCCTGGGAGATAGTGACTATGGACGCGAACCTATCCGGATGGAGAGCTATTTGGGGTGCCAGGAAGGCACAGGGGTTGTGGACTCAGGAGGAGTCCTCCATCCTGATCAATATTTTGGCAATCTTTAAGGCCTTGAAGGCTTGGCCTATTCTGGGTTTGTCCCAGTTTATCAGATTCCAATCAGACAATATAACCTCTGTGGCTTACATCAACCATCAGGGGGGAACAAGAAGTTCCTTGGCGATGAAGGAAGTATCTCAGATTCTGGAGTGGGCAGAGGCCCACAGCTGTTCACTGTCAGCAATCTGCATTTCAGGTGTGGACAACTGGGAGGCGAATTTTCTCAGCAGGAAATCCTTCCATCCAGGGGAATGGTCTCTTCATCACTAGGTGTTTGCAGATATATGCAGCAAGTGTGGGACGCCGGAGATAGATCTCATGGATTCCCGTCTCAATACCAAGCTACCCAGGTACGGGTCGAGGTCGAGGGATCCCCAAGTGGATCTTATAGATGCACCATTACCGCTTCTCCCTCGAGTGGTGGCCCGCATCAAGCAGGAGCGGGTATCAGTAATTCTGATTGCTCCATCATGGCCGCTAAGGACATGGTTCGCGGATCTTGTGGGGATGTCCTCATCTCCGTGTAAGTTACCTTGTCGCAGAGACCTGCTGATACAAGGTCCATTTGTTCATCAAAATCTACATTCTCTGAGGCTGACTGCGTGGAGATTGAGCGCATAGTCTTAGCCAAGAGAGGTTTCTCCTAGAGTTTCATTGATACTCTTATTCGTTTAGATCTGGGGCTCCTTGGAGCCTAAATCTTATTCTTCTGGTTTTGCAACAGGTTTCGTTTGAGCATCTGCATTTTGTTGACATTAAATTGTTATCTTGGAATGTTCTCTTTTTATTGGCTATTGCCTCTGCATGCAGAGTTTCTGAGATCTCTGCTTTGCAATGTGAGCCCCCTTATCTGATTTTTCATGCAGATAAGGCAGTTTTACGTACTAAATTAGGTTTTCTTCCTAAGGTTGTGTCAGATCACAACATCAATCAGGAGAATGTGTTTTCTTCCTTGTGTCCTAATCCTTCTTCATCGAAGGAACACTGACTATTTTGGATATGGTTCGCGCCTTGATGTTCTATCTTCAGGCTACTAAGGAGTTTAGACAATCTTCCTCTTTGTTTGTTGCCAATTCGGGGAAGCCTAAGAGGGAGAAGGCTACTACGACTTCCCTATCTTTTCGGTTAAGGAGTGTCATCTGCTTAGCTTACGAGACAGCGAAACTTTGTCCTCCTAAGAGGATAACGGCTCATTCCACTAGAGCAGTGGCTTCCTCTTGGGCCTTTAAGAATGAGGCCTCTATGGATCAGATTTATAAGGCGGCTGCCTGGTCCTCCTTACATTTTTCAAAACTTTACAAGTTTGATGTTTTTGCTTCAGCAGAAGCAGCTTTTGGGAGAAAAGTTTTGCAAGCTGTAATGCCCTCAGAATAGGGTCCGCCTCTTCCTTTTTGTTCCCTCCCCTTATTCATTCAGTGTCTTCTGGAGCTTGGGTATAGTTTTCCCAACAGTAAGGAATGAAGCAGTGGACTTTCCCTATCTGGAAGGAAAGCAATTTATCTGGTAAGCATAAATTATGTTTTCTAGTGGCATCCTTTATTCGTCCAACTTGGAACATGTTGGCAGAAATGTAGAAGAGACAGTATTCTTCAAAAGTTTTATCAATGACCTGCTTTTTATTTGGCAAGGAGATGTGCCTGCCATACACAGATTTATTGATTGGTTAAACAACAAGGTGGGCATTGTTTTCATGTTTGAGTATAATTATACCCATATCAATTACTTGGATTTTACCCTAAAAGGAAATTGTGGGCAAAAAGTTTGTTCTGAATTGTATAGAAAACCGATCACAGTGAATACCTTATTACATGCAAAGAGGTGCCACCCAAAAGAGTGTTCCAAGCCATAGTAAAGGTACAATTTATATGACTAAAAAAAGAATTGCTCAGACCAAAGCCAATTTGAGAAACAGCCTGTTTGTCTAGCTGAGCAGCTTAGCTAAGGGGCTAATTTAAACTAGTTATAGTTAAAGCAAAGCGGACTGTGAGTTCCCTCGATAGACAAAGCTTTTTACAAAACAAAGACCAGATGAAGAAAATCTTCACCATCACATTTTAAGGGAGTAATCTTTATTACCAGCTCAGAACAGAATTTTGAGATTGAGATGCTATCGGCTGATGATAGCCTTGCTGACTTAGTAAAGGAAAGGAGGGTTGTAATTTGCCTATAGAAAACAATTAAAACCAATGGTAAAATATTGCATCACCCTACAAGGCTTAGTAGCCCTCTTGTTGATAACTCTTCATTACTTTCTTTCAAAGGAAAGTACAAATTCAATTATTAATTTTGTAACTTTTTGTGAGAAGGTAAAATTATAGAATCAGTGTGACAGGTTAACTTGTATGATTAGTGAAAAGTTAACTTGTATGAATTGTAGGGGCACTGCAGAAATAGATTTGCAGAGTTACCGATGCATAGAGGGCCTCTCTGCATCAGACAGCGGAGGTGCCAATTGTTGGTGGGAGGGTAAGGAGAGAGGCGGGTGGGCGGCCCATCGCTGTAGGGGGAAGAGGAGGGCGGGACTGCTAAGCCACGCTACAGGCGGTCTAAAAAATAAATTTTAAAAAAAGAGCCGGTCTTCTGACGCAGTGAGGGGGAAGGATGGAGGAGAGGCATTAAAGGGTTATCTTCTGTTGGATCCGTTGGGTTAAAGTGATCTGGGAGGGGGAGGAGGTAGGGTATTGAGGGGGGGCAGCTACACTACAGAAAAAAATGGGCATTTAAATTTTTTTTACTTAATTTGCAGCAAATTGGGTACTGGCAGACAGCTGCCAGTACCTAAGATGGCAGCAAGTAGGTAGAGGGGGGGGGGGGGGTTTAGCTCTTAGGGGGTGGGATCAGGGAGGTTGGGAGGTAAGGGGGGATACTACCCTGCAGAAAATATATAATAAGAAAAAATACCTTTTATTTCTTTCATGTAATTAGCAAGAGTCCATGAGCTAGTGACGTATGGGATATACATTCCTACCAGGAGGGGCAAAGTTTCCCAAACCTCAAAATGCCTATAAATACACCCCTCACCACACCCACAAATCAGTTTTACAAACTTTGCCTCCTATGGAGGTGGTGAAGTAAGTTTGTGCTAGATTCTACGTTGATATGCGCTCCGCAGCAGGTTGGAGCCCGGTTTTCCTCTCAGCGTGCAGTGAATGTCAGAGGGATGTGAGGAGAGTATTGCCTATTTGAATTCAATGATCTCCTTCTACGGGGTCTATTTCATAGGTTCTCTGTTATCGGTCGTAGAGATTCATCTCTTACCTCCCTTTTCAGATCGACGATATACTCTTATTTATATACCATTACCTCTGCTGATTTTCGTTTCAGTACTGGTTTGGCTTTCTACAACATGTAGATGAGTGTCCTGGGGTAAGTAAATCTTATTTTCTGTGACACTCTAAGCTATGGTTGGGCACTTTTTTATAAAGTTCTAAATATATGTATTCAAACATTTATTTGCCTTGACTCAGGATGTTCAACATTCCTTATTTCAGACAGTCAGTTTCACATTTGGGATAATGCATATGAATAAATCAATTTTTTTCTTACCTTAAAAATTTGACTTTTTTCCTGTGGGCTGTTAGGCTTGCAGGGGCTGAAAATGCTTCATTTTATTGCGTCATTCTTGGCGCGGACTTTTTTGGCGCAAATTTTTTTTTTCTGTTTCTGGCGTCATACGTGTCGCCGGAAGTTTCGTCATTTTTGACGTTCTTTTGCGCCAAAAGTGTCGGCGTTCGGATGTGGCGTCATTTTTGGCGCCAAAAGCATTTAGGCGCCAAATAATGTGGGCGTCATTTTTGGCGCTAAAAATATATGGGCGTCACTATTGTCTCCACATTATTTAAGTCTCATTTTTTATTGCTTCTGGTTGCTAGAAGCTTGTTCACTGGCATTTTTTCCCATTCCTGAAACTGTCATTTAAGGAATTTGATCAATTTTGCTTTATATGTTGTTTTTTCTATTACATATTGCAAGATGTCCCACGTTGAAACTGAGTCAGAAGATACTTCTGGAAAATCGCTGCCTGGGGCTGGAGCTACCAAAGCTAAGTGTATCTACTGTAAACTTATGGTATCTGTTCCTCCAGCTGTTGTTTGTACTGTTTTGTCATGACAAACTTGTTAATGCAGATAATATTTCCTTTAGTACTGTTACATTACCTGTTGCTGTTCTGTCAACATCTAATACTCAGAGTGTTCCTGATAACATAAGAGATTTTGTTTCTAAATCCATTAAGAAGGCTATGTCTGTTATTCCTCCTTCTAGTAAACGTAAAAAGTCTTTTAAAACTTCTCATTTTTCAGATGAATTTTTAAATGAACATCATCATTCTGATTCTGATAATGGTTCTTCTGGTTCAGAGGATTCTGTCTCAGAGATTGATGCTGATAAATCTTCATATTTATTTAAAATGGAATTTATTCGTTCTTTACTTAAAGAAGTCCTAATTGCATTAGAAATTGAGGATTCTGGTCCTCTTGATACTAAATCTAAACGTTTAGATAAGGTTTTTAAATCTCCTGTAGTTATTCCAGAAGTTTTTCTGTCCCTAGTGCTATTTCTGAAGTAATTTCCAGGGAATGGAATAATTTGGGTAATTCATTTACTCCTTCTAAACGTTTTAAGCAATTATATCCTGTGCCATCTGACAGATTAGAGTTTTGGGACAAAATCCCTAAAGTTGATGGGGCTGTCTCTACTCGTGTTAAGCGTACTACTATTCCTATGGCAGATGGTACTTCCTTTAAGGATCCTTTAAGATAGGAAAATTGAATCCTTTCTAAGAAAAGCTTACTTGTGTTCAGGTAATCTTCTTAGACCTGCTATATCTTTAGCGGATGTTGCTACCGCTTCATCTTTTGGTTAGAAGCTTTAGCGCAACAAGTAACAGATAATAATTCTCATAGCATTTTTATTCTTCTTTTGGTACTTGCTCAGTCTTCACATTTAGCAGAATCTCATACGAATCGACTTGTGTTGTTTCTTCAACATCATGGTTGGAGGATCAATTTACCAAAAAGTTCATTGATTCCTCAGACTCGGGTAACCTTTTTAGGTTTTCAGATAGATTCAGTGTCCATGACTCTATCTTTGACAGACAAGAGACGTCTAAAATTGATATCAGCTTGTCGAAACCTTCAGTCACAATCTTTCCCTTCGGTAGCCTTATGCATGGAAATTCTAGGTCTTATGACTGCGGCATCGGACGCGATCCCCTTTGCTCGTTTTCACATGCGGCCTCTTCAGCTCTGTATGCTGAACCAGTGGTGCAGGGATTACACAAAGATATCTCAATTAATATCTTTAAAACCGATTGTACGACACTCTCTGACGTGGTGGACAGATCACCATCGTTTAGTTCAGGGGGCTTCTTTTGTTCTTCCGACCTGGACTGTAATTTCAACAGATGCAAGTCTTACAGGTTGGGGAGCTGTGTGGGGGTCTCTGACAGCACAAGGGGTTTGGGAATCTCAGGAGGTGAGATTACCGATCAATATTTTGGAACTCCGTGCAATTTTCAGAGCTCTTCAGTCTTGGCCTCTTCTAAAGAGAGAATCGTTTATTTGTTTTCAGAACAGACAATGTCACAACTGTGGCATACATCAATCATCAAGGAGGGACTCACAGTCCTCTGGCTATGAAAGAAGTATCTCGAATTCTGGTATGGGCGGAATCCAGCTCCTGTCTAGTTTCTGCGGTTCATATCCCAGGTATAGACAATTGGGAAGCGGATTATCTCAGTCGCCAAACGTTACATCCGGGCGAATGGTCTCTTCACCCAGAGGTATTTCTTCAGATTGTTCAAATGTGGGGTCTTCCAGAAATAGATCTGATGGCTTCTCATCTAAACAAGAAACTTCCCAGGTATCTGTCCAGATCCAGGGATCCTCTAGCGGAAGCAGTGGATGCGTTGTCACTTCCTTGGAAGTATCATCCTGCCTATATCTTTCCGCCTCTAGTTCTTCTTCCAAGAGTAATCTCCAAGATTCTGAAGGAATGCTCGTTTGTTCTGCTGGTGGCTCCAGCATGGCCTCACAGGTTTTGGTATGCGGATCTTGTCCGGATGGCCTCTTGCCAACCGTGGACTCTTCCGTTAAGACCAGACCTTCTGTCACAAGGTCCTTTTTTCCATCAGGATCTCAAATCCTTAAATTTAAAGGTATGGAGATTGAACGCTTGATTCTTAGTCAAAGAGGTTTCTCTGACTCTGTGATTAATACTATGTTACAGGCTCGTAAATCCGTATCTAGGGAGATATATTATAGAGTCTGGAAGACTTATATTTCTTGGTGTCTTTCTCATCATTTTTTCCTGGCATTCTTTTAGAATTCCGAGAATTTTACAGTTTCTTCAGGATGGTTTGGATAAAGGTTTGTCTGCAAGTTCCTTGAAAGGACAAATCTCTGCTCTTTCTGTTCTTTTTCACAGAAAGATTGCTAATCTTCCTTATATTCATTCTTTTGTACAAGCTTTGGTTCGTATAAAACCTGTCATTAAGTCAATTTCTCCTCCTTGGAGTTTGAATTTGGTTCTGGGGGGCTCTTCAAGCTCCTCCGTTTGAACCTATGCATTCTTTGGACATTAAATTACTTTCTTGGAAAGTTTTGTTCCTTTTGGCCATCTCTTCTGCCAGAAGAGTTTCTGAATTATCTGCTCTTTCTTGTGAGTCTCCTTTTCTGATTTTTCATCAGGATAAGGCGGTGTTGCGAACTTCTTTTAAATTTTTACCTAAGGTTGTGAATTCTAACAACATTAGTAGAGAAATTGTGGTTCCTTCATTATGTCCTAATCCTAAGAATTCTAAGGAGAAATTATTGCATTCTTTGGATGTAGTTAGAGCTTTTGAAATGTTATGTTGAAGCTACTAAGAATTTCCGAAAGACTTCTAGTCTATTTGTTATCTTTTCCGGTTCTAGGAAAGGTCAGAAGGCTTCTGCCATTTCTTTGGCATCTTGGTTGAAATCTTTAATTCATCATGCTTATGTCGAGTCGGGTAAAACTCTGCCTCAAAGGATTACAGCTCATTCTACTAGGTCAGTTTCTACTTCCTGGGCGTTTAGGAATGAAGCTTCAGTTGATCAGATTTGCAAAGCAGCAACTTGGTCTTCTTTGCATACTTTTACTAAATTCTACCATTTTGATGTGTTTTCTTCTTCTGAAGCAGTTTTTGGTAGAAAAGTACTTCAGGCAGCTGTTTCAGTTTGATTCTTCTGCTTATAATTTCAGTTTTTTTCATTATAAGTTTTAAACTTTGTTTGGGTGTGGATTATTTTCAGCGGAATTGGCTGTCTTTATTTTATCCCTCCCTCTCTAGTGACTCTTGCGTGGAAGATCCACATCTTGGGTAGTCATTATCCCATATGTCACTAGCTCATGGACTCTTGCTAATTACATGAAAGAAAACATAATTTATGTAAGAACTTACCTGATAAATTCATTTCTTTCATATTAGCAAGGGTCCATGAGGCCCACCCTTTTTTGTGGTGGTTATGATTTTTTTGTATAAAGCACAATTATTCCAATTCCTTATATTTATGCTTCACACTTTTTTCTTATCACCCCACTTCTTGGCTATTCCTTAAACTGATTTGTGGGTGTGGTGAGGGGTGTATTTATAGGCATTTTGAGGTTTGGGAAACTTTGCCCCTCCTGGTAGGAATGTATATCCCATACGTCACTAGCTCATGGACTCTTGCTAATATGAAAGAAATGAATTTATCAGGTAAGTTCTTACATAAATTATGTTTTTTATACTGGCAGACTTTCTGCCAGTACTTAAGATGGGGGTTACCTTTGGGGGGTGGGGGAGGGAAGAGAGCAGTTTGAGAGTGGTCAGGGAGGGATCAGGGGGTGGGATGTGTTAGGTGGGTAGCGGATCTCTACACTAAAGCTAAAATTAACCCTACAAGCTACCTAATTATCCCTTCACTACTGGGCATAATACAAGTGTGGTGCGCAGTGGCATTTAAGCGGCCTTCTAATTACCAAAAAGCAATGCCAAAGCCATATATGTCTGCTATTTCTAAACAAAGGGGATCCCAGAGAAGCATTTACAACCATTTGTGCCATGATTGCACAAGCTGTTTGTAAATAATTTCAGTGAGAAACCTAAAATTTGGAAAAAGTTAACGTTTTTTTTTTATTATTTGATCACATTTGGCATGAAATATACCAAAATGGGTCTATAACAATACTTTGGGTTGTCTACTTAAAACAAATATATAGTTTTGATTGGTAAATATAAAAAAGCTCTATTTCTGTTTAAATGTAGTGATGGCAAAAATGCTAAAAATGCTATGGTCTTATTCAAAAATTGGTTGAGCCCAGAGACCCCTACACTATCACAACTTAAGACAAGTATGCACAAACAGGTTACATACGAAGCAGCAGACACCCTAAGAGATGTACAGTTGAGAACTAGGCCCTTTATGAAAAAATGGGAACCTTACATACGCACTCTACAGATCACAGTGCAAACACAGCTTTTACTCCCCCTCAGGAACACTGAAGCCTTATTAGAACAACACCTGAGAGGTAAATGGAACTTTTTATACGAAGATACACACGAAAGATGAGGTAGTGGACATCTGCTCTAACTTTATAAGGTCTGTCTTCTTGCTACTGCCCAGAGGAGAGAAAGAGGCCTAAACTGTAGTACACTATAAGGGTCTGAACGTGATTAATGAAGAGATGAGATTGAGCTTGGTTCTGACTATTGTTATTCTGTTATTATTGAACATTGTAGAGATTTGGGTAGGGGAGGGAGGGGAGTAAAAAAGGAAAAGAGGGACCTACCATGGACAGTTACCGCAAAAGGACTAT
Source organism: Bombina bombina (assembly GCF_027579735.1). NCBI lineage: Eukaryota > Metazoa > Chordata > Amphibia > Anura > Bombinatoridae > Bombina > Bombina bombina. Next base: position 970,102,842 of record NC_069501.1, on the reverse strand, counting down.
CTCCTAAGACGCAGATTTAAAACTCCTTTTGTTTTAAGAGGAAAGACTCTGGGCGTAATTGTGGAGACGTTGAATATATGAGCTGCACTTGCAGCAAAACAACCCCAGTATGCCAATGGAAACATGCAATTGTAACATATTATTGGTATTGTATCCTCTGTGATTCATGGGAGAGATATCTCCACATGGTAACTCTCGTTTGATAAATAAAGTTTAAAAAAAAATAAAAAAATGCTCTGGTCTTTTGGGGGAAGTTTTTGTCTGAAATGCTCGGTCCTTAAGGGGTTAAAGGGGCAGTAAACCTTAAAAATAATGTTATATAATTCTGCACATAGTGCAGAATTATATAACATTATATTAGCCAAACTTTGTAAATCGTAATATTCCCTTTTTATTTTGTAAAAATACCGCTGTTTTACAGACCCGCTCTCTGTACTCTGCTGAGCGGGTCTGTTGTTTTTACTGAGCGCATCGGGCCAGCTGCATAGTCACAGCCCGGCCCGACCGCGCCATTAGACATAGTGCAGAATTATATAACATTATTTTTAAGGTTTACTGACCCTTTAAATCTACCCCAATGACTTATCTGCTAACTCATATAAGTCATATATCAGCTTTTTCGGCTTACTACAGGTATATTGCTAAGTTTCATGACAGCATGGCTTTGTTTAGGCTTAGAGCGGATATATCTAGTGTCTTAACAAATTTCTCCTCTTTGGAACATTAATTTTGTTTGGTTTTTGTTATTTGTTTGTTTTACAAGCTTTACATGTGTCTCTCTTTAACCTACATGCTTTGGATACTTTTGCTTCCTTGTCTTTTCATCAAGAAAAGACTGTTGTAATTGTTTTTGCCTAAAATAATTACAAATATCAATGTCCTTAATTTAGATATTGTAAGAGCATTAGAATTTAACCTTTAAATTACAAAAGATTTTTAGACAGTTATTTAATTTGTTTGTCCCTTGGTCCTCATAAAGGTCAGAGGACCACATCCATTTCTTTAGCTTTTTGGCTAAATCTCTTGATTACAAAGATTAACTTGGAGGCTGAAAATATTATGCTCTTCCCCAATTACTTGTGGAATCCCAGCTTGAGTATAAGTTCCCAGGAGTAACACCTTATGAAAGAAAACAAAATGTATGCTTACCTGAAAAATGTATTTTATGGCGGTGAGAGTCGACAAGACCCACCCATTTTTATTTTTTACTTATTTTTTTTGTGGCAGCACTTCTAGTGTGCTCCTTTTTTCCTGCTTTGACTTTCCTGCCTTTCTCCTTCTTTAGTATATGTCATACTGTAATACCAAAGAGGTGGGAGGGATTAAGTGCTCTTACCTTTGGAAATCTTTGCCTCCTCCTAGTGGCCAGGAGTTGAATCCCAGGAGTAATGGCTTACAGACTCTCACCACCATAAAAGAAATTAATTTATCTGGTAAGCATTAATTTTGTTTTATTGTAGCAAAGATAATTTAAACCAGTGTAAATGCTTACACATTTTTTAAAAGTAACCATGTATAAAAGCAGTCCAGCAAAAAGTAGTTTCAATATAATCATGAAAATATATCCTAACTACAGTATACTAAATGTAAAAGAGTAATTGTATATACATGTGATTGAAAGCTTAATATGAGGTCCATTCAATCTCATATTGTGTTTTCCAATTTACAGGCACTTTCTTTGATACTGCAGTTTATGCTGGGTTTTTGTTTTGTGCAGTGATTTCACACCACTGCTATTGCTTTTTGTGTTTTTTACAATAATCAACCATACCTTCAGATAGTTCTCATATTTTCACTCCTTTTTATTATCGGTACCTGCTTACTTTAAATTGCCGCTGTAATACTGGTATATAACCACGCATGTTTACCAGACAGTGCTTTTTTAAAAAAAAAAAATTAAAACCCCCTGCAGTTTAACCTCTCTTTATCAGAATACTACCTTGCTTTGCTTGCTGAACTGATCTCCAACAGTTTATTTCTTTCATGTAATTGGCAAGAGTCCATGAGCTAGTGACATATGGGATATACAATCCTACCAGGAGGGGCAAAGTTTCCCAAACCTCCAAATGCCTATAAATACACCCCTCACCACACCCACAATTCAGTTTTACAAACTTTGCCTCCTATGGAGGTGGTGAAGTAAGTTTGTGCTAAGATTTCTACGTTGATATGCGCTTCTCAGCATTGTTGAAGCCCGATTCCTTTCAGAGTACAGAGAATGTCAGAGGGACGTGAAGGTAGTATCAGTTATTGAATACGATGATTTCCCTATTGGGGGTCTATTTCATAGGTTCTCTGTTATCGGTCGTAGAGATTCATCTCCTACCTCCCTTTTCAGATCGACGATATACTCTCAATTTACCATTACCTCTACTAATAACTGTTTTAGTACTGGTTTGGCTATCTGCTATATGTGGATGGGTGTCTTTTGGTAAGTATGTTTTTTATTTCTTAAGACACCTCAGCTATGGTTTGGCACTTTTTGCATTTATATAAAGTTCTAAATATATGTATTGTACTTATATTTGCCATGAGTCAGGTTCATGTATTTCCATCTGCAGACTGTCAGTTTCATATTTGGGGAATATAAACATCTTTTAAATATGAAATTTGTTTCTTACCTGGGGTTTAGTCTTTTTTTCAATTGACAACTTTTTACAAATTGCGGGCGGTATTAGGCCAGCGGGTGCGTCAAATGCTAAACTTTATTACTTCATTCTTGGCGCGAAAATATTTTTGGCGCGGAAAAGTAAGTCTATGACGCAAGTTCGTCACTTCCGGCTTCATACTTGACGCCGAGACCTTTCACACTGTTGCGTCATTAGTGACGCAAGTGTGTCATTTCCGGTTATTTTTTTGCCGCCAAAAATTTTTTAGTTACGTTGTCCGTCATACTTGGCGCCAAACTTTTTTATTATTTCTATACCCCATTGATGTTTGCCTCTTGCTTTTTTCTATCAGAGGGCTATGCTATTTGCATTTTTTCCCATTCCTGAAACTGTCATATAAGGAAATAGATAATTTTGCTTTATATGTTGTTTTTTATCTTACATTTTGCAAGATGTCTCAACCTGATCCTGCCTCAGAAGCTTCTACTGGAACATTGCTGCGTGACATCGGTTCAACCAAAGCTAAGTGCATTTGTTGTAAAATTGTAGAAATTATCTCGCCAAAATGTAATTTGTATTAGTTATCATGATAAACTTTTACATGCAGATAGTGTATCCATTAGTATTAGTACATTGCCAATTGCAGTTCCTTCAACTTCTAATGTGCATGATATACCTGTACATTTTTAAGAATTTGTTTTGATTCTATTCTGAAGGCTTTGTCTGCATTTCCACCTTTAAATAAATGTAAAAGGTCTTTTAAAAATTCTCATTTAGTTGATGAAATTTCAAATGACCAACAACATAATAAATTATCCTCTTCTGATGAGGATCTATCTGATTCAGAAGATCCTTCCTCAGACATTGACACTAACAAATCTACTTATTTATTTAAAATTGAGTATATGCGTTCTTTATTAAAAGAAGTGTTAATTACTTTGGATATTGACGTAACCAGTCCTCTTGACGTTCAGTCTAATAAACGTTTAAATGCTGTTTTTAAACCTCCTGTGGTTTCTACAGGGTTTTTTTCTTATTCCTGAGGCTATTTCTGATATGATTTCTAAAGGAAAGGAATAAGCCAGGTACTTCTTTTATTCCTTCTTCAAGGTTTAAAAAATTGTATCCTTTTCCAGCAAAATCTATAGAGTTTGGGAAAAGATCCCCAAAGTTGATGGGGCTATTTCTACTCTTGCTAAACGTACCACTATTCCTATGGAAGATAGTACTTCCTTTAAGGATCCTTTAGATAGGAAGCTTGAATCTTATCTAAGGAAGGCCTATTTATATTCAGGTCATCTTCTTAGACCTGCAATTTTTTGGCTGATGTTGCGGCTGCATCAACTTTCTGGTTGGAGAATTTAGCGCAACAGGAAATTGGATTCTGACTTATATAGCATTATTCGCTTACTGCAATATGCTAATCATTTTATTTATGATGATATTTTTGATATTATCAAAATTGATGTTAGATCCATGTCTTTAGCTATTTTAGCTAAAAGAGCTTTGTGGCTTAAATCTTGGAATGCTGATATGACATCTAATTCTAGATTACTATCTCTTTCTTTCCAAGGTAATAATTTATTTGAGTCCCAGTTAGATTCTATTATTTCAACTGTTACTGGGGGAAAGGGAGTTTTTCTGCCTCAGGATAAAAAACCTAAGGGTAAATCTAAGGCTTCTAACTGTTTTCGTTCCTTTCGTCAGAATAAGGAACAAAAATTCAATCCTTCCCCCAAGGAATCTGCCTCCAATTGGAAGCCTTCCTCAAATTGGAATATATCCAAGCCTTTTAGGAAACCAAAGTCAGCCCCTAAGTCTGCATGTAGGTGCGGCCTTCATTCCAGCTCAGCTGGTAGGGGGCAGATTAAGGTTTTTCAAGGATATTTGGATAAATTCTGTTCAAAATCTATGGATTCAGATAATTGTCTCTCAAGGGTATTGAATAGGATTCAGAGTAAGACCTCTTGTGATAAGATTTTTTCTCTCACATATCCGGTAAAAGCTCAGGCTTTCCTGAAGTGTGTTTCAGACCTGGAGTCTTCAGGGGTAATCATGCCAGTTCCTCTTCTGGAACAAGGTTTGGGGTTTTATTCAAATCTATTCATTGTCCCAAAGAAGGAAAAATTATTCAGACCAGTTCTGGATCTGAAAATTTTGAATCGTTATGTAAGAGTACCAACTTTCAAGATGGTGACTATAAGGACTATTCTGCCTTTTGTTCAGCAAGGACATTATATGTCCATAATAGACTTGCAGGATGCATACCTTCATACTCCGATTCATCCAGAACACCTCTGAGAATTACAGCTCATTCTACTAGTTCAGTCTCCGCTTCGTGGGCTTTTAAGAATGAAGCTTCAGTTGATCAGATTTGCAAAGCAGCATCTTGGTCCTCTTTGCATACATTTACTAATTTCTACCGTTTTGATGTATTTGCTTTTTCGGAAACAGTTTCTGGTAGAAAAGTTCTTCAGGCAGCTGATTCAGTTTGATTCTTCTGCTTTTGATTTAAGTTTTTTTCTTTCAATTGGAAATAAACTTATTTTTTTGGGTTGTGGACTAATTTTTTCAGCGGTATATGGCTGTTTTTATTTTATTCCCTCCCTCTCTAGTGACTCTTGAGTGGAAGACTCCACATCTTGGGTATTGATATCCCATATGTCACTAGCTCATGGACTCTTGCCAATTACATGAAAGAAAACATAATTTTTGTAAGAACTTACCTGATAAATTCATTTCTTTCATATTGGCAAGAGTCCATGAGGCCCACCCTCTTTATGGTGGTTATGATTTTTTGTATAAAGCACAATTATTTCCAAATTTCATTTGTTGATGCTTTCTACTCCTTTCTTTATCACCCCACTGCTTGGCTATTCGTTAAACTGAATTGTGGGTGTGGTGAGGGGTGTATTTATAGGCATTTGGAGGTTTGGGAAACTTTTCCCCTCCTGGTAGGATTGTATATCCCATATGTCACTAGCTCATGGACTCTTGCCAATATGAAAGAAATGAATTTATCAGGTAAGTTCTTACATAAATTATGTTTCTCCAACATTGGTGTGTCCGGTCCACGGCGTCATCCTTACTTGTGGGAATATCTCTTCCCCAACAGGAAATGGCAAAGAGTCCCAGCAAAGCTGGCCATATAGTCCCTCCTAGGCTCCGCCCACCCCAGTCATTCTCTTTGCCGTTGCACAGGCAACATCTCCACGGAGATGGTTAAGAGTATGTGGTGTTTAGTTGTAGTTTTTTATTCTACTATCAAGAGTTTGTTATTTTAAAATAGTGCTGATATGTGCTATTTACTCTGAAACAGAAAGAGATGAAGAATTCTGTTTGTGAGAGGAAGATGATTTTAGCGGACAGTAACTAAAATCCTTTGCTGTTTCCACATAGGACTGTTGAGATGAAGTAACTTCAGTTGGGGGAAACAGTTAGCAGACTTTTCTGCTTAAGGTATGACTAGCCATATTTCTAACAAGACTGTGTAATGCTGGAAGGCTGTCATTTCCCCTCATGGGGACCGGTAAGCCATTTTCTTAGTGTCAAGCAGAATAAAGGGCTTAATATGGGCTATAAAACTGGTAGACACTTTTATGGGCAAAATCGATTGCTTTATTTGGGCATTTTATACATGTTTATGCTGGTATTTCACATTTATAAACTTGGGGAACGTTTTTTAACGTCAGGCACTATGTTAGACACCTTTTCCAGTCAGGAAGGGCCTTCCCAGTTGTAGGCTGAGCCTCATTTTCGTGCCATTACTGCACAGTTGTTTTTGAGAGCAAGACATGCAGATGCATGTGTGAGGACCTGAAAATAGTTGGAAAAGTTCCTAGAAGGCGTCATTTGGTAAGGCTGTAGCTGGGACTGTAGAGGGGTTAAAACTGTAACCGGCTCCGGTTTCGTTATTTTAAGGGTTAAAGCTCTGAAAATTGGTGTGCAATACTTTTAATGCTTTAAGACACTGTGGTGAAATTTTGGTAAATTTTGAACAATTCCTTCATATTTTTTCACATATTCAGTAATAAAGTGTGCTCTGTTTAAAATTTAAAGAGACAGTAACGGTTTTGTTTTAAAACGGTTTTTGTGTTTTACTGACAATTTTAAGCCTGTTTAACATGTCTGTGCCTTCAGATAAGCTATGTTCTATATGTATGAAAGTCAATGTGTCTCCCCCTTCTAAATTATGTGATAATTGTGCTAAAGCGTCCAAACAAAGTAAGGACAGTACTGTCACAGATAATGAAGTTGCCCAAGATGATTCATCAGATGAAGGGAGTAGACATGGTTCTACATCATCTCCTTCTGTGTCTACACCAGTTTTGCCCACGCAGGAGGCCCCTAGTACTTCTAGCGCGCCAATGCTTATTACCATGCAACAATTGACGGCTGTAATGGATAACTCCATAGCAAATATTTTATCCAAAATGCCTGCATATCAGAGAAAGCGCGATTGCTCTGTTTTAAACACTGAAGAGCAGGAGGGCGCTGATGATAATTGTTCTGTCATACCCTCGCACCAATCTGAAGGGGCCATGAGGGAGGTTTTGTCAGATGGGGAAATTTCAGATTCAGGAAAAAATTTCCCAACAGGCTGAACCTGATGTTGTGACATTTAAATTTAAATTAGAACATCTCCGCGCACTGCTTAAGGAGGTGTTATCTACTCTGGATGATTGTGACAACCTGGTCATTCCAGAAAAATTATGCAAGATGGACAAGTTCCTAGAGGTTCCGGTGCACCCCGACACTTTTCCTATACCCAAGCGGGTGGCGGACATAGTGAATAAGGTATGGGAGAAGCCCGGCATACCTTTTGTTCCCCCTCCTATATTTAAGAAATTATTTCCTCTGGTCGACCCCAGAAAGGACTTATGGCAGACAGTCCCTAAGGTTGAGGGGGCAGTTTCTACTCTAAACAAGCGCACTACTATTCCTATCGAGGATAATTGTGCTTTCAAAGATCCTATGGATAGAAAATTGGAGGGCTTGCTTAAAAAGATTTTTATACAGCAAGGTTACCTTCTTCAACCCATTTCGTGCATTGTTCCTGTCACTACAGCAGTGTGGTTCTGGTTCGAGGAACTAGAAAAGTCGCTCAGTAGAGAGACTCCATATGATGAGGTTATGGACAGAGTTCACTCACTTAAGTTGGCTAACTCTTTTATTTTAGATGCCGCTTTGCAAATAGCTAGATTAGCGGCGAAAAATTCAGGGTTTGCAATTGTGGCGCGCAGAGCGCTTTGGCTAAAGTCTTGGTCAGTGGATGCATCATCCAAGACAAAATTGCTTAATATCCCCTTCAAGGGTAAAACTCTCTTTGGGCCAGAATTGAAAGAGATTATCTCAGACATCACTGGGGGAAAGGGCCACGCCCTCCCACAAGATAGGCCTTTCAAAGCCAAGAATAAGTCTAATTTTCGTTCCTTTCGTAATTTCAGGAACGGACCGGGCTCTAATTCTGCATCCTCTAAGCAAGAGGGTAATACCTCACAGACCAAACCAGCCTGGAAACCGATGCAAGGCTGGAACAAGGGTAAGCAGGCCAAGAAGCCTGCCGCTGCTAACAAAACAGCATGAAGGAGTAGCCCCCGATCCGGGACCGGATCTAGTGGGGGGCAGACTCTCTCTCTTTGCTCAGGCTTGGGCAAGAGATGTTCAGGATCCCTGGACGCTAGAAATAGTTTTTCAGGGTTATCTTCTGGAATTCAAGGAACTACCCCCAAGGGGAAGGTTCCACATGTCTCACTTATCCTCAAACCAAATAAAGAGACAGGCATTCTTACATTGTGTAGAAGACCTGTTAAAGATGGGAGTGATACACCCAGTTCCAACGGCAGAACAAGGAATGGGATTTTACTCAAATCTGTTTGTAGTTCCCAAAAAAGAGGGAACTTTCAGACCAATCCTGGATTTAAAGATCCTAAACAAATTTCTCAGAGTACCATCGTTCAAGATGGAAACCATTCGAACGATTCTACCCACAATTCAGGAAGGTCAATTTATGACTACCGTGGATCTAAAGGATGCATATCTACATATCCCTATCCACAAAGAACATCATCAGTTCCTAAGGTTCGCCTTTCTGGACAAACATTACCAGTTTGTGGCCCTCCCATTTGGGTTAGCCACTGCTCCAAGGATTTTCACAAAGGTACTCGGATCCCTTCTAGCGGTTCTAAGACCTAGGGGCATTGCAGTAGTACCGTACTTGGACGACATTCTAGTACAAGCGTCGTCTCTTTCAAAGGCAAAGGCTCACTCAGACATCGTTCTGGCCTTTCTCAGATCTCACGGATGGAAGGTGAACACAGAAAAAAGTTCCCTGTCTCCGTCGACAAGAGTTCCCTTCTTGGGAACAATAATAGATTCCTTAGAAATGAGGATTTTCTTGACAGAAGTCAGAAAGTCAAAACTTCTAAACGCTTGTCAAGTTCTTCATTCTATTCCTCGTCCTTCCGTAGCTCAGTGCATGGAAGTAGTAGGATTGATGGCTGCAGCAATGGACATAGCTCCTTTTGCGCGAATTCATCTAAGACCATTACAACTGTGCATGCTGAAACAGTGGAATGGGGACTATACAGACTTGTCTCCAGTGATTCAAGTAGATCAGAAGACCAGAGACTCACTCCGTTGGTGGCTAACCCAGGATCACCTATCCCAGGGAATGAGCTTCCGCAGTCCAGAGTGGGTCATCGTCACGACCGACGCCAGCCTAGTGGGCTGGGGCGCGATCTGGGAATCCCTGAAAGCTCAGGGACTGTGGTCTCGGGAAGAGTCTCTTCTCCCAATAAACATTCTGGAACTAAGAGCGATATTCAATGCTCTCAGGGCTTGGCCTCAGCTAGCAAAGGCCAGATTCATAAAATTCCAATCAGACAACATGACGACTGTTGCGTATCTCAATCATCAGGGGGGAACAAGGAGTTCCCTGGCGATGAAAGAAGTGACCAAAATAATACAATGGGCGGAGAATCACTCCTGCCACCTATCTGCGATCCACATTCCAGGTGTGGAAAACTGGGAAGCGGATTATTTGAGTCGTCAGACATTCCATCCGGGGGAGTGGGAACTCCACCCGGAGATCTTTGCCCAGTTGACGCAACTCTGGGGCATTCCAGATATGGATCTGATGGCGTCTCATCAGAACTTCAAGGTTCCTTGCTACGGGTCCAGATCCAGGGATCCCAAGGCGACTCTAGTGGATGCACTAGTAGCACTAGTAGCACCTTGGACCTTCAACCTAGCTAATGTGTTTCCACCGTTTCCTCTCATTCCCAGGCTGGTAGCCAGGATCAAACAGGAGAGGGCCTCGGTGATCTTGATAGCTCCTGCGTGGCCACGCAGGACTTGGTATGCAGACTTGGTGAATATGTCATCGGTTCCACCATGGAAGCTACCTTTGAGACAGGACCTTCTTGTTCAGGGTCCATTCGAACATCCAAATCTGGTCTCCCTCCAGCTGACGGCTTGGAGATTGAACGCTTGATTCTATCAAAACGTGGGTTTTCAGATTCCGTGATAGATACTCTGGTTCAAGCCAGAAAACCGGTAACTAGAAAGATTTACCATAAAATATGGAAAATATATATCTGCTGGTGTGAATCCAAGGGATTCCCATGGAATAAGATAAAGATTCCTAGGATTCTTTCCTTTCTTCAAGAAGGTTTGGATAAAGGATTATCTGCGAAAGGGACAGATTTCTGCTTTATCTGTCCTACTACACAAACGACTGGCAGTTGTGCCAGATGTTCAAGCATTTGTTCAGGCTTTGGTTAGGATCAAGCCTGTTTACAGACCTTTGACTCCTCCCTGGAGTTTAAATCTAGTTCTTTCAGTTCTTCAAGGGGTTCCGTTTGAACCTTTACATTCCATAGATATTAAGTTGTTATCTTGGAAAGTTTTGTTTTTGGTTGCTATTTCTTCTGCTAGAAGAGTTTCTGAGTTATCTGCTCTACAATGTACTCTGCCCTATCTCGTGTTCCATTCAGATAAGGTTGTTTTGCGTACTAAGCCTGGTTTTCTACCTAAGGTTGTTTCCAACAAAAATATTAATCAGGAGATAGTTGTACCTTCTTTGTGTCCGAATCCAGTTTCAAAGAAGGAACGTTTGCTACACAATTTAGATGTAGTCCATGCTCTAAAATTCTACTTAGAAGCTACAAAAGAGTTCAGACAAACTTCTTCTCTGTTTGTCGTCTATTCTGGTAAAAGGAGAGGTCAAAAAGCAACTTCTACCTCTCTTTCCTTTTGGCTTAAAAGCATCATCCGATTGGCTTATGAGACTGCCGGACGGCAGCCTCCTGAAAGAATCACAGCTCACTCCACTAGGGCTGTAGCTTCCACATGGGCCTTCAAGAACGAGGCTTCTGTTGATCAGATATGTAAGGCAGCGACTTGGTCTTCACTGCACACTTTTGCCAAATTTTACAAATTTGATACTTTTGCTTCTTCGGAGGCTATTTTTGGGAGAAAGGTTTTGCAAGCCGTGGTGCCTTCCGTTTAGGTAACCTGATTTGCTCCCTCCCTTCATCCGTGTCCTAAAGCTTTGGTATTGGTTCCCACAAGTAAGGATGACGCCGTGGACCGGACACACCAATGTTGGAGAAAACAGAATTTATGCTTACCTGATAAATTACTTTCTCCAACGGTGTGTCCGGTCCACGGCCCGCCCTGGTTTTTTAATCAGGTCCGATGAATTATTTTCTCTAACTACAGTCACCACGACACCCTATGGTTTCTCCTATTTTTTCCTCCTGTCCGTCGGTCGAATGACTGGGGTGGGCGGAGCCTAGGAGGGACTATATGGCCAGCTTTGCTGGGACTCTTTGCCATTTCCTGTTGGGGAAGAGATATTCCCACAAGTAAGGATGAGGCCGTGGACCGGACACACCGTTGGAGAAAGTAATTTATCAGGTAAGCATAAATTCTGTTTTTTTGCCTCCTGACTTTGCAGTACCTCTTGTTCCAGTTACTCTGTTTGCCATATACTTGTAAATTGCTTATATAATTTCAGAAATCACTATACTTTGACCAGCTTTGTATACACTGCTCTTTTGCAATTCACACATTATGACGCATGTGTCAAAGAAATGAAACTGATAATAATATGTAGCTGTTTTTTGTTTGTTTTTTTTTAAACTATTGGATTTTATCAGTTTGTTAAAAAATTAAATATGTGGCCCTCACTATAAGAAATGGGTGCTGTGTTTCTTGAGCTACCTTGTAATTTTCTATTTCATATTAGTACCATACAGAGAATACATTTTTTGTATGTAAAAACTTGTATGCCTTTACATTAAACAAATGCCCTTGCTCCCAGATACTAGATAGTGTCAAAATCAGCTAGTAAACTTGTTACAAAATATGTTTTGTTGCAAATGGCTCCTTTTAGCTGGGTACTGTGCTTCTTTCCTGCATGGTGTCTTGTACAATCTTGCAGGCTCTACATACATAAAGTCATCCCTGAGTCATATCCTAATGAAACCATGTGATTTCAGCCCAGAATTGCTGAATATATATCATGTGTCACTCAAGAGCATTGTGTAACTTGACAGGATGAGGGTAGGAAGTGTCCTATGATCACTGCAACAGTAATGGAAGAGAGTCTGATGATCTAAAGCTCTCTGGTCTGGTGAGATTAACTTAGAAGTCTTATCCGTTCTAAAAGGTCCTCAAAGTCTTTTAAACAGGCATTTTGTAACTTGATAGCCATTTAGATTGTCATGCAGGGGTCTGGCTGTAAAAGAGAGACCCAGGGGCAGAGCTACCATTGGTCCAGCAGGTGAAGTGGCACCAGGCCCCAAGTGCTGGGTGGGGCCCCATAGCAGTCAGTCTATAGTGCAGAATGTCTACACCCCTAATACAGGGGGGAGCCTTTTGTACTGCAGGTTGCAGGTCCATCTATCTATCCTCAATCCTATCATTATACAGAGCTGCATGTATGTTATAACTATAGCTTACTACTGGGGGCCCAAAACATGTTTGCACCAGGGCCCATTTGTTGAGAAGGTCTGCTACTGGAGGAGCTTGCACATTACAATATAATGCTCAAAAAAATCCACGTTTTTGTGGGAATTCTCTCTATGCTTGTGAGTTTTTGATCATCAGGCCCAGAATCATATCTTTACTTGTACTTGGAAACAATTGCTCCCTTTGAGCATAATCTATGCAAGCCTGGCCCCTTTTTGAAACAAAGGCCTTCTTCTTTAAACTCATTCTTATTCTATACTGTTAGATGGTACAATGTACAAAGCTAATTGTACTAGTAGAAAGAAAGCCCATTACTACAAGATATTTTTGTTTAAAAAGCAGATAAACACAACAATATTATATCAATGTTTAACGGGACATTAAACCCAACATTTTCTTTCATGGTTCAGATAGAGCATACAATTTTAAAGAACTTTCCAATTTACTTCTATTCTCTAATATACTTCCTTCTCTTGGTATCATATATGCATATAGGTGCAGGATATCGCAGGCGACGTTTCGGGTTTTAATTTCCCTTAATCATGCCCTATAGATACACCTAAATCACTGCTTTACGCATCCATTTACCAACCATATATTACATATAATACTCCTAACACCCTTATACAGTGCCACCTAGTGGTCATAGGCGTTGCACTTGCCAGGATTCTAGAAGCCTCTCTTGTGTTGTAGGAACAGCCACTCTTGTGTGTAAATTTTCCTTGAGAATTATCGTTAGAAGGGATCTAGCATCTATTCTCTTCTTTGGGGGGTGTAATTCTTTATAGGTGAGACATACTTTCAGACTCTCCCCTTTATTGATAGGTATCCTTGGTAACCTGTTCTAGTCTGTAATACGCCAAGGTGCCCATATGTAATTTAACAAGTCTGCATATAGGTTGGGCCAGACCCAAACCAATTTCTTGGATAAATCAGATTAAGCCTTGAGATGGCATATTCTCAGGATTAGAGGATATGAAGATTGTTGTTCCTATTCTTATATCAAAACGCCAGAAAGGATTTTATGTCTATTTATTTACAGTTCCAAGAAACAGGGTACATTAAGATCCATTCTAATGTGCATTCCTTATACAAGTCCAGGAGGGTCCCTTTGTTTTTGATTGTCCTGGTTAGTTTCCGGGTATTTCTACTTGACAGATGTTTACCTGCACATTCCTATCCACAAGGACCTTCTCTGGTTCCTTCCTTTCTAAATTTAGTGGTAGCTTATTCCTTTTGGTTTTTACAGTTCACAAGATTCATTCCAAGGTTCTAAATGTTTTATTGTTTTTGGGTCACAGTCGAGCTATAGTTTTGGCTACCTACTTGGACGATGCATACAGATAAACCTATGCTGGAATTTTTCGCAGTGATGGCTGGAGAAGTCACCGTTGCAGAGAGTTTTCTGGGAGGATTATGGGCGCAACCATGTTTGGCTGATCAGTAGAAGCTCATAGCTGCTTGTGGAATATTTTAGTCCTTATTCCAGGTATTTAAGGCTCATTGATTGGAGGAAGTATTTCAACTAGCATCAGACACAATTTTGTTTGCATGGTTTCTTTGGTGTCCACTTTATCTATGCTTTCTAAAGCAGCTTCATAGTGCTCACTCCATCTTGTATCTGTTATGTATCTGTTATGCCGTCTGGAAATCTTGTCCTTTAAAGCTTCCTTGGGAAAGGGCTTACTTTGTCTGTCATAGGAAATGTCTGCCTCGGTTGCCAGCTTTTAGGGATGAAGTTTGGTCTGGAGATCTTGAATGTTTTAGGGAGTTTGTCTCCTTATGAGGCGAGGTTCCAATATAAATTTCTTGGAATTCTGTTCAATCTTCAGATGTAGTTAATCCCAGGATTCTTGCTATCTTTCTAGTTCCATGAACAACATTAAGGTAATGGCCTACAGCAACTTTTGCAATGGTATCTCAGCACTCTAGCGATGGAAGAGGTTCTTGCATTCTAGATTGAGCTGACCTACTTCAATGTACCATATTTTTTGGGTCCCCAAATATTCTTTTCCCAATTTGTCTGCTAGAGATAAGCATTTAATTATTTTCAAATTGGATTTCTGCCTCTGTAATGGATACCTTGCTTCAGGCTTGCAATCCATGATTGGGGAGAGTGTATCTTTCTTGCTATTCAGCCTGAGACTATCCACTGCAATCTTTTCGGATATCTTACATCTTCTATCTATTTCAAGATGCCTTATATAAGGACTTGTTTACCAGTTCCCTTTGGGTAAAATTGTGTGCACTTTCTGTTTTTTACTAGAAGCTTGTTTGTCATTGGGATGTTGAGCTTTTAGCTTTGTCTTTGGTTAGACACAGACCAAGTCCACTTTCATCTTAAGGAATTTGAACTTGGTTCTTAGGGTTGAGTAATTTCTTTCCTTTGACCCTAGAATTTAATTGGACAAACAGTTTCATTCCTATTAGCCATTTCAGCTAGGGCTGTTTTTATGGGATACTCTGTATAGGGTGGCTTCACCTGGACAGAGTATCTTCTATTACTTTGTACATCTCTTGGTTAACATTGGCTTCATCAGAGAAAATCCTTCCTTATGCTGGAATCTTTAGAGGAGAGATTGCTACATTACCTGGATGTAGTCATGGCATTGAAGTTTATCTTCTTTTTTTGCTTTTTGGCAATATCCAGTTTGTTGGTTCTGCTTCGAATAAGCATAAGGGTCAGAATGTATCTTCTGTTATAAAGCTGGTTATGGTTGGAGAGTTGTTGTTCTCGGAGCTTACTTGGCGGCGGGATAGTCGCCACCTTTGTTTCTTAAAGCACATTATACAGGTTTTGTCCTACTTCTTGGGTTTTCAAGAATGTGGTTTTAGTAGAGCAAATTTGCAGTGCTCAACATGGTTGTATTTCACAATTCCACCATGGTTTTATGAATTTGCTGTTTTTGTCTCATCTGAGGTAATCTTCGGTAGGACATGATACCAAGGTTTAGTTTCTGGTAAATCCACGAACTTGCCCAATTTTTTTAAGTGGCGGCAGTTTTAGTTTGCACCTCTTTACCTTTCTATCCATCTTACTTCTTCCTCCTATTCTTGTCTATACAAAATACTAAGAGGGGCAGGGAGGTAGGAGGGATTTTAAAGCTCTTGTGAAGGGTGTCTTTGCCTCCTACTGGTAGCCAGGTGATTAATTCTCAACAGTAATGAATCATTGTGGACTCTTCCCACCAAGAAAGAAATTAATTTAGCAGGCAAGGATAAATTATGTTTTCCTGCCATGTAGTGCTCCAGATGCCTACCTAGGTGTCACAGGAGATGAGGTAACCGCAACCGGCCACTGAAAGACTGGTAAAACCCTGGCGGCCTATCCGGGCTTCTGTAACTGAGTGCCGGCCTGGAAGTAAGCCCCAGTCAAGCACATCTTCAAAGGGGTGCCTATCAAACAGGGTTTAAGGGATCAGGTTGCTTTTGATATGTTGTCAGCAATTTGGTGAGGCACCCAGGCATACCATGGATTTGGGGTCCCTATCTGGAGGGGAGGAATGGAAACATTTGTTTGTATGGGGACATTAGGAATCTTGGACAATGGATACTAGAGGCAGGAAAACCAAGGTGGGAGATTGCCATTAAGGCCAGGGGGAGGGTCCCTGTGTGTGTATAAATACAGTGCTGTGTTTTCAATAAAGCAGTCCTGTTTTACCTAACATGAAGTCTCAACTGATGCTTGGGGGAAAGCTATAATCACTTTGGGAAGCTTTAATCACTTTTTGGGAGTTTGCTCGCTAACAGAGATACTCAGCCTGAGTACTGTAGCTCCATTATACTACGTATCTCTTCACAGAATATCATGGGAAACAAAACCAATTTTTTTTTTTTTTTTTTTTTTTTTTTTTAACTTTTTTATTGAGAACAAAATAAAAGTTTACAAGCATTTAGTTTAGGTACAGACTTCATATTACAGTAATATTGTGGTTCTGAAATGTACCACTGGAATCAATGTCCTCATATTTTCTCCCCTGGATCTAACATTGTGGGCCACTCTTGGACCTCATAAATACAAACAACATGTAGTTAAGGGTAAAGTTGAAGATATATAACATGAAAACAGAAACAAAAAAGAAAATTGCATCCTTATAAAAATTAATAATGTAATGCGATAAATAAGGATGCCGGAACTACCACTGGCCACGTCTGCAGTGAACCAAATATTACCACATATTCAAGAAGCAAACACATATACTATGGTATTTAATCATTAGGATCGTTATATATAACTAATTGGTAGGCGCTACCTCCCAACTGAGTGGAGTTATGGGGTTCCAGGCTAGCTAAAACATAGAAAGTGAAACAAGCGACTAAGTTAATATGTGTCTGTTCCCTCACTCTATGGATGGGAAGTTTCATATATCACACGCTACTGGATTTGTTACCACTATGGAGCTTAATCTTTGTGTTAATGCTAGACCCAGCAAGTGTATGTAGGTAACATCATCTTTTCCTGGGGCACTGTCTCATTTTTAATACCAAGCATGTCTTCCCTAACGCAACTCCGGCCGCAAGCTGCAAAGTCAGGGAGAGGCAAACTGGGGTCTGCAACAACACTATGTGAGTGGGTTAAGGAATGTACCCATTGAGGCATAATAGTACATATTTAAAACAATAGTGTGTGAGAAACAGGACACAATATATGTATAGCACCTAACATTGTTATAAGGATGAGTCTAATGCCACCCGGCCTGCGGGTGGGTACAGGTAATCCTAAGTGATTTGTGTGATTTTAGGTATATAACTTTTAAACATCAATTAAGCAAAGGCCACCATCTAATGCAGTTTAAAACTGGAACAATAACATTCACCAACAAGACCATTAATGCAAGGTAAAAGTAAAGACAACTGTGTCTATGTGTAACACTCTTATATAACACAATTATTATTTTTATTTGTAGCCTCCGTTCATGAAAAACAGAAGAGATGCCAGAGTCTTATTATCCCCACGGCTTTGCGGCAGAGGGAAAGTCATATAAGAGACCCGGTAGTCTTGTAACATATCTTTGATGGGAGAGATCCAAAGCAAAAGGAGTCTTTTAGTATAAACTAACAATTGAGGGTACCTGTATGAGAGACTAGATATCTCCGGTGGGTGGCTATAAGGAGCGCGACTATCAAATTGGGCTGCGGGCTCATCTGAAGCATATTGTTTCACTTTGACAGTCCAAGGGTTCCCCTCAAAAGCCCACTGGGCCACGGTTATCAGAGAATATTTTCCCAGTCGCTGAGGCTCACTCAGAATGCCCCACATAGCCGATGTCACTGGTATTGTAGGGCCGTGTTCCCCGGGGCCTGTTACTTGCGAGATATCTGATAACCTCCCATCCGCCGAATCCTGTAGCATTTTATCACTCTTAGGCCGGTGTGCGACATTGGATATCTCTGGTAGTTGTCCGTGAGGTGTTTGATTATCAAGTTGAGCTACAAGTTTGTCTGAAGTATAGCGATCAGCCACGGCGCCACACGGGCCCCCCCCGACAACCCACTGTGCCGCCATCGGCAGACCGCACTCCTCCATCTGCTGATGCACATTCGACAATCCACCCACTTCAAGTGTTGCCGGAACTGTAGGGCCTCTTTCCCTGGAGCTTGTTGTTTGAGGGCTATTTGAGGCCTTTGTAGACACCATGTTGTGCATCAGTTTGTCTGATGGGGTAGTAGTTGTGTCTTTACGTATGTCCTGCCGAAGTGATCTTTCTTGGGTGGTTATTACCGATGTACTCATGTTGGTGTACTGTAATATTATCGTTTCATGTGGGGCTTTTTCAATGAGGCTCAAACACAGATCTTCAAATCTTCGCCAATGCTCATTATTAAAAATATCTTGAGAGTTAATTTCTCCCATGGCGGCCATTTTAGGTGCTGTATGTCGTAGAGTTGTTGTACTCCGTGTCCGCAAATAATTGTAAGTTCTGTCCTTCCGTTTATGTCTCTTTGATTTGTAGAGTTAGAACACTTTGCAGCTCAGCTTTTGTAGGATGGTAGCGTAAGATTCAGCTAAGTGTGCAGACGTGTCCAGCTGTAGCTGAGTACCTCGGAGTTCCGAGGGGGGTAGCGTTGCCTATTAAGTGCCGCCGCACTAGGCCTGTAATGTCTGAGTTCTCACCACAGCTTCACAAATACAGCATAATATGTTATATAAAGAACACCACAACAATGTGGGTCTATATTGCCTTCTAAATTGAAGAGTTGGCTGTAGGATAACTCCCAAAATCGGCGGATTATGAGAGATTCCGCTGGAGCTCAAAAAGAATGCGACCGTTCCCAGTCACTGTTCAGACACGCCCCCCAAAACCAATTTTATAATAGAAGTTAATTGGAATTTATTTTATTTTTTTTAAATGGTATACTCTGAATCACACAATAAATTTTTTGGGTTTCATTTCTTTTTAAAGGGACAGTTTGGACTTCCGGGGGGCGGGCGCAGTGGTTGGTCGCAAGGAAGGAGAGCTCCAGCAACAACTCGGCCCAAAACTAACGTTACAGGTCTAAAACTACCGAGTGCAGTAGATAGCTGATTAAGGGAAGAATATCTCACCACCGCAAGTTGCCTCATACAGAGTTAAGGGGAGCCACGAGGAAGGAGCGCCCGCCATTTTGCCTGGTACTCGCAATAGGAAAAGTGTGCAACACAATTTACTCGGACCCATCCGAGTACAAACCAGGACAAAATAAATCAGGCCACCTACTGAAGTTTCTAACACATTGAGACTGGTGGAGCCTCCGACTGTAGATTGTCTATACATCTGTAAGTGAAGCTGCAGTTTGAGTGATAAGATAACGAGATCTGATCGCACCGTAAGCTTAGCTTTCTTTGATAGGCTATGGTTTTAAAGTGCAAATCCAGCTATTTATTTTGCAAAAAGAAGCCTAAATGAGCAATTTCTCAAACATTTTATACACTGCAGCTGGTATAACAAGTTATGGGGAACATATTCAGGGAAAAATTATTTTACAGTGAACTGACACTTTAAAGCTAGGCGAGGGGTTAAAGTTATAATGTGTCAGGAGCAGTATGAACTGTTTAGTGCTGTAAGAGGCTTGAACCAAACTCTGTTAAAAATCAAACATTGCAACATGCAACACTACTTAAAAACTTGGTTGGGTTTATATCATCGCCTTTGTGTCCAATTAGGTTTAGCTTTAGATGAACTTGTCCACTGCTCTAAACTATCACTGTCTAGTATGTAGCTGGTTTATGCAATTTGCAACATTTTGAAGAAAACCTAGGTTACAGAATGTGCTTTTTGGCCCTTTTAGAGGGAGCCCAGGAGAAGCGCCGTATTTATACAAAAGCAGACATTTTTTTCAAAGTAAACAAAATAAATTATTGGTATATTTTTGCTGCACATAAGTAAACATATTGCTTCTTGAACAGTCTTGAAATTTAACTCAGTTTTGGACTGCTTGGCCCTTGGCAAAAACATGTTCATATAATGACAGATGCCTGCTTATGGGAAACCCCTTGTCACTGCCAATGCCTGGCATTACTTGCCATCAGCAGCTGTTGTAGACTTTACTGTATATTTGCCAAAGTCAAACCTTAAGGGTTTTACCCAAATGCTTGTGAAACATAGCTCATTATGGTCACATAAAGCTTATTTGATGGTATTTGCTGTTGGTACTGTACAAATTCCACCATGAAATTACTGTACACTTATGGGATAATTCAATAAACCCTAATTCAATCATAGACAGTAACTCATTTACTAGATATGTTTTTTGCTAAATGTATTGAAATTGGGCTGATTATTATGAAAGAACATATTCTGTACTCTTGGCTTGTTATTCAAAACATCCCTATTCTCATTAATATGCTTTTGCTGTCATCTGCTGCATTCTGCCTCCTTTTCCCAGTAGATTTCAAAACATCTCATCCAAACTGTACATGTTAATACTATTAGGGATTTTGATGTTATGTAACCCAGTAAACAAGTCCATAGTTTGTCATTAACACTACAGACTCCATTAGAGGGAAACTATTCCCAAGTTCAGTGCTCCTGATTCTTCATACATTTATTTGTCAAGTTGTGTCTAGCAAGTAGTTGTAGGTCAATATATTTATAAGAAAACTACACAGTTGTTTATATGTGGGCATGTACTGTATCTATGTGTGGTATAGACAGAGAAAAAAAAGATACAAAGCAAGATAAGTGGGGAAAATACACAGCATCACATGAAGTGCTCTGAATAATTTATACCAATTACATGAATATAGAATGGAAATAGAGAGATAAAAATAATGCTCTTAGGGGAAGAGAATATAATTTGATTCTAATTTTCCTTAAACTGTTGCTACTATAATAATATGGATGCAGGAAACCAGACATTCTGTAAGTCATATGCTGTATGTTTCCTAATAAAATTAAATACCCCACATTAATATATATCCCTTTCCTAGACAACAAAAGTAGAAGATTGCTCAGCCCTTGAGTGATGGATACACTCTTATTCAAAGTAACCTACAGGCAGGGAGTCTCACAAGCTTAAAATCTAAACAGAACACGGTGACATTGTAGGGGAAACAGAAATGTGGAGTTATTATATGCAAAAAAGGGGATTTGGTCTAAGTTATTGCCAGATGCTTGGGGGTCTATTTAACAAGGGCCAAATAGCCCCTGTTCCCCTAGTTTTCCGCGCGAGTCTTCAGTCTTAAGACCGCTGCTCCTTAACTCATACGCCGCTTCTGAGGCAGCGTATAGCAATCCATCCGATCAGGTACGATCGGGCTGATTGACACCCCCTGCTAGTGGCCGATTGGCCGCGAATCTGCAGGGGGCAGCATTGCACCAGCAGTTCACCAGAACTGCTAGTGCAATGATAAATGCAGACAGCATTTATCGATGTGCGGCGGACATGGTTCGCTATAGCGGATTATGTCCGTCCACACAATGATAAATGGACCCCAAAGTATCTTGGTATTGAGGGCTCCACTTGCACATATTCAATCTCTATGTTATAATTTGTATAGTCAATTCAATCCAACTCTTTGGCGGCACTTACGGTTTGCAGTGTACCCTGCACCTCGGCTCCTTCATTACCATTCAGCCTCACCCAGTCTTTGGAAAGATTATCCACCTTGTGCTTTGTTTCCTCTTTCAGGTGTATTTTGCTTTTTGTATTGTCCTATGTCTATAACCTCTTTCATTTAGCCTCTCCGATAGACAAATAGACTGTTTTAATTTTTTTTTTTAATATGAGCATTTTCGTTTAAGACATATAAATTGTCCCCTTGCTACTGCACTGAACGCTCTCCCTGGGTGGCAACGTCTGCCATGCAGCAGGGAGTTTCCCATTATAGGCTACCAATACACCTCTGTCTCTATCAACATGACTGGAGGGTCTTTTAGGGTTAGGTTAAGGAAATTAATTTTGGTGTTATTACACTCAAAGGTAAAACTTATGCCCACTGTATTGTTATTAAGGGCCTCTATACATTCATAGATCTCAATGTCCTTTCCCTTCCAAATGAACAAGAGGTCATCTATAAAACGTCTGTTCCAGATTATCCTTAGTTTGTAGGGATTTCCATCCCCATAGATGTGTGACAGCTCCCACCAACCCATAAATAGGTTGGCATAGGAGGGGGCATAATTGGCCCCCATAGCTGTCCCACATCTATGCAGATTGAAATCACTAGTGGCTGTAAAATATTGTCTAGCCACTCAGATAGGTGTTCTAATAGAGAATCTATCCCACTTACAATTGGTCTACCCTGTATCTGCGATAGGGATTTGTGTATTTTGGGCAGATGATTGAACACTGGAATTACTAGATGTTCTACCAACAAATATGCTTTGGTATACTGTTCAATATAAGCCCTTTATACTCCATCATCTACCAGGGTAGCCAATTGTCTCTGGTATCTGGAGGTTGGATCTCCGGTAAGCTTAATGTAATCCTGTCTATTGTCTAGCTGTCTGAGGGCTTCTTTCACAAAAGAATCTCTGTTCATTACAACTATGACTTTCTTTTCATTAGCTGAAATATTACTTCCTCTACCCCTATTGGTAATGTAAAAAAGATCCGTCAAATCCTTTTCTTTTTTTTTTTCTTTTTTCTAAATCAATCAAACCCTTCCCCCCCAAAAAAAGGGGTGCATTAATTTAATATTGCCCATCTTCTCTCTCTCTTCCATCTCCCAATCAAGTCTATGCCCATATATTTAATAAATTTACTCCACGTATTACAAAAGGTTTTAACCTTTCTTCCTACAATTGTTTTAGAGTCATATGCCTCTTTTATAACCTGTTCAATTTTAGAATTTTTAGCCTGGCCAAGAGAAGGGGTCTAATCCAAAAATTAATCCAAAATTTAAAAACTAGTTTCCTAAGGATTAAAACTGTTTGCATGATAACATTTTTTTATTTTTTCCATGCGTTTTCTACCGAAAGAAAAAGCACTGTATCGTTTGTTAAATTGATTTTTATTTTTGTTATCTTAAAAAGTAAACATGATACTTTTCGACCAAAATTGCTTTAATTTAGGGCAGTCGAAAATAAGATGACCCATATCTGGATTGGTAAAGCAGCACTTGATACAATTATTTGTGATATCTTTCTTTCATTTAGATACTCTACCCTGAGTCAAATAGTCTTTTTCTTTCATGTAATTAGCAAGAGTCCATGAGCTAGTGACGTATGGGATATACATTCCTACCAGGAGGGGCAAAGTTTCCCAAACCTTAAAATGCCTATAAATACACCCCTCACCACACCCACAATTCAGTTTTACAAACTTTTCCTCCGATGGAGGTGGTGAAGTAAGTTTGTGCTAGATTCTACGTTGATATGCGCTCCGCAGCAAGTTGGAGCCCGGTTTTCCTCTCAGCGTGCAGTGAATGTCAGAGGGATGTGAGGAGAGTATTGCCTATTTGAATGCAGTGATCTCCTTCTACGGGGTCTATTTCATAGGTTCTCTGTTATCGGTCGTAGAGATTCATCTCTTACCTCCCTTTTCAGATCGACGATATACTCTTATATATACCATTACCTCTGCTGATTCTCGTTTCAGTACTGGTTTGGCTTTCTACAAACATGTAGATGAGTGTCCTGGGGTAAGTAAATCTTATTTTCTGTGACACTCTAAGCTATGGTTGGGCACTTTGTTTATAAAGTTCTAAATATATGTATTCAAACATTTATTTGCCTTGACTCAGAATGTTCAACTTTCCTTATTTTCAGACAGTCAGTTTCATATTTGGGATAATGCATTTGAATTAATCATTTTTTTCTTACCTTCAAAAATTTGACTCTTTTTTTCCTGTGGGCTGTTAGGCTCGCGGGGGCTGAAAATGCTTCATTTTATTGCGTCATTCTTGGCGCGGACTTTTTTGGCGCAAAAATTCTTTTCCGTTTCCGGCGTCATATGTGTCGCCGGAAGTTGCGTCATTTTTTGACGTTATTTTGCGCCAAAAATGTCGGCGTTCCGGATGTGGCGTCATTTTTGGCGCCAAAAGCATTTAGGCGCCAAATAATGTGGGCGTCTTATTTGGCGCTAAAAAATAAGGGCGTCGCTTTTGTCTCCACATTATTTAAGTCTTATTTTTTCAGTGCTTCTGGTTGCTAGAAGCTTGTTCTTTGGCATTTTTTCCCATTCCTGAAACTGTCATTTAAGGAATTTGATCAATTTTGCTTTATATGTTGTTTTTTCTCTTACATATTGCAAGATGTCTCACGTTGCATCTGAGTCAGAAGATACTACAGGAAAATCGCTGTCTACTGCTGGAGCTACCAAGCTAAGTGTATCTGCTATAATTTTTGGTATCTGTTTCTCCAGCTGTTGTTTGTATTGCATGTCATGACAAACTTATTAATGCAGATAAAATTTCCTTTAGTACTGTTACATTACCTGTTGCTGTTCCATCAACATCTAATTTTCAGAGTGTTCCTGATAAACATAAGAGATTTTATTTTTTAAATCCATTAAGAAGGCTATGTCTGTTATTTCTCCTTCTAGTTTACATAAAAGTCTTTTAAAACTTCTCTTTTTTCAGATGAATTTTTAAATGAACATCATCATTCTGATACTGATAATGGTTCTTCTGGTTCAGAGGTTTCTGTCTCAGAGGTTGATGCTGATAAATCTTTGTATTTGTTCAAGATGGAATTTATTCGTTCTTTATTTAAAGAAGTATTAATTGCATTAGAAATAGAGGATTCTGGTCCTCTTGATTCTAAATCTAAACGTTTAAATAAGGTTTTTAAATCTCCTGTAGTTATTCCAGAAGTGTTTAATCTCCCTGATGCTATTTCTGAAGTAATTTCCAGGGAATGGAATAATTTGGGTAATTCTTTTACTCCTTCTAAACGTTTAAGCAATTATATCCTGTGCCATCTGACAGATTAGAGTTTTTTTGGGACAAAATCCCTAAGGTTATGGGGCTGTCTCTACTCCTGCTAAATGTGCTACTATTCCTACGGCAGATAGTAATTCATTTAAGGATCCTTTAGATAGGAAAATTGAATCCTTTCTAAGAAAAGCTTACTTATGTTCAGGTAATCTTCTTAGACTTGCTATATTTTTAGCGGATGTTGTTGCAGCTTCAACTTTTTGGTTAGAAGCTTTAGCGCAACAAGTAACAGATCATAATTTTATAGCATTATTATTATTCTATAACATGCTAAGAATTTTATTGGTGATACCATCTTTTGATATCATTAGAGTTGATGTCAGGTATATGTCTCTAGCTATTTTAGCTAGAAAAGCTTTATGGATTAACTTGGAATACTGATATGTCTTCTAAGTCAACTTTGCTTTCCCTTTCTTTCCAGGGTAATAAATTATTATTTCAACTGTTTCTGGAAGGAAGGGAACTTTTTTACCAAAGGATAAAAAATCTAAGGTAAATTTAGGTCTAATGATCATTTCGTTCCTTTCCTCACAATAAGGAACAAAAGCCTGATCTTTCATTCTCAGGAGCGGTATTAGTTTGGAAACTATTTCCAGTTTGGAATATATCCAAGCCTTTTAGAAAACCTATAGCCAGCTCCTAAGTACCCATGAAGGTGCGGACCTTATTCCAGCTCAGCTGGTATGAGGCAGATTACGTTTCCTTCAAAGAAATTTTGATCAATTCCGTTCTCAATTTCTGGTTTCAGAACATTGTTTCAGAAAGGTACAGAATTGGCTTCAGTTAAGGCCTCCTGCTAAGAGATTTTTTTCTTTCCCGTGTCCCAGTTAACACAGCAAAGGCTCAGCATTTCTGAAATGTGTTTCAGATCTAGAGTTGGCTGGAGTAATTATGCCAGTTCCAGTTCTGGAACAGGGGCTGGGGTTTTATTTTATCTCTTCATTGTACTAAAGAAGGTCAATTCCTTCAGACCAGTTTCGGATCTATCAATATTGAATCGTTATGTAAGGATACCAACATTCAAGATGGTTACTGTAGGACTGTCCTGCCTTTTGTTTAGCAAGGGCATTATATGTCTACAATAGATTTACAGGATGTGTATCTACATATTCCGATTCATCCAGATCACTTTTTGTGTCTGAGATTCTCTTTTTAGACAAGCATTACCAGTTTTGTGGCTCTACCGTTTGGCCTAGCCTCAGTTCCAAGAATTTTTTTCAAAGGTTCTCGGTGCCCTTCTTTCTATAATCAGAGAACAGGGTTTTTTGGTATTTCCTTATTGGACAATATCTGGGTACTTGCTCAGTCTTCTCATTTTCGAAGAATCTCATACGAATCGACTTGTGTTGTTTCTTCAAGTTCATGGTTGGAGGATCAATTTACCAATCAGTTCATTGATTCCTCAGACAAGTGTAACCTTTTTAGGTTTCTAGAATAGATTCAGTGTCTATGACTCTGTCCTTGTCAGACAAGAGAAGTTTAACATTGATATCAGCTTGTCAAAACCTTCAGTCACAATCATTCCCTTTGGTAGCCTTATGCATGGAAATTTTAGGTCTTAGGACTGCCGCATCAGATGCGATCTCCTTTGCTCGTTTTCACATGCGACCTCTTCAGCTCTGTATGCTGAACCAATGGTGCAGGGATTACTCAAAGATATCTCAATTAATATCTTTAAACCGATTATACGACACTCTCTGACATGGTGGGCAGATCCCCTTCGTTTAGTTCAGGGGGCTTCTTTGTTCTTCCGACCTGGACTATAATCTCAACAGATGCAAGTCTTACAGGTTGGGGAGCTGTGTGGTGGTATCTGACGGCACAAGGGGTTTGGGAATCTCAGGAGGTGAGATTTCCGATCAATATTTTGGAACTCCGTGCAATTTCAGAGCTCTTCAGTCTTGGTCTCTTCTGAAGAGAGAGTTGTTCATTTGTTTTCAGATAGACAATGTCACAACTGTGGCATACATCAATCATCAAGGAGGGACTCACAGTCCTCTGGCTATGAAAGAAGTATCTCGAATTTTGGTTTGGGCGGAATCCAGCTCCTGTCTAATCTCTGCGGTTCATATCCCAGGTATGGACAATTGGAAAGCGGATTATCTCAGTCGCCAAACGTTGCACCTGGGCGAATGGTCTTCACCCAGAGGTATTTCCTCAGATTGTTCAAATGTGGGAACTCTCAGAAATAGATCTGATGGCTTCTCATCTAAACAAGAAACTTCCCTGGTATCTGTCCGGATCCAGGGATCCTCGGGCGGAGGCAGTGGATGCATTATCTCTTCCTTACAAGTTTCATCCTGCCTATATCTTTCCGCCTCTAGTTCTTCTTCCAAGGGTATTCTTAATATTCTAAAGGAATGCTCGTTTGTCCTGCTGGTAGCTCCAGCATGGCCTCACAGGTTTTGGTATGCGGATCTTGTCCGGATGGCCTCTTGCCAGCTGTGGATTCTTCCGTTAAGATCAGTCTTTCTGTCTCAAGGTTCTTTTTTCCATCAGGATCTCAAAACCTTAATTTTAAGGTGTGGAGTTTGAACGCTTGATTCTTGGTCAAAGAGGTTTCTCTGACTCTGTGATTGATACTATGTGACAGGCTTGTAAATCTGTATCTAGAGAGATATATTATAGAGTCTGGAAGACTTATATTTCTTCAGGATGGTTTAGATAAAGGTTTGTCCGCAAGTTTCTTGAAAGACAAATCTCTGCTCTTTCTGTTCTTTTTCACAGAAGGATTGCTAATCTTCCTGATATTCATTGTTTTGTACAAGCTTTGGTTCGTATAAAACCTGTCATTAAGTCAATTTCTCCTCTTTGGAGTTTGAATTTGGTTCTGGGGGCTCTTCAAGCTTCTCCATTTGAACCCATGCATTCTTTGGTCGTTATATTACTTTCTTGGTAAGTTTTGTTTCTTTTGGCCATCTCTTCTGCCAGAAGAGTCTCTGAATTATCTACTCTTTTTTGTGAGTCTCCTTTTCTGATTTAGCATCAGGATAAGGCGGTGCTGTGAACTTCTTTTGAATTTTTTACCTAAGGTTGTGAATTCTAACAACATTAGTAGAGAAATTGTGGTTCCTTCATTATGTCCTAATCCTATGAATTCTAAGGAGAAATCATTGCATTCTTTGGATGCTGTTAGAGCTTTGTATTATTATGTTGAAGCTACTAAGTCTTTCCGAAAGACTTCTAGTCTATTTGTCATCTTTTCCGGTTCTAGAAAAGACCAGAAAGCTTCTGCCATTTCTTTGGCATCTTGGTTGAAATCTTTATTTCATCATGCCTATGTTGAGTCGGGTAACACTCCGCCTCAAAGGATTACAGCTCATTCTACTAGGTCAGTTTCTACTTCCTGGGCGTTTAAGAATGAAGCTTCGGTTGATCAGATTTGCAAAACAGCAACTTGGTCCTCTTTGCATACTTTTACTAAATTCTACCATTTTGATGTGTTTTCTTCTTCTGAAGCAGTTTTTGGTAGAAACGTACTTCAGGCAGTGGTTTCAGTTTGAATCTTCTGCTTATGTTTTTTCATTAAAATTTTATTCTGGGTGTGGATTATTTTCAGCAGGAATTGGCTGTCTTTATTTTATCCCTCCCTCTCTAGTGACTCTTGTGTGGAAAGATCCACATCTTGGGTAATCATTATCCCATACGTCACTAGCTCATGGACTCTTGCTAATTACATGAAAGAAAACATAATTTATGTAAGAACTTACCTGATAAATTCATTTCTTTCATATTAGCAAGAGTCCATGAGGCCCACCCTTTTTGTGGTGGTTTTGATTTTTTTGTATAAAGCACAATTATTCCAATTCCTTATTTTATATGCTTTCGCACTTTTTTCTTATCACCCCACTTCTTGGCTATTCGTTAAACTGAATTGTGGGTGTGGTGAGGGGTGTATTTATAGGCATTTTAAGGTTTGGGAAACTTTGCCCCTCCTGGTAGGAATGTATATCCCATACGTCACTAGCTCATGGACTCTTGCTAATATGAAAGAAATGAATTTATCAGGTAAGTTCTTACATAAATTATGTTATGTATTAGTTTAAACTGCCTTTCTCTCATATACACTGAAACATTTAGACGCTTAACAATATTTAGACTTGTTGCTATTTTGTCCATAAGTTCCATCGTTTCAAGAGGTTTTCTCCATTTATTTTGAAAATAGTTATTTATTTTTTTCTATTTCTTTTGTTTGAATTAATCTATAGATTGATGAAATGGAACGTTTCTTTAAATATAAAGTATCTAGTAAAGGGTGGATCTGCCAAATGTTTGGAAAAATGTATGTTTGGTCAAAACCAAAGGGATTTAAACTCAAAACTCTTCAAAAGTGTATAATTTTTGTGTCTGGGTTACATAAATCTTTAACCAATAAAATTTGATTAGGAGCCTATATTGAGAAGACGTTGGTCGACACACCTAAAGGAAAGTATAGATTGCCCCTCAATGAGAGCCATTTCGAAATGCTAATGTTGGTTTTGAAATTTTTCGTAGTTTCTCTCCAAACCACCAAGATATCTTTAAATAGTGGGTGCAAAGCAATCTATTTCACCAATTCCTTGTCTGAGGCATGTACCAAGAAATGTAATGAGTGAGGATAGCATATGTATTCCTCTAATTCTCTACAAGAATATTAATTAGATTGGCGTAGCCAATCTATGGAGAATCTAAGAATCGCTGCATAGTTGTAGAGTTTCATATCTGGCAATGCTAAACCTCCTTTGATAAAGGGTGCATATAATTTGGACAATTTTATCCTTGCTTTCTTTCCTGACCATAAAAAATATCTAAGGTCTCGTTGAAACCATGTAAGCTCTTGACTCCTAATCTTCAAGGGAAACATTCTTAAAACATAAAGAACTCTTGGGAGTATAAACATTTTAAATATATTTACTTTGCCTCTTATTGAAACAGGCAAATTGGCCCATTTTTTTAATCTACTTCTGCTCTCTTGAAGAATGGAGTAAATATTGTCTTTATACCAATCCTCTGGTTCTGTGAGATGTTTAGTCCTAAATAAGTCAAAGATTTTGTCTCTAAAAAAGGATATGTTTGACCAACATTGTTTTTTGAGCCAAAATTTTTTAGACTTAGTTAGGTTAGTCTTATAGCCTGCAATGTCACTATATTATTTCAAGAGATTAGTGATTTGGTTTATATATAAAGATGGGTCCATCACGAAAATTAATAAGTCATCTGCAAATAATAAAGTTTTAAGTGAAATCTTTCCTAAATTAATGCTTAGGATACAACTTCTTAACGTAATAACAAGAGGCTCTAAAATCAGGTCAAAGAGCAGGGGGGACAGAGAACATCCCTGGCAAGTGCCTCTTGTCAGTGGAAAAGAA
Organism: Bombina bombina; assembly: GCF_027579735.1. NCBI lineage: Eukaryota > Metazoa > Chordata > Amphibia > Anura > Bombinatoridae > Bombina > Bombina bombina. The sequence continues at coordinate 970,072,546 of NC_069501.1, read as the reverse complement.
GCCGAGATGCTGTTGTTAATTAATAGATTTGCTTTTGCGTTGGAGTACATGCTTCCAATGATTCCCAAAAATTTGCTCCCAAACCCATATGCTTCCAGTACTGCCGTCATATATTTTCACTCAACCCTGTTGAAGGCCTTCTCTGCATCCAAAGATAGCAGGAAGGCCTCCAGCAGGATCGAGTGGTTTTTAGAATAATAGTATATAGCATGAAGTAATTTCCTAATACTCTGTTCTGGGAGTCTACCCTTAACAAAGCCTAACAGGTCGTTGTCTTGTTTGCTAATCAAAATGACATATGCTCTATTTAATTAATTAGAGAATTTATGATACGATTCAAAATAGAAGCTATATTGATCTTTCAATATCCCTGCGGTCTTATTCTAAGGGGGGTTGATAAAACTCCACTTGTAAGTTATCTGGACCAGGCGTCTTCCCCTTGGGCATTAATTTAATTGTCTTTAAGATATTTCTTTAACCTCTATCGGTCTGTTAAGTGTTTCGAGATCTATCCCTGAGATTTTTGATAGTCCTATATTTTCAAAAAATTCATAAATCTTGTCTTTTAAAGGGTTTTGGGGTGTATAAAGCTCACTATAATATTCCTGAAATATTGAAATTATTTGATCTTGATTATACACTATTTTGTCTTTTTCTCTTATTGCCATAATTGGTTTTCTTCTACACTGTTTCTTAAAAATTGAGGCCAGTAGTTTCCCTACTTTATTACCATATTTTAGAAATTTCACTACATTTTTGTGAATAGATTATTGTGCTTCTTCCAAAAGATGTAAATCTCTAATTTTTACAAAGAAAATAATTCTCCATATTTGTTCTTTTAGAATTTTGTTTAAATAGAGTATATGCTTCTTTTAAATCGTTCGACATATTTTCCAGTATATATTTTTTTTAATCTGGCCACATATGAGATTATTTCCGCTTTAAAGTAAGCTTTAGCTGACTCCAGAAAAATTGGGCTATTGTTTTTGTATACCTTGTTAAGTTCTACAAATTCTTCCCATCTTTCATTCAAAAAGGTTTTAAATTGAATTTGAAAGATAGGTAGGGAAAAAAATGAATTATAAGTATATTTTCTTATTTCTTCAAATTCTAGAATTGTCGTTGTGACGACCAAGGCTAACCAACCCTGCTTCAGTCACTTATTTGGCACAGAAAGGGTTATCAGACCCCTTCTACTGTCACTAATATGTCACAATCTAGCCATGCCAGGCAAGCTTGTGATTTAGTTCAGTGAGTGCAAGGGTTAACAACACTCTTTAGTCTGTACTAGACATAAAAGAAATGCCCAAAACTCCCCTTTAATGAGACCCACACTAAACTAACTATTTTATCTAGCTGACACCACTTAAGATTATATGATATGGGAAATCTTAGGAAACCCCAGATTTACACATTAACTCTTAGAATACAATTTAGCCAAAATAACCTAAAATATACAGTTCTAATACCCCAGTCCTTTCAGTAACGTGGTTCAATTATTAGACAAAGGCCAAAGCTTAATAAATGAATTATTTATTATGCCAAAAATATTATGCACAATGTATTATTAATAAAAAGTTGTTACAAGTAAAATTACACACAGCAAACAGGTTAAAATAAAATGAAGAAAATAACAGACCTAATACTTTCCTAGCTTATAAGTCTGCCCCAGGGAGATGGGCAAGAGAAGATGGTCACTCACGCTGTAGCAGCCTCCCATGTAGAATGAACAATCTTATTGTTAAAACACAAGATTCTTATACATATTTTCCAGAGATCAAGTTGCCTGACCACACCCCCCTGGGCAGGGGCTAAACCCCCCCTAGTTTTTATGACCTTCAATAAACTAAGTCTTTGCCTGAAATTATAGAACCCATTATAATTTCTGCTAGGTAAATCTATTTTCATATAAGCAGGCAGGCAATCTCTTGGTTACATTGTGCAAATCAGATTGATATCAAATATGACAGGGTTGTCATATTTACCTTCATTTAAAGTCATAACCTTTTTTAAACACACATATTACATTGTACCAATCTCCTTTTATTGACCTTATCAGGATATGGGACTGAGGCCCTGTTTTGTATCATGCCCTGTGATGACAGTTTGACTGGCTTTATGACTCAATGCATACACAATAACATTTTGTGGAATGGGCCTTAGAAACTATTTATGAGGCTCCTGGCACTTCAAAGAAAACACAAACAAACCCAGGACACAGTTTTTTTTCTGAAAAAACAAATGTTTGTTAGCTCACAGGTTAAACAGAATTAACCCCTTAGCAGCTAAATCCTGAGGTATTCGTGACACCTCCCCCAATAAGAGACGCAAAAGGGGGTGGCTACAAGGCACTCCAGATGTGTATTTCTCTTAATTTAATTTCAGCCCTGACTCTCTAATGGTCTACAGCACACAGCTCAATCGCTGATCATGTTCTTTCAATGTAGACTTATACACTAGAATGACGTTCATGACAACTGCCGTGCCCTTGTGGTCCCTTAGGAGGGAACTCATCTCTCTTTGAAAGATTTCAGGAGCAGAGGATATCCCAAAGGGGAGTCTGCAGAAACAAAACCGACCTACTGATTTGATGAAGGTAGTCAGTTTGCGGCACTGTGGATATAGAGGTATCTGCCAGAAGCTGCTGGAAGCATCCAGTATAGAGAAGAACTTCATCCCAACCAGTTTCAGAGCTATGTCTTTAAGCGTCGGCAGCACATATCTCTCTCTCTTCCCCGCCTCATTCAGCCTTTTCAAATCTAAGGTGATGCGTACCTTCCCATTTTTCCTTGCAACAGGCACAATGGGGGCACACCAGTCAATTGCTTCAACAACCTCTTCAATAACTCCCATATTCTTCATACGCAGAAGTTCCTTCTCCACTTGAGGCATGAGCGGGAATGGAATTCTACGAGGAGTGGTAATGCTGTATGGGACTGCATCCCTTTTAAGTGATATTCGGACTGGGTTGCAATTCAGTAGGCCCAATTCACCAACCATGTCTTCACTCTGGCGACAAGGCCCAAACCACAGGCTGCTTTCCTGCTCAATAGGTTGTTAACACACTCACCTCTAATTACATGCACCCACATGATGAATTTCCTCTGCTTGTACTCACAGCTGGCGAGAAATTTCCCCGCACAATCGATTCGGCCACCAGGACTATGAACTTTCGTTGTAACTTTCACCAGCTGAGGCTGTTAAGGCAGTTTTATAAATGCTGCAAAGGACATAACAGTGATGTCTGCTTCAGTGTCAATCTTAAAGGCAACCTTGTCTCCCATTACAGTAAGGTAACCCGCCAATCTTCATCTGAACCAGACCATTCAACAACAGACCCTACAAAGGACACTTCTTGACACTCCTGGTCACTATCCACCTGCATCTCCTTAATGTATTCAGTTTTACATGCCACTTCAAAATGGCCCATTCGGTTACACTTTCTACATCTTTTATCTTTAGCGGGGCGTACGGCATTCTGATCATGGGTACGGTTACAGCGCGTGCAGTGAGCCTGCTGCGCTTATCTGCTTCTGGGCCTATCTGTTGCCCTTGGTCTACCGCTCACAATGTGCCTTTCACCTGCAGCTCTCCTAAATTGCTGCACCTCATCCACAATACTCTCAGACCTCAGATCAGCACTTTGCTTTTTCACCAGTTGACTCTGGCGGGCCATCCTAATAGCCCCATCTAATGTTAATTCAGTCTCCAACTGTAGCTTCAGAGAGACCTCAGCATCTGCAATTCCTATGACTATTCTGTCTCTGATTGCTCTTCTTTAGCAACAACAAACTCACAGAATTCAGCTAGTTCATACAGACTGCGCACAAATGACTCCACAGATTCTCCCACACGCTGAGCACATTTGTGAAAACAAGCCCTTTCATGAATCACATTTCTTTTGGGCACAAAGTGAGTACTGAGTTTATTGGAAAGTAAAGGCATTTAACACTGGCTCCACATCTTTCCCCATAGAGTATAAAAGAGAATAAACTTTTACTTCACCATTCTCCTTATCCAGCTTGGAAGCAATCCTGAAGCGTTTAAACTGCTGATGCCATGTTGGCCCAGCTGCATAGAAATTAAAAGGCCCAGGTGGGGTAAACATTGACATCGTCATTACTCAGGAAACAGAAGCCTAGGCAAGTACTTCTGACACCATGTCATGAGATGCAGGACACAGCATAGAAGGTACAACGTTATTTTATTGCAGAGCATAGAAGTATACAGCTTGCACAAAACATCTTTCTTAGTAACTTAGTAACAACACAGACTATCACGGCTATAAGCCATGCCCCCATCCGGTGACGTCACACTCGCAGGTAGATTAAAATAATTTAACTTTAATATTTAATTGTTGTAGTCATTTGAATATGGCTTGCCAGAAATCATATAAGTTTTAATGCCATTTCTAGATATAAGCTGGCAAGTAGCAAGGCATTAATAGAAATAGCAATACTATATTAAATTAAGTGGAAAGACTCACTCACCATAGGTGACAGCTATGCCTGAGCTGGAGGTGAATGCACTACTGACTTGTCCACTCCACCTGTCCTAAGTTCTCAGACAGAGCACCAGCAGCTCTCCTCGGCAGCCGCAGGACTTGTGACTCGGCTATTGGCTCACTCTCTTCCCGCCAGACTTAGACAGAGAGAAGAGAGTCACTGAGTCACGTGAATCCGGCACCGGACCGCTGATTGGCTCCCGAGGCTAATTGGAGAGCAGCCTCATTTGGGAGCGCATAGGCCGTGAAGAGCCTTTAAGCGCCACTCAGTGGCGCTGGCTCTCGCGGCTCAAGCAAGTCATCCATGTTGTACAATTGAGAGGAGCTGAAGGGCTCACAGCCTCTCCTTCAATGCGTAACATGGATCGCTTTGCTACATGGTGGCGGAGTCAGCAGTCGGGGGGGTACCTTGGGGTACAGAATTTTTTTCTATAAACTATAAAAAAAAAATTGTTTTAATAAACATTATTAAAACATTTATACACACATGTGCTGTCATAGGAGGCAGTCCTATCACATGTATATAGTGCCATGCTGTTCTAATTTCCTTCAATAAATATTTTGTGGGTAAGTAAAAGATGCGTTTAATCTGATAACCCAAACCAGTTATTCTTTATACATTTATCAGATCTATTTTATTTTTAGCGTCATTAGTATCATGGCAGTGGTCTCACCGCTCCTTTATACAATTACTTTTCTACCTTGCCTTTTGTAATATGGAATATCCTGCCTTTCAACGGAAGAGGAACCACCAAACTTTGTATTTATGACTCTTCCAAATAAAATTCAATTTTCTCCTTCTGCATCCCCCTTTTCCTGTTCAATTTTCCCCTAAAATCCCTAGAGTTATTTTCCTGCTGCTCTCTGATATCCCACCATGGCAGTCTGAAGCCTCTGATGCATTAGTGCTGCCATTGCTGCTTGTAGAGCTGTACTTTTATGAAGGGACCCACTGAAGTTTTTTCCTGGAGGGAGGAGGGGAGAGGCAAAAACTAAAATGCACCAAACATAATTATTATTAATGTGCTTGATGTACACATGTGCTGCACACTTTCTTTTCTTTCTTTTTTTTTAAATGGGGCTTATTGGTATCACATGAAAGTCTCCATTTTGTACTTATGCATATGTTAGATTCAAGCTAGTTTTATTCTGAAGACCCTTGACAAGAAAAAGGAAGGTTGCTGAGTAGAGAAAAATGTAGGGAAGCAATTTGTGTCAAAATATGTCAGCTAGAGTTGGAATCTTGGTAGAGGTGTATGGTTAGAGGGCCCCCAGGAGCATGTAAGGCTTATAAAAACAAAACATGATAGGCATAGGACATACGCAAGTACAACTGTTATATAATATGAGTAATAGAAGGCTTCATGAGGCCAGTGTTGTTGTGGGTAATGTTAGTAGCAATCAAATAACCTCAACAAATCCATTTTATAAAAAGGAATCTCTATGATAGATGCCAGTGACTGATCAACTCCTGGACTAAAATGTTTACATTCTGCTGCTACCTTAAAGACGCTACTATATGAGCACACAATGCTATGCATTCACCAGCACCATATTCACTATTGTAATGTGGTACAGATGAGACTGCATCGTGTGCAATAATTACCATGAATCTCTGCTTTATACTGCTAGGGTAATGAAGTGATTTTAAACTTTGCCACCAATGTAAGTAATGCAAAAGAAAAAATGAAGACCGCTAAATACAAGTATTCTTCTCATCTAACAGCCTTACATTAATTTTTCTTTGTGGACCATGACATCATGTAAGAAAAATGTACTGAGTTTCTCACAATATTTGCATAAGAAACAAAGCTCACATTCTTCATCATTTACAAAATTCAAAATAAAGGCAGTCTTGTGTGTCTGATCCATGATAAAAATAAACAAAGTTGTCTCATTTTGTATTACCACAAAAGATGTTTCTTAATTGATATCAAACAGTGATGTGCCTCACAATATCCTTACATGAATACGCTTTTTCTCTTCTCACCAATTAATTTTCTTTTTTTCTTTTCCTCTTTTTATACAGAGGTTTGGAGCATTAGGCTGCTCTATGAGACAATTATAGAAGCAATGCAAATGTTAGAACCAATTTCTGAATGGTGCAGTCCGTAAATACAAAGGTTCTTATAGTAATCTATACTCTAACAAAAATTTAATTTCATGTGTCAGGAAATCTGTCTAAAAATAACAAATGTAAGCAGCACTGGCTAAGATGCTATCTGTCTAGCTGCTTCCTTGTACCATATATATATATATACACACACATACACATTTTCACTAGTTCCAGTCATGTAAGTAATTGTTGCAGCGGGCGAATATCAACATTTGACATTTAAATATCTTTAATTAAGTGGACTAGCAACTTTATCACTTGTAAATTTTCACCCCTGACTAGTACACTAGTGATAGTTTTATACCCATTTATGTATGTAAATATATATATATATACTAGCTGTTGCACTCGGCTTCGCTCGCATGGATTTTATGATTTGTAAAAAATAGTGAAAAACGCGACCACTCGCAACAACATGTGCCCTCACGTGTGTGCCCATTCAGGTTGCACATTCGCTGACATGAACTTTGTGGGTTTTCCTTAATTCTCTGCGTTTCTTGTACATGGGCACCAATCAGCTAAGTTGTGGGTGGGGCTTCCGTCCGGCACTTGAAAAAATATGTTATTATTATTCTGTTTACATTTTAATATTAAATTGTAATTATATACTATGGGGTAGATTTACTAAAAGTTGAGCAGACATGATTCGCTTCTTAACTTATGTTTCAGGCGAGCCTTAAACGATGGACGTAGAATGCAGCATCCACTGCTTAATAAATTTGCCAGATGTGAAAAAAGAGTATTAATTTTTTAGTGATATCCATATCTTGAGAACTCCTGACGTTAGGGGCATGTAAACTTACTTTATAATGCAGATTTTAAATTATGATTTTTACTTTTCTAACATTTTCGGTTTTTGAGATATAGGTATCCTCATAAATCACCCCCCTTTCACACCCCTTAAGTGGATTTTCGTGAAATGGTAAAACACATGTTTCTTTATTTTTAAAGGGGAATGTAAATACCAAGGGCAAGATTACATATGCGGCGACGCCCGCAAAAGCCGGCATCGTCGGTGTTTATGCCGGTTTTCCTATCACATATATGGCGCCGCATATAAAGGCGTATATTTCACCCGTCAGCCGCTATTTTTACTCCCATAAGCTAACATAGAACCACGTCGCAAATCGGTATCACATATTCAGTGCAATGACTTACGCAGCGAAAATGGAGAAATTTTACTCCATTTTTACCTCGCCACACATAGACAGCCACAATGCATTAAACCTAATAAATCTATTAACCCCTAAACCGCAAACCCCCACAACGCAATTAACCTAATTAAGCTATTAACTCCTAAACCATCAACCCCGAACAACGCAGATAACTAATTGAATTACTAAGCCCCCTAACCTAACACCCCCTAAATTAACCCCAATTACCTAAAATTAAAAATACTAAATTACAATTAAAATAAAAAACCTAACATTACTTTAAAAATAAAAAAAAACTAAGTTTAAATTAATCTAAAATTACATAAAATAAAAGTCTAACATTACAGAAAATAATAAACCAAATTATAAAAAATAAAAAAATTAAACCTAATCCCTATGAAAGTAAAAAAGACCCCCAAAATAAAAACACCCTCTAATCTAAACTAATCTACCAATAGCCCTTAAAAGGACCTTTTGTAGGGCATTGCCCTAAGTTAAACAGCTCTTTTACATTTAAAAAAAAACTAAGTTCCCCCTAACAGTAAGACCCCCCTTTTCACCCCCTTTAAGTGGATCTTCGGGAAATGGTAAAACATGTGTTTCTTTATTTTTAAAGGATAATCTAAATACCAATTTTCACGTCTGTTACATCTTTGGTTTTTGAGATATAGGTATCCTCATAAATAACCCCCCCCCCCCTTTTCACCCCCTTTAAGTAGATTTTCAGGAAATGGTAAAACACGTGTTTCTTTATATTTAAAGGAGAATAAAAATACCAATTTTCACTTCTGTAACATCTTTGGTTTTTAAAATACAGGTATCCTCATAAATCCCCCCTTTTCACCCTCTTTAGATTTTCAGGAAATGGTAAAATGTGTTATTTTCCTAAGATATGGTGAGTCCACAAAGTCATCAATTACTAATGGAAATATCACTCCTGGCCAGCAGGAGGAGGCAAAGAGCACCACAGCAAAGATGTTAAGTATCACTCCCCTTCCCACAATCCCTAGTCATTCTCTTTGCCTCTGTCAATGGAGGAGGTGAAGTGCTTTGTGTATAAAGAAAATTGTATTTCTTTTGCTACTAGCAAGATTTTTGGGTCTAGCCGTAGTCCATGTTAATCTCTTTAGTAGGGTAGTGGTGGCTTTAAAGCAGTTACGAACTTGTGAGTTGGGCCTTTCTGCATTTTCCTAACATTTTTGCTGACCTTATATAGAAAAGCCAGAGTAGGTTTACTCTGTTCTTTCTTTTTTCCACAGGTCTCTGTAAGGAGTGGCGGCCTTTCACACTGTGTAAGCTGTCCTCCTGCTGGACAGCTATATGTGCAGGTAAGTGCTTTTGTCTTCTGGGGGGAGACTGGGACTGAAGGGGTTAAGGACTCTCTGCTCTTTATTCTGGGACCAAGATTCCTTGTGAAGGATCTTTTATTTGGCAGTGGGCAGGCACTTTCTTGCATGTGACTAGGAGACTTTAGTCCATGAGCTAGTGACATATGGGATATACAATCCTACCAGGAGGGGCAAAATTTCCCAAACCTCAAAATGCATATAAATACACCCCTCACCACACCCACAATTCAGTTTTACAAACTTTGCCTCCTATGGAGGTGGTGAAGTAAGTTTTTTGTTAAGATTTCTACGTTGATATGCGCTTCTCAGCATTTTTTGAAGCCCGATTCCTCTCAGAGTACAGTGAATGTCAGAGGGATGTGAAGGGAGTATCACCTATTGAATGCAATGGTTTTCCTCACAGGGATCTATTTCATAGGTTCTCTGTTATCAGTCGTAGAGATTCATCTCCTACCTTCCTTTTCAGATCGACGATATACTCTCATATTCCATTACCTCTACTGATAACTGTTTCAGTACTGGTTTGGCTATCTGCTATATGTGGATGGGTGTATTTTGGTAAGTATGTTTTCATTACTTAAGACACTCTCAGCTATGGTTTGGCACTTTATGTATTTATATAAAGTTCTAAATATATGTATTGTACTTATATTTACCATGATTCAGGTTTTAAGTATTTTTCCTTTTTTTTGCATTCTGTCAGTTTCATATTTGGGAAATGTTGGGTTTTTGGGTATAGTCTCTTTTTCAAATTGACTGTCTTTTACATTTGCGGGCAGAATTAGGCTTGCGAGGGCGTAAAATGACATTTATTGCGTTATTTTTGGCGCTGGATTTTTTGGCACAAAGTTAGTTGATGCCGAGTCCTTCACAAGGTTGCATCATCTATGATGCGAGTGTTTCGTTTCCGGACGTTATTGGCGCCAAAAAATATATTTTTCTTTTTGTTGTGCGTCGTACTTGGTGCCAAATATTTTCATTATTTAAAACCCCATTCCTTTTGCCTCTGGCCTTTTTCTATGTCAGAGGGCTATGCTGTTTGCATTTTTTCCCATTCCTGAAACTGCCATATAAGGAAATTGATCATTTTGCTTTATATGTTGTTTTTTTCTCTTACATTTGCAAGATGTCTCAATCTGATCCTGTCTCAGAATTTACTGCTGGATCCTTGCTGCCTGATAATGCTTCTACCAAAGCTAAGTGCATTTGTTGTAAACCTGTGGAGATTATACCTCCAGCTGTGGTTTGTAATAGTTATCATGATAAACTTTTACATGCAGAAAATGTTTCCATCAGTAGTAGTTCATTACCTGTTGCTGTTCCCTCAACATCTAATGCACAAGATATACCTGTAAATTTAAAAGAATGTATTTCTGATTCTATTCAGAAGGCTTTGTCTGCCATTCCACCTTCTAATAAACGTAAAAGGTCTTTTAAAACTTCTCATAAAGTTGATGAAATTTCAAATGACCGGCAACATACTGATTTATCTTTCTCTGATGAGGATCTATTTGATTCAGGAGATCCTGCCTCAGATATTGACACTGACAAATCCTCTTATTTCTATCATGTATCGGATCATGATTTGTCTAGCATTGTTAAATTGATTCAACATGCTAATAATTTAATTTGTTATGCCATTTTTTTCAAAATTGATGTTAGATATATGTCTTTAGCTATTTTAGCTAGAAGAGCTTTTAGGATTCAGAGTAAGACCGCCTGTGAGAAGATTTTTTCTCTCACGCATTCCAGTGAACCCAGTAAAGGCTCAGGCTTTCCTGAAGTGTGTTTCAGACCTGGAGTTATCAGGGGTAATCATGCCAGTTCCATTTCAGGAACAGGGTCTGGGGTTTTATTCAAATCTATTCATTGTCCCAAAGAAAGAAAATTTATTTAGACCAGTTCTGGATCTAAAGATTTTGAATCGATATGTAAGAGTACCAAATTTCAAAATGGTGACTATAAGGACTATTCTGCCTTTTGTTTAGCAAGGGCATTATATGTCCACAATAGACTTACAGTATGCATATCTTCATATTCCGATTCATCCAGATCACTATCAGTTCCTGAGATACTCTTTTCTAGACAAGCATTACCAATTTGTTGCTCTTCCTTTTGGCCTAGCGACAGCTCCAAGAATCTTTTCAAAGGTTCTCGGTGCCCTACTCTCTGTAATCAGAGTGCGGGGTATTGCGGTGTTTCCTTATTTGGGCGATATCTTGGTACTTGCTCAGTCTTTACATTCTGCAGAATCTCACACGAATCAACATGGTTGGAAGATCAATTTACCAAAAAGTTCTTTGATTCCTCAGACACGGGTAACCTTTTTAGGTTTCCAGATAGATTCAGTGTCCATGACTTTGTCTCTAACAGACAAGAGACGTTTAAAATTGGTTGCAGCCTGTCGGAATCTTCAGTCTCAGTCATTCCCTTCAGTAGCTATGTGCATGGAAGTTTTAGGTCTTATGACTGCAGCATCGGACGCGATCCCCTTTGCTCATTTTCATATGAGACCTCTCCAGCTTTGTATGCTGAACCAGTGGTGCAGGGATTATACAAGGATATCACAATTGATATTCTTAAATCCCAATGTTCGACTTTTTCTGACTAGATCACCATCGTATAATTCTAGGGGCCTCTTTCGTTCGTCCAACCTGGACTGTGATCACAACAGATGCGAGTCTTTCAGGTTGGGGAGCTGTTTGGGGATCTCTGACAGAACAAGGAGTTTAGAAATCTCAAGAGGTGAGATTAACAATCAATATTTTGGAACTCCGTGCGATTCTCTGGGCTCTTCAGTTTTTGGCCTCTGTTGAAGAGAGAACCGTTCATTTGTTTTCAGACAGACAATGTCACAACTGTGGCATATGTCAATCATCAGGATGGGACTCACAGTCCTCAAGCTATGAAAGAAGTAGCCCGGATACTTGTTTGGGCGGAATCCAGCTCTTGTCTAATTTCTGCGGTTCATATCCCAGGTATAGACAATTGGGAAGCGGATTATCTCAGTCGTCAGATTTTACATCCGGGAGAATGGTCTCTCCACCCAGATGTGTTTTCTCAAATTGTTCAAATGTGGGGACTTCCAGAAATAGATCTGATGGCATCTCATCTAAACAAGAAACTTTCCAGGTACCTGTCTAGGTCCAGGGATCCTCAGGCGGAAGCAGTGGATGCATTGACACTTCCTTGGTGTTATCAACCTGCTTATATTTTCCCGCCTCTAGTTCTTCTTCCAAGAGTGATCTCGAAAATCATCATGGAGCAATCGTTTGTGCTGCTGGTGGCTCCAGCATGGCCTCACAGGTTTTGGTATGCAGATCTTGTTCGGATTTCCAGTTGCCAACCTTGGACACTTCCCTTAAGGCCAGACCTTCAATCTCAAGGCCCTTTTTTCCATCAGGATCTCAAATCATTAGATTTCAAGGTATGGAAATTGAACACTTAGTGCTTAGTCATAGAGGTTTCTCAGTGATTAATATTATGTTACAGGCTCGTAAATCTGTTTCTCGAAAGATTTATTATCGAGTTTGGAAGACTTACATTTCATGGTGTTCTTCTCATAAATTTTCTTGGCATCCTTTTAGGATTCCTAGAATTTTACAGTTTCTTCAGGATGGTTTGGATAAAGGTTTGTCTGCAAGTTCCTTGAAAGGACAAATATCTGCTCTTTCTGTTTTATTCCACAGAAAAATTGCCAAACTTCCTGATATTCACTGTTTTGTACAGGCTTTGGTTCGTATCAAGCCTGTCATTAAATCAATCTCTCCTCCTTGGAGTCTTAATTTGGTTTTGAAGGCTTTACAGGCTCCTCCATTTGAGCCTATGCATTCTTTGGACATTAAACTACTTTCTTGGATAGTGTTGTCCCTTTTGGCCATCTCTTCTGCTAGAAGAGTTTCTGAATTATCTGCTCTCTCTTGTGAATCTCCTTTTCTAATTTTTCATCAGGATAAGGCAGTTTTGCGGACTTCATTTAAATTCTTACCTAAGGTTGTGAATTCTAACAACATTAATAGATAAATTGTTGTCCCTTCTTTGTGTCCTAATCCTAAGAATTCTTTGGAGAGATCTTTACATTCTTTGGATGTGGTGAGAGCTCTGAAATATTATGTTGAAGCTACTAAAGATTTCAGGAATACTTCTAGTCTATTTGTTATCTTTTCTGGTTCCAGGAAAGGTCAGAAGGCTTCTGCCTTTCTTTGTCATCATGGTTAAAGCTTTTGATTCATCAAGCTTATTTGGAGTTGGGTAAGACCCCACCTCAGAGAATTAAAGCTCATTCTACTAGATCAGTTTCCACTTCTTGGGCTTTTAAGAATGAAGCTTCAGTTGATCAGATTGGCAAAGCAGCAACTTGGTCTTCTTTGCATACTTTTACTAAATTCTACCATTTTGATGTATTTGATTCTTCGGAAGAAGTTTTTGGTAGAAAAGTTCTTCAAGCAGCTGTTTCAGTTTGATTCTTCTGCTTCTAATTTAAGTTTTTTCTTTTCATTTATGAGACTAAACTTATAATTTGGGTTGTTGATTAATTTTTTTCAGTGGAAATGGCTGTTTTTATTTTTTATCCCTCCCTCTCTAGTGACTCTTGCGTGGAGTTCCACATCTTGGGTATTGCTATCCCATACGTCACTAACTCATGGACTCTTGCCAATTACATGAAAGAAAACATAATTTATGTAAGAATTTACCTGATAAATTCATTTCTTTCATATTGGCAAGAGTCCATGAGACCCACCCTTTTTAAGGTGGTTATGATTTAAGCACAATTATTTCCAAATTCCTTTGTTGATGCTTTTTACTCCTTTCTTTATCACCCCACTTCTTGACTGTTCATTAAACTGAATTGTGGGTGTGGTGAGGGGTGTATTTATAGGCATTTTGAGGTTTGGGAAACTTTGCCCCTCCTGGTAGGATTGTATATCCCATACGTCACAAGCTCATGGACTCTTGCCAATATGAAAGAAATGAATTTATCAGGTAAGTTCTTACATAAATTATGTTTTTTTATGGGCTTATTGAAAATCACTGCAGTTAGACAGTCACGGCTTCTTTAATTTCCTGCCTATGTCGGCTATGAAGCGCATGCTTTTCTTCTAGTTGAGCAGCTTCTATTGTTTTCCGGTCATGTGACCTCCCAACTCCATCTTCAGTGTTCACTAAGCGGTTGCAGCAGCTGGATGCAAGGACGAGACCGGCTAGAGAAATCCGGATATTGTCGTTGCTGCTGGGATATTGTAATCCTCGGAGGGGGCAGGTAGGCACCTCAGTGTGGAGCTGAGGTGTAGAGGCGTACTTAGAAGGTGTCAGTTAAATTTAAGCTGTTTGTTTTTTTCTTCAAATACTCTGATCCTAGGCAGGTTCTTCGAATAGTGTTGGGGCCATATTCCTACAAGCAGTGAGGGTGCGGGTTGTCTAGTCAATCTAGGACTATTCCGCTCTACTGTTTCTTAATGTGACAGTACATTAAATAAAGTGCATTTATTTTTTTGTCCTTATTTTTGCCAATATATTTTCCTTATGGAAGAGCAATCTGTTTTTTTGAACATTTTGTCTTCCATATTTAGAGAACCAAACTGTGTTGCCCATGCAATTTTGCTCCTTTTTTCTAGATAGGACTTTAAAACATAAGGATAAACTTTTTGTTTCTGAGCCAAATGTCTCTCAGGATGATGTTGTTCAGGCATTACCACCGCTTCCTACTCAAACGTCACAGGCCTCTATGGCGTCACATGCAGTGCCCTACTGTAACTCTCAATCTCCTGGAGGAGTTTATTTGCCTGCAAATTTTGTAGCTCAGGTATCCTCTGCGGTATCTGATGCTTTATCTGATTTTCCTATTCTACAGGGAAAAATGCAAGAGGACATTTAAAGATTCAGATAGTAAGGTTTCTGCTCCACCTTTTGCTTCTCAGGTTGCTCTCTCTCATAAGTCTGATGGGGATGATTCGCCGGTAGCTTCTGAGGGTGAAATCTCAGATTCGGACAGTCTAATTCCTTCTTCTAACGCTGAAGAAGTATCCTTCAGATTTAAGCTTGAACACCTTCGTGTATTGTTAAAGGAGGTTTTAGCCACTTTGGGCGACTCCTAAGGTAAACTTAATAAATACTTTGCTGTTCCTTCCTCTGTGGAAGTATTTCCTGTTCCAGATTTTGCAACAGAGATTATTGCACAGGAATGGGAGAAGCCAGGGATACCCTTTTCACTGTCTCCTGTCTTTAAATATATGTTTTCTGTTGCCGACTCCATGAAAGAGTCATGGCACATGGTGCCTAAAGTAGAAGGGGCAATTTCTACTCTGGCTAAGAGAACTACTATTCCTATTGAGGATAACTGCTCTTTTAAGGATCCAATCGGCAAAAATCTGGAGGCTTATTTGAAGTGCTGCATCCTATTGGTATGACGCCTTGTCTGATTTTTTCCAAGTAGAGACTCCCTTGGAGGAGATCCAAAACAGGATCAAGGTGCTTAAGATAGCCAATTCCTTTATTTCTGATGCTACCGTGCAGGTTATTAAACTGGGAGCCAAGATATCTGGCTTTGCTGGGCTTTATGGCTGAAGTCTTGGTCAGCTGATGTTTCCTCTGTCATGGATACTGAGCTGCAAGGGTTAAACCCCTTCCCCCTAGTCCCTCACCCCCTCTCATTTTATTGGTGGTTTTTGGCTCCACAGAGTAACCACAATCCCCCAGACCTTTCCTTTTGTGAGAATTTGTGTGTGAACCTGATCTTGAAAGAGCTGGTCTCTGACTGACCTATCCCTCTCTGGCTACACCCAGCATCCTCCAGAGATCTTTACCTCTGGCAGCTTCAGAGGCCCCTTGCCCCAGAGCTCCGCTATATTGGCGATTGGTACCCCGTGGGAGGGTAAAATGTGGGCCAATTGCCGGAGGTGAGCTCCATAGGGAACCAGGGTTTCCAAGTCCTACTCAGCAGACTGCCCTTCGGTTGGCTGGCCACATGGAACTGCCGGCTGGCCACAGCAACTCGGGTCCCGGTCCCCTTTACCTCAAGTCGCTCCAGCGGCCCCTCGTCCTAGAGCTCTGCTTTTTTAGGGATTGATACCTCTCAGGGAGGACTAGAGGTGGAGTGATTTCCAGGGGTGAGCCTTCTTAGGAACCGGGGGTTTTAAACCTCCCCTCAATACCCATTTCCAAGAGGTCTTCCCGGTGTATGCTGAGTAGCCCATAACTTCGACCCCCAGTTATGGATCAAGGCCCTTTTTGGACTGAAGTAAATGGGGGCCAAGGGCTTTCCAACGACACACTGGAAGTGCCACCGCTCCCCTGGGATCACCCCAAATTCATCCTCCTTGTACCGCTGGACACGGGGGGCCATTGGACATTATGGAGGCGCCAGCTTGTCTGGTGGGGCGGGAATGGCAGGAGATTTGGGGGACTGATAAGGCTTGTGTATAAAGGTTGTGTGTTTTTCCCAATAAAGTGTACTTGTTTCACCTAAATGCTAGTCTGTCTAGTTATTTGGGTGGGAACTGCTATAATCACTCTTCTCCGCTACATAGCAGCAGGTTCCAGGTGTTCGAAGGATCCTTTGGTGGAGCTACCCAGTCGTCACATTGGTGGCAGTGGTTGGATGCTTCCATCTACTTGGAACGAACAAACCACCCCATGAAGACATACTCGGATGGAATGGTATGAGAGGCTCCAGAAGGAAGAACTAAAGAGCCTGCTGGAGGCCCGAGAGAAAACTGCCGGGAACAAGTCTAAGGCAGTGATCATCAAGGAGCTGATGTAGGACGATCAGGCTAGTGCACCCGCTAGTGAGGCTGGTGGTAGCCAAGAGGGAAAACGGAGCAGTGGGGCCTCCTCCCAGGGGACCATGATGTCTGACCTTGAGAGGCAGGTCCAGTGGCAGCTGGCCCTCTATGGACCTAACCCACCCGAGGAGATTATTACTCGGGTAGTTGCTGATGCCACCAGGGTCCATATGATAGAGCACCAGAAGTCCATGGTGGGAGCGTTGCCGGATCCCTTAGACGCATCTGCCCAGTCAAAGAAGTTACCTCATGAGGCCTTTCGGGCCTTCAAGGAAGAGGAGAGAAAGGATATTAACCGCTACCTCCAGCTGTTTGAAACCCAGTGCAGGTCCTGTGGTCCCCAGAATGCGAAACTGCTTTCCAGAGCCTTAAGTCTGCCTTAATCTCTGCTCCTGTTCTGGCCGCTCCTAACCCCACGGAACTTTTTTGTGTCCACACAGATGCCTCCATATTCGGGTTGGGAGCAGTGTTAAGCCAGGTGAATGAAGAAGGACAAGACCACCCCGTAGCCTACATCAGCAGGAAGCTGTTGCCCAGAAAGGTAGGCTACACAACGGTGGAGAAGGAGTGTCTGGCCCTGGTATAGGCCCTGAAGAAACTGTAGCCCTACCTCCATGGGAGACCTTTCACCGTCCTCACAGACCACAACCCCCTTGTATGGCTTAACAGAGTTAACGGAAGATTGCTGCAGTGGAGTTTAGCCCGGCAGCCCTTTAACTTTGACATTCAGTACAAGCCGGAGAAAAAGCAATAGAAACGCTGATGGACTTTCCCGGCAGAATGAAGTGGCATAAGCTCCTCGGACAGCCGCAGGCCGACCTGTGTGTGGATCTAGCTGTGTCTGCCGAACTGGAAGGGGGGGGAGCTGTCATGGATACCGGGCTGCAAGGGTTAAACCCCTACTACCTCAACCCATCTTATTTCTTGGCGGTTTTGGGCTCCTCAGAGCAACTGCGAACCCCCAGACCTTTCCTTTTGTGAGAATTTGTGTGTGAACCTGTTCTTGAAAGAGCTAGTCTCTGACCGACCTATCCTTCTCTGGCCAGCTGGGCCCCTGGATATTCTGTCCGACCACCACACCCAGCATCCTCTGGAGATCTTTAACTCCAGCCGCTTCAGAGGCCCCTTGGGGAGGGTAATATGTGGGCCAATTGCCGGAGGTGAGCTTCATAGGGAACCAGGGTTTTCAAGCCCTACTCAGCAGACTGCCCTTCAGCTGGCCGGTCCCATGGAACTGCCGGCCGGCCACAGCAGCTCAGATTCCCAGTCCCCTTTACCTCAGGTTGCTCCAGTGGCCCATCGTCCTACAGCTCCGCTCTTTTGGGGATTGATATTTCAGGGAGGAATAGAGATGGGGTTATTTCCAGGGATGAGCCCTCTTAGGAACCCGGGGTTTTGGACCTCCTCTCAATACCCATTTCCCAAAGGTCTTCCCGATGTACGCTGCATAGCCCGTAACTCCAACCCCCAGTCATGAATCAAGGCCCTTTTTGGACTGAAGTAACTGGGGGCCTAGGACTTTCCAACAACACCCTGGAAGTGCCGCTACTCCCCCCTCCCCTGGATCACCCCGAATGCACCCTCCCTGTACCGCTGGAAAATGGGGGCCATTTGACATTATGGAGGCGCCAGCATGTCTGGTGGGGCGGGAATGGCGGGAGATTTGGGGGACTGATAAGGCTCTTATCAACATCAGTTTGTGTATAAATGTGTTTTTCCCAATAAAGTGTACTTCTTGTTTCACCTGAATGTTAGTCTGTCTAGTTATTTGGGTGGGAACTGCTATAATTTCTCTTCTCCACTACATGGAGCAGCAGGTTCCAGGTGTTGGAAGGATCCTTTGGTGGAGCAACCCAGTCGGGTAGCCGGTAATCCATCACATCCTCTAAGTCCAAGCTTCTGGCAATTCCTTACAAGGGTAAGACCTTGTTTGGACCTGGTCTAGCAGAAATAATTTCTCATGTCACGGGTGGAAAAGGGTCTTTACTACCACAAGACAAGAAGAATAGACCTAAAGGACGTCAGAGTAATTTTTGTTCCTTTCATAACTTCAAAGGAAAGTCTTCTTCTTCCAAGCAGAAACAGTTGAAGTCTTCTTGGAAACCCAATCAGTCTTGGCACAAGGGGAAGCGATAAAAGAAACCCACAGCTGAGTCTAAATCAGCATGAAGGGTTTGCCCCCGATCTGGGATCGGATCAAGTGGGGGGCAGACTTTCTCAGTTTTTTCAAGCTTGGATATGAGATGTCCCAGATCCCTGGGCTGTGGACATAGTATCTCAGGGTTACAAAATAGAATTCAAGACCTTTCTTCCCAGGGGCAGGTTCCACCGCTCAAGATTATCTGCAGACCAGATAAAAAGAGAGGCGTTCTTGAAATGTGTTCAGGATCTTTCCTCCCTGGGAGTGATAGTTCCAGTTCCCATACTGGAACAGGGCCTAGGTTTCTATTCAAATCTGTTTGTGGTTCCCAAAAAAGAGGGAACTTTTCGGCCTATTCTACACCTGAAGTGTCTAAACAAGTTTCTCAGAGTACCGCCCTTCAAGATGAAAGCTATTCATTCCATTCTTCCTTTAGTCCAAGAGAGTCAGTTCATGACGACCATAGACCTGAAGGATGCGTATCTTCATGTTCCCATCCATAGGGATAATCATAAGTTCCTGAAATGTGCTTTTCTAGACACCTTCAGTTTGTGGCTCTTCCGTTTGGCCTAGCAACAGCTCCCAGAATTTTCTCGAAGGTTCTGGGGGCTCTCTTGGCAGTGATCAGGTTTCAGGGAATTGTAGTGACACCCTACCTGGATGGCATATTGGTTCAGGCGTCATCTTTTCAACAAGCAAACCCTCATACAGAGATCTTGTTGTCTTTTCTACGTTCCCACAGATGGAAAGTGAATCTGGGAAAGAGTTCCCTTGTTCCAACTACAAGGGTGGTTTTCCTTGGGGCCAGAATAGATTCCCTATCTATGACAATATTTCTGACAGAGGTCAGAAAATCAAAGATTCTTTCCTCTAGACCGACTGCTACACTGGATCAAGTTTTGCTACATTGGAATAACGAATTATTTGCATTTTAAACTCCTGGACTGCTTTCTACTTTTTTCATATTCTTTCCTCTTGCCTCTCTCTACAGTCTACTGTTGGGCCATCAGTGGCTCAATGTATGGAGGTAATTGGTCTGATGGTTGCTTTCATGAACATCATTCCCTTTGCTCGATTTCATTTGAGAGCTCTGCAGTTATGCATGCTCAGTCAATGGAACAGAGACCATTCGGATCTCTCTCAGAGGATAGATCTAGATCAGTCAACAAGAGACTCTATCCCATGGTGGTTTTCTCATGAGCATCTGTCTCAGGGCATATGCTTCCGGAGACCTTTCTGGGGGATTGTGACCACGGACGCCAGCCTGCTGGGCTGGGGAGCAGTCTGGGACTTATTAAAGGTGCAAGGACTATGGACTCAGGAGGAGTCTGTTCTCCCCATAAACATCTTGGAGTTGAGAGCGAAATACAATGCTCTAGGTAAAAAATATATGTGTTGGACTCTCGACCCTAGCGCTGAAAATGTATTTCCCAAAGCCACCTCTTTTTATCCCGTTATTCTCCCACAACGGTTAAATTAAAAGTGGTGCTCATTAGATAATCAGCTGAGATAGAATCGAAAATACAAATGGATATGTTACAAATGTACACTTTAATACAATAAATCAATTTAAAAAAACAATATTTTGAAATATCTTGTATCTTATTTAAACTGATAAAACAACAAACAAACAATTGTGGCCACAATATAATATATTTTATAAAATCCAAAATGGAAATAGCAGTTTATTTTTTAGATTGTCTACAATCAACTTTTTTACAAAGAATTTGTGTGCTGATATCTACCTTGCTATAAAGATCGGTAGAAAACGGTCTAGCAGATATATCAAGTAGTTTGTTTTGCGGGTAATTTATATTCCCTTAGCTCCAGATCCAAATTAACCATTTGTTGTATTTTAAAGTGACTAATGCAGCATCATGTAAAAGTTTTTATATACACGCATTCATTTCATATTTAATACAAGAAATCTTCTGCTGCTATCTTAAAAAGTTTCTAAATTTTTTCTAAAATCTTTTAAAAAATATTTTCCAACAACACTTGGCTTTTTTCCCTATATGAAATAAACACATACAACAAATCCATTTGAAAAATTAGTGTTAGGGTATTTTATATAAAAATTCGGATAATATAGGCCTAGATTTAGAGTTGGGCGGTAGCCGTGAAAACCAGCTTTAGAGGCTCCTAACGCTGGTTTTGGGCTACCGCCGGTATTTGGAGTCAGTCAGGAAAGGGTCTAACGCTCACTTTCCAGCCGCGACTTTTCCATACCGCAGATCCCCTTACGTCATTTGCGTATCCTATCTTTTCAATGGGATCTTTCTAACGCCGGTATTTAGAGTCGTGGCTGAAGTGAGCGTTAGAAATCTAACGACAAAACTCCAGCCGCAGAAAAAAGTCAGTAGTTAAGAGCTTTCTGGGCTAACGCCGGTTTATAAAGCTCTTAACTACTGTGCTCTAAAGTACACTAACACCCATAAACTACCTATGTACCCCTAAACCGAGGTCCCCCCACATCGCCGCCACTCGATTACATTTTTTTAACCCCTAATCTGCCGACCGCCACCTACGTTATACTTATGTACCCCTAATCTGCTGCCCCTAACACCGCCGACCCCTATATTATATTTATTAACCCCTAACCTGCCCCCCACAACGTCGCCGCCAGTTACCTACAATAATTAACCCCTAATCTGCCGGCCGCAAAGCGCCGCCACCTACGTTATCCTTATGTACCCCTAATCTGCTGCCCCTAACACCGCCGACCCCTATATTATATTTATTAACCCCTAATCTGCCCCCTCAATGTCGCCTCCACCTGCCTACACTTATTAACCCCTAATCTGCCGAGCGGACCGCACCGCTACTATAATAAAGTTATTAACCCCTAACCCTAATCTGCCCTCCCTAACATCGCCGAAACCTAACTTCAATTATTAACCCCTAATCTGCCGACCTAATCTCGCCGCTACTGTAATAAATGTATTAACCCCTAAAGCTAAGTCTAACCCTAACACTAACACCCCCCTAAGTTAAATATAATTTAAATCTAACGAAATAAATTAACTCTTATTAAATAAATTATTCCTATTTAAAGCTAAATACTTACCTGTAAAATAAACCCTAATATAGCTACAATATAAATTATAATTATATTATAGCTATTTTAGGATTTATATTTATTTTACAGGCAACTTTGTATTTATTTTAACCAGGTACAATAGCTATTAAATAGTTAAGAACTATTTAATAGTTACCTAGTTAAAATAATTACAAATTTACCTGTAAAATAAATCCTAACCTAAGTTACAATTAAACCTAACACTACACTATCAATAAATAAATTAAATAAAATACCTACAATTACCTACAATTAAACCTAACACTACACTATCAATAAATGAATTAAATACAATACCTACAAATAACTACAATTACATAAACTAACTAAAGTACAAAAAATAAAAAAGAACTAAGTTACTTTTGTAATTTAGAATAGGGTAGGGCATTTTTTTATTTTGGGGGGCTTTGTTATTTTATTAGGGGGCTTAGAGTAGGTGTAATTAGTTTAAAATTGTTGTAATATTTTTCTAATGTTTGTAAATATTTTTTTATTTTTTGTAACTTAGTTCTTTTTTATTTTTTGTACTTTAGTTAGTTTATTTAAATGTATTTATTTATAGGTATTGTATTTAATTAATTTATTGATAGTGTAGTGTTAGGTTTAATTGTAGATAATTGTAGGTATTTTATTTAATTAATTTATTGATAGTGTAGTGTTAAGTTTAATTGTAACTTAGGTTAGGATTTATTTTACAGGTAATTTTGTAATTATTTTAACTATTTTTGCTATTAAATAGTTCTTAACTATTTAATAGCTATTGTACCTGGTTAAAATAAATACAAAGTTACCTGTAAAATAAATATAAATCCTAAAATAGCTATAATATAATTATAATTTATATTGTAGCTATATTAGGATTTATTTTACAGGTAAGTATTTAGCTTTAAATAGGAATAATTTATTTAATAAGAGTTAATTTATTTTGTTAGATTTAAATTATTTGTAACTTAGGGGGGTGTTAGTGTTAGGGTTAGACTTAGCTTTAGGGGTTAATACATTTATTAGAATAGCGGTGAGCTCCAGTCGGCAGATTAGGGGTTAATGTTTGAAGTTAGGTGTCGGCGATGTTAGGGAGGGCAGATTAGGGGTTAATACTATTTATTATAGGGTTATTGAGGCGGGAGTGAGGCGGATTAGGGGTTAATAACTTTATTATAATAGCGGTGCGGTCCGCTCGGCAGATTAGGGGTTAATAAGTGTAGGCAGGTGGAGGCGACGTTGTGGGGGGCAGATTAGGGGTTAATAAATATAATATAGGGGTCGGCGGTGTTAGGGGCAGCAGATTAGGGGTACATAGGGATAATGTAAGTAGCGGCGGTTTACGGAGCGGCAGATTAGGGGTTAAAAAAAATATGCAGGTGTTAGCGATAGCGGGGGCGGCAGAATAGGGGTTAATAAGTGTAAGGTTAGGGGTGTTTAGACTCGGGGTACATGTTAGAGTGTTAGGTGCAGACGTAGGAAGTGTTTCCCCATAGCAAACAATGGGGCTGCGTTAGGAGCTGAATGCGGCTTTTTTGCAGGTGTTAGGTTTTTTTTCAGCTCAAGCAGCCCCATTGTTTTCTATGGGGGAATTGTGCACGAGCACGTATTTGAAGCTGGCCGCGTCCGTAAGCACCGCTGGTATCGAGAGTTGAAGTTGCGGTAAATATGCTCTACGCTCCTTTTTTGGAGCCTAACGCAGCCATTCTGTGAACTCTAAATACCAGCGGTATTTAAAAGGTGCGGCCAGAAAAAAGCATGCGTAGCTAACGCACCCCTTTGGCCGCAAAACTCTAAATCTAGGCGTTAGGTTGGTCTATATATAAAAATATATATTTATGTAGAGCGTTTATTTCATAATTTATCATTTATAATTTATATATATATAATCATCTCTAGTTTTTTTGTGAACATAATTTTTATTATTATTATTATTATTATTCTATTTCTAACCTGATGATCTATAGAGATATTTATAGAAATTTATAATGATCTTATTCTTTTTAAATAAAGGGATTTAAATCTAATTCCGCATTTAACCCTCTTGGAGTTAGAGAATTAAAATGTACTATATGCTCTGCTTCACTATACAAAAGATCTCTACTTTTATTACTATCTCTATGATTGGTTACTTTATTTAGGCCCCAATATAAGAAACCATCTGTTTTCTGGTTATGATGGTCTTTAAAGTGTTTTGATAATAAATGATCATCATATCCCCATTCAATATTTAAAAGATGTTGTCTAATTCTATCGCGTAGGGGTTGTCCCGTTTGTCCCAAGTACTATTTTTTGCATGGGCATTGGATCAAATAGACAATATTACTGTCAGTACATCTGATAATGTCTCTAATCTTATATTTAAAATCTGTTTGGCTAGAACTCACTGTTTTACATTTTGTACTGAATTTACAAGCCTTGCAAGATAGACATGGAAAAAATCCTTCTAGTTTATTCCCTTTTAGATCAATATAGTGACCATTCTTTTTATTATTTTTAAATTCACTCTGTGCCAGTACATTTTTTAAAGTTTTAGCTTTCCTATATATTATTATTGGTCTATCTTCTACAATTTCACTAAGGATAGGATCTTTTTTTTATAAAATGTCAGTGTTTATTTAAAATGTTATCAATCAATCTGTAATCAGAGTTATATTGTGTAATAAATGCAGTATCAAATTTATTTGTAGTGTCTAATGTAGATATTGATTTATTCATATTAATATTTTTTTCCTCTGGATAGTATTTCAATTCTATCCTTTTTCTCTGCATCATTTTTTGCTTCTATTATTAATTCTGGGTTGTATCCCTTTTCTATAAATTTGCTTTCCAAAACATTAGCCTGATCTAGATAATCTTCTACTGTTGAGCAGTTTTTTCTTAACCGGAGGAACTGACCCTTGGGGATATTTAATTTCCATTGTTCCAAATGGCAACTTGTAGAGTGTATATAATTGTTTGAGTCTACCTTTTTGAAAATGTTTTTGTTTTTAGACTCTTTTCTGTTCTTTCTATAGTGAGATCCAGGAAATTGATGTTTGCATTGTTTGTTTCATGAGTAAAAGAGATGCCCCAATCATTAGTATTGAGTTCTTCTATAAAAATATCAAACAATTTTTGCCCTCCCCTCCAAATAATAAAAATATCATCAATGAAATATTTGAAAAGCACGAGGTTTGCACCCCAGCTGGAGTTTATAATATGTTGTTGTTCAAAAAGACCCATAAACAAATTTGCATAGCTGGGTGCAAAACTCGTGCCCATCACTGTTCGTTTGATCTGAAGAAAAAATTCAGCATTAAAGCTAAAATAATTATTTTCTAAAATGAATAAAATACACTTTAATAGAAAATCTGCTTGTACTGTAGGTAGGCTCTTATCTCTATGTAGATAGAATTTCACAGATTCTATACCTAGTGAATGTATGATATTTGAATATAATGAATTAACATCACAAGTAGCAAATATGAAATTTTCTTGCCATTCTATTTTTTGTAAGATATTAACCCCTTAATGACCACAGCACTTTTCCATTTTCTGTCCGTTTGGGACCAAGGCTATTTTTACATTTTTGAGGTGTTTGTGTTTAGCTGTAATTTTCCTCTTACTTATTTACTGTACCCACACATATTATATACCGTTTTTCTCGCCATTAAATGGACTTTCTAAAGATACCATTATTTTCATCATATCTTATAATTTACTATAAAAATTTTTATAAAATATGAGGAAAAAATGGAAAAAAAACACACTTTTTCTAACTTTGACCGCCAAAATCTGTTACACATCTACAACCACCAAAAAACACCCATGCTAAATAGTTTCTACATTTTGTCCTGATTTTAGAAATACCCAATGTTTACATGTTCTTTGCTTTTTTTGTAAACTATAGGGCCATAAATACAAGTAGCACTTTGCTATTTCCAAACCATTTCTTTTCAAAATTAGCGCTAGTTACATTAGAACACTGATATCTTTCAGGAATCTCTGAATATCCATTGACATGTATATATTTTTTTTTAGTAGACAACCCAAAGTATTGATCTAGGCCCATTTTGGTATATTTCATGCCACCATTTCACCGCCAAATGCAATCAAATACAAAAAATCGTTCACTTTTCACAAATTTTTTCACAAACTTTTGGTTTCTAACTTAAATTATTTACAAACAGCTTGTGCAATTATGGCATAAATGGTTGTAAATTCTTCTCTGGGATCCCCTTTGTTCAGAAATAGCAGACATATATGACTTTGGCGTTGCTTTTTGGTAATTAGAAGGCCGCTAAATGCCACTGCGCACCACACGTGTATTATGCCCAGCAGTGAAGGGGTTAATTAGGGAGCATGTAGGGAGCTTTTTGGGGTAGTTTTATCTTTAGTGTAGTGTAGTAGACAACCCCAAGTATTGATCTAGGCCAACTTTGGTATATTTCATGCCACCATTCCACCGCCAAATGCGATCAAATTAAAAAAAACGTTAATTTTTTCTCAATTTTAGGTTTCTCACTGAAATTATTTACAAACAGCTTGTGCAATTATGGCACAAATGGTTGTAAATGCTTCTCTGGGATCCCCTTTGTTCAGAAATAGCAGACCTATATGGCTTTGGCATTGCTTTTTGGTAATTAGAAGGCCTCTAAATGCCGCTGCGCATCACACGTGTATTATGGCTAGCAGTGAAGGGGTTAATTATGTAGCTTGTAGGGAGCTTGCAGGATTAATTTTAGCTTTAGTGTAGAGCTCAGCCTCCCACCTCAAACATCAGACCCCCTGATCCCTCCCAAACAGCTCTCTTCCCTCCCCCACCCCACAATTGTCCCCGCCATCTTAAGTACTGGCAGAAAGTCTGCCAGTACTAAAATAAAAGGTATTTGGCCCTTTTTTTTTTTTTTTAAAAGAGCATATTTACATATGCTGATGTGTAGGATCCCCCCTTAGACCCCAACCTCACTGATCCTCCACCAAACAGCTCTCTAACCCTTCCCCTCTGCAATAATGGGCACCATCTTGGGTACTGGCAGCTGTCTGCCAGTACCCAGTTTTGTAAAAAAATGTGCCTTTTTTTTCCAAAAATGCCCTTTTCTGTAGTGTAGCTTCCCCCCCCACCAAGACCAACCCCCAACCCCTTCCAGGTCCCTTAGATTACATCTGTAATATTAAATTATTACTCGTTTTTTTAACTTAACTTTTTTTTTTTCTGTAGTGTAGCGGTTCCCACCCGCTCCCGCCCCGTGCACGCGCCCGCCCACCACCCCCCGTGCACGCGCGCGCTCCCGTGCGCGCCCCCGTAGGTGCCGCCCCGATCCCGCCCCCCTCCACTCCACACAGAGTATCGATGGCCGCCCACCCGCCTCCCACGTAAGCTCCCACCCACCAACGATACCGGCCATCGATGTCCGGTGCAGAGAGGGCCACAGAGTGGCTCTCTCTGCATTGGATGGCCAAGGGGGGTTATTGCAGGATGCCTCTATATCGAGGCATCACTGCAATAACCGGAAAGCAGCTGGAAGCGAGCAGGATCGCTTATAGCTGCTTTCCAGACCAAGGACGTACGCCACACGTCCTCGGTCATTAACTGCATTTTTTTTGAGGACGTGTGGCGTACGTCCTTGGTCGTTAAGGGGTTAATCAGTTGTGTAGAATCTTTTAGGAAGGATGGTAGTTCTACCACATATTTTTGCAGAAAAATATCTACATATTTTGATATATTTAACTTGAGTAAATTTATGCCTGAAATAACTGGCCTACCAGGTGGCTTTTCCAGGGACTTATGTATTTTGAGGAGGTAATAAAAAATAGGTGTTTTTGGTTCTATGTTTTTTTAGGAACTGAAATTCTTTGTTATTAATTAGATTTTCTCTTTTAGCAAAGTGTAATATTTTGTCTAATTTTCTAGTTTGTTCCCCAACTGGATTATTAGTTAATCTTATATATGTACTTTTGTCATTTAGAATCGAGTAAGCTTCTTCCAAATAGTCTTCAGTATTTAAAATAACCAACCTTCCACCCTAGTCCGCAGATTTTATGATTATATCTGGGTTATTTTTCAAGTCTTTAAGAGTGTCATTTCCTTTTCTTGTGAGATTTTGTTTATATCTTTTTTTGTTACTTTTTTTATCAAAATTTTGCACCTCTTCCTTAACTGATTTTTCAAATATTTTTAGGAATTTACCCTATTCTTATGTCGAGAAATAGTTAGATTTGTTTTTTTAGCTCCGTATATAAATACTGATTGTTTTTGAAATTTTGTTGTTCTAGTGATCTTTCCAAGGGATTTTATTGAAAATATCTTTTTAATGTTAATTTCCTCACAAATTGATTTATATTAATCATAATTTGAAATGTATTCATTCTACAATTTGGGGCAAAAGATAACCCTTTGTTTAAAACTGAGGTTTGTTCTTTACTTAGGTTATTCTTACTCAAATTGAAGATCCCTTTTGTTTGATCTACTTCTGTCTTTTGTTTCCTAGTTGTTCTTCCTCTCCCTCTTCCTCCTCTAACCTTCTGTTTCCTCTTCTTAACCAATCTTTGTTTGAATTTGATTGGTGTGCTTTTCTTGTTCCCCAAGATATTCCTGCCCTTGGGGAACCTGACTCTAAAAAAGGTTGATAACAATTTTCCTCTCTTAATCCATCTAAGATCTCAACTCTATTACTATTATTGTGACCTCTTTGGTCCTGATTATGTTCCTCAAATGTATCATTTGTGTGAGTATTTCTTCTGTTGTTTTTATTATATGTGTCTAATTGAAATTCTCTATTGGGATTATATTCCTCATTTTTTCTTGGGAACCATCCTCTTGAGTTTGTATTAGTTTTATAATTAGTCTCCCTTTTCATGTTTTGGTAATGTGTCCTATATCCTTTTTGCTCTTCTGATATATTGTGAAATGATCTTTGATTTTTATATTCTTCTGTGTTAAAGTCTCTCTGATAGTCATCATGTCTATTCCATCTATTAAAGTTTCTATTATGAGCAGTCTGTTTGTAATATGTATAATTTTTGTCTTTCTTAGAATTATAATTATATCTTGTTTCTTCTAATTTATTATTTCTCCATTCAGGGGGTTTATTATGTGAAAAAGAGTTTCTTGTTTCTTTTTTAAAAGTTTGTAAGTTATTGTCAGGATAAGTCAGGATGTGGTAAATACCTGATATATATATTTCTGTGGCACTGCTCAGTCTCACACCACACCTTGGGAGTTAAATTGATGTAACTCTCTTGTTATGCTCATTAAACTGAGGGTGACCTTACTATGGTCAAGATGTTAATATATACATATGGTGTTAACATTATCTGGTGACATTAAGTATATATATGTAATGTGTTAGGCAATAGTGAGTTGTTAGATGCATAGGTTACTACTATGAGCTCATAGATTCAGCAAAGGGTTTGCAAGAACTGTTGGTTAAGAATGCGGTTGCAGAAGTTAATATGAAACAGTGTTGCTGAGTTTGACACACTTCAATTTACACTTGAGACAATATCCCATTGCTTTAACAAGGTGCGTTATGATTGTGCATAACGTGAGGAATACAAAGGCCCTTTAAGTGCAGTTTTTATGCAAAGTAATGCGGACAGGATAGGTAAGTTCGTAAAACTGCCGGTTTAACAATTAGCAGAATTCTGGGCTAAAACTTGGCTCTATGCAGCAAGAGACTATGCATACAGAAGTGACTATACCATATTCCTGAGAGGTCTGTGTTTGCGTGCAAGCCTGCAGGCTGAGATTCCGGATCCGTTCGGGTGGATGACATCACACGCTGCGGCGTGGTAACAAGGAAGGAGAGAGAGTATCAGAGCTTACAGGGGGACGTCCAGTTCTGTGGAAAACCTGCAAGTTGCCTTGAAGCAGAGAGAAGGTTATGACTTGCGGTCGTAGATCCGCCAACGAGGTAAACTTACTGACAAGACAAGAGTTTCCGCAAAGTTGGTTTATCAGAGGCTATGCTCAATGATATCCAGAGGATTCAAATTACCTAGCACTGGTATAGGGTACGGTGAATCCTATAATTGGAATACATGGTCACATGGTAAAAGATTTAAAGGGGAAGTAGCGACAGTATTGGTAAAAGTTAGCATGTTCCTGACAGTACACCCCCTTCAAGGAGCCGTCCCGAAGGATCAAGGTTTTGGACGATCCGGATGACAGCGATGGAACAAGGATACGAGTCTTGGGGCTGCCAAGTTGGAAAACGGTTCCCAAGAATCCTCTTTTGGTCCGTAGCCCTTCCATCGGACGAGTACTACAGACAATGTTGATGATACCTTGAATCTAAGATGTTAGCTACCTCATAAGTTATATCATCTTGTAACGGATCAGGATTTGATTGTGGGGATGGTCAGACCGGATGATATGGCTTGAGGAGGGATACGTGGAAAGTGGGATGTATACGGTATGAGGATGGTAACTCCAGAGTAACTGCATTAGAATTAATCATTCTAGTGATCTTGAAAGGACCAATGAACAAACTACCAAGTTTTCTGCTTGGAATTTGCAGACGGAGATGTTTGGAGGACAACCAAACCATATCTCCTGGATTATATTCGGGAGGTTTGGATCGTCTCAAGTCGTAGTAATGTTTCTGTTTGGTTTGGGCTGCCCTGAGGGTTTCGTGAAGTAAAAAGAATGTTTGAGCAAAGGTGTTCACAGTGTCGTTTACCAGAGGTGACACGGTATCGTCTCTATGGAGTAAGTGGTAGGTAGGATGATAGCCATAGTTAACGTAGAAAGGTGTTAACTTAGTTGATGTGTTTACTGTATTGTTGTAGGAGAACTCTGCAGTCAGTAGGAGTGAGGACCAATTGTCCTGTTGATAAGTGCAGTAACAATGCAGATACTGCTCGAGAGCTTGATTTGTCCTCTCTGTTTGCCCGTTCATCTGTGGGTGGTATGGGGAACTTAAACGCCTCTGAATGTGCAAGGTCTTGCAAAGTTGGGTCCAAAATCTAGAAATGAACTGAGAGCCCCTATCAGTTGTAATGGAGTCAGGAAGTCCATATAAGCGGACTATGTTTTTCAAGAAAAAGTCAGCTGTTTCAGAAGCGGTAGGAAGACCATGGAGAGGCATGAAATGTGCCATTTTTGAAAATTAATCAACAACAACACATATGGGCCCCTATTTATCAAGGTCTGGCAGACCTGATCCGACAGTGCGGATCAGGTCCTCCAGACCTCACTGAATACAGCGAGCAATACGCTTGCTGTATTCAGCATTGCACCAGCAACTCAGAAGAGCTGCTGGTGCAACGACGGCCCCTGCAAACTCGCGGCCAATGGGCCTCCAGCAGGGGGGTGTTAATCAACCCGATCGTACTCGATCGGGTTGATTTCCGTCATTGTCTGTCCGCCTGCTCAGAGCAGGCGGACAGGTTATGGAGCAGCGGTCTTTGGACTGCTGCTTCATAACTGCTGTTTCTGGTGAGCCTGCAGGCTCGCCAGAAACACAGGGCATCAAGCTCCATACGGAGCTTGATAAATATGCCCCATGGTGTTATGATTTAAGGAGGAAGGGAGTTCTACTATAAAATCCATTGCGATGTGTCGCCATGGCCTATCCGTGACTGGAAGAGAAAGAAGATATCCATAGGGAGGAATATGTGATGGTTTACATTTGGAACATACTGCACAAGACTGTACGTATTGCTTAACACTGTGTACCAAGTTAGGCCACCAGAAATCTCTTTGTATGAGATGTAGGGTTTTATGGTATTCCGGATGACCTGACAGAGGTGAGTCATGTGCTATATGGAGTATCTCATCTCTTAGCGTGAAAGGGACATATACTTTTTGTCCATGGTATAATAGGCCATTGGGGTGTTTTTTCAAAGTAGGGTCATTGATCAATGGATCAGTCGAAAGATGATTTTTGAACAGACTTGTCTTGTCTAGTGTGGGACCTATGATCTTATCAGATGGTATAACTGTATCGGGTAAACGTGTGTGTTCTGGTATGGAACCACACCTGGATAGGGCATCTGCCTTGGCATTCTTGATAGCAGGATGGTAAGTGATGACAAAATCGAATCTTGTGAAAAATAGACTCCAACGTACCTGACGTGCAGAAAGAGATCTGTTAGTTTTCAGATATTGCAAATTTCTATGATCGATGTAAATGATAGTAGGGAACTTAGCTCCTTCTAAGAGGTGTCTCCAGAACTCAAGTGCTGCCTTAATTGCTAGTAGTTCCTTTTCACCTATCGGGTAGTTTAACTCAGTGGTGTTCATAGTTCTGGAGTAATAGGCGATAACATGCATAGGTTCTTCAGGTGATATCTTTTGAGATAATACCGCTCCAATGTCGTAGCTAGAGGCGTCCACTTCCAGGAAGTATTGTTTAGATGGATCTGGAAACTGAAGAATCAGAGCAGTGATAAACTTAGCTTTGAGTAAATCAAAAGAACGGTTAGCTTCAGGAGACCAATAGAACTTGGATGCTTTCTTAGTTAGGGAGGTGAGAGGTTTTACTACAGCTGAAAAGTCTTGTATGAATTTCCTGTAGAAATTTGAGAAGCCAAGAAATCTTTGGACATCTTTCTTGGTGGTAGGTATTGGCCAGTTGGTAATAGCATCTACCTTGTTATTCTCCATACGGATCCCAGAAGGGGATATATAGTACCTGAGGAAGGTAATTGACTCAGAGTGAAAGATGCATTTTTTGGCTTTGGCATATAAGTGGTTCGGTCTGAGTCTTAGGAGAACTGTTTTAACGTGTGTGATATGGTTTTCTAAAGTGTCAGAGTATATGAGAATATCATCCAGATATATTAGAATATAGGAATCAAGGAGGTCTCTAAATAGGTGATTTATAAAATACTGGAAGGTGGCTGGGGCATTGCATAGGCCGAACGGCATTACAGTGTATTCGTATATCGGGTACTAAATGCCGTTAGCCATTCATCTCCTTTTTTTATACGTATCAAGTTGTATGCACCTCTCAGATCAAGTTTGGTATATAACTTTGCTCCTTGTAGGCGTTCATTTAACTCCGGTATCAGCAGTAGGGGATATCTGTTTTTGATGGTGCATTTGTTTAACTCCCTGTAGTCTATAATGGGTCTAAGGCTATTGTCCTTATTCCTCACAAAGAAAATACCTGCGCCAGCTGGAGAAGTAGATGGGCAAATAAAATCTTTTTTAAGGTTCTCATTCAGGTATTCTTTGAGATGAGTAAGTTCAGGCTCGGACAAGGGATTGATATGACCATAAGGAATTTTTGACCCAGGAATTAAGTCGATAGGACAATCAAAACTTCTGTGGGGAGGTAAAGATTGTGCTTGTTTCTTATCAAACACATCAGTAAACTCGGTGTATATATGTGGTAAATGTTGTATGTATACATGTAATACGGTCTGAGTCTGTAAACTGTTTGTAGAACAGTAATGTGAGTCAAAGGAGACAGTACCTTTATTCCACAGTATAGTGGGTTGATGTTTTTTCAACCAACTTAAACCCAATATAAGCGGGAGTAATGGTGAATGAATGACCTTGAATGTACAGGTCTCAGTATGACCAGATGGAAACCTTACTATCATGGGTGCTGTATGGTGCGTAATGGGTCCCAAGTTTATCAAAGAACCATCAACCACACGGATAGCAAGTGAATTGTGCTTTTTTTTATTAAGGGTATCTTATAGCTGTGAACAAAGGTGATGTCTATGAAATTGCTAGTAGCTCCTGAATCAATCACGACCAGGGTGGAGACTTGTTGGTGATGCCACTGTAGAGAAATAGAAAGATTAAAGTGAGAGGAGGACTGTACGCTGGTGTCTTTGTTGTAACAAGACTTGTTTATCTTACCCTTTTTGGACTTGAGTAAGAGGGGACAATCCTTCACTCCATGGTCTTTGGCGGCACAATAAAGACAAAGATTATTCAGCCGGCACCGTACCTTTTCCTCTGGCTTCAAAGGACCTCTTACAAAGGCAATATCCATAGGCTCATCCTGAGGTCTTATTGGGAGTGATGGTGCTGAGACATAGGATTTCCTATAGGGGTGATCGGTTGCTCCTTTCTCAAATTTCCTCTCTCTGAGGCGACGATCGATTGAAATACTTAGGGTCATAAGAGCCTCTACATTTTCAGGAATCACTGTGCGAGCAAGCTCGTCTTTTAGGGAATCAGAGAGTCCAATCTGGAACCGATTCCTCAAGGCTGGGGTGTTCCAGAGTGTGTCTGGGGCCCACCTTTTGAATTCGGTAATGTATTCTTCAACAGGGCGCCTACCCTGTTTAAGACTCCTGATAGTGGTTTCAGACGTATTTTGTTTGTCTTGATCCTCATATAGTAAGGACATGTAAGGACATGGCATTAAAGAATGATTCAAGTGAGTTGAGTATGGGATCATTGTTCTCATAATAGGCATTTGCCCAGCTTTTAGCTTCACCTCTCAAATAAGATATTACAGTTAACACTTTAATTTTCTCTGTTGGATAACTCCGGGGTTTAAGAGAAAAGAAAAGATTACAAGAAATCTTGAATTCACGGAAAAGAGTTCTATACTCAGAAAACTTTTCTGGTGGGCAAATTTGGGGTTCAGGGGGTACAACTTCCAGTGCTGGAGCCTTAACAGCTGCTTGTTCACGGATGTATTTCCGCAGTTCCTGGTTCTCAGTTTGCATGTCTCTGAGTCCCTGTATCATCAGATTGCATTATATCCATCTGTGAAATAAATATATATATAGGTATGCTTTGTTTTAGGCTAGGCAATTTGTCAGGATAAGTCAGGATGGGGTAAATACCTGATATATATTTCTGTGGCACCGCTCAGTCTCACACCACACTTTGAGAGTTAAATTGATGTAACTCTCTTGTTATGCTCATTGATCTGAGGGTGACCTTACTATGGTCAAGATGTTAATATATACATATGGTGTTAACATTATCTGGTGACATTAAGTATATATATGTAATGTGTTAGGCAATAGTGAGTTATTAGATGCATAGGTTACTACTATGAGCTCATAGATTCAGCAAAGGGTTTGCAAGAACTGTTGGTTAAGAATGCGGTTGCAGAAGTTAATATGAAACAGTGTTGCTGAGTTTGACACACTTCAATTTACACTAGAGACAATATCCCATTGCTTTAACAAGATGCGTTATGATTGTGCATAACGTGAGGAATACAAAGGCCCTTTAAGTGCAGTTTTTATGCAAAGTAATGCGGACAGGATAGGTAAGTTCGTATAACTGCCTGTTTAACAATTAGCAGAAGTCCGGGCTAAAACTTGGCTCTATGCAGCAAGAGACTATGCATACAGAAGTGACTATACCGTATTCCTGAGAGGTCCGTGTTTGTGTGCAGGCCTGCAGGCTGAGAGTCCGGATCCGTTTGGGTGGATGACGTCACACGCTGCGGCGTGGTAACAAGGAAGGAGAGAGAGTATCAAAGCTTACAGGGAGACGTCCGGTTCTGTGGAAAAACTGCAAGTTGCCTTGAAGCAGAGAGAAGGTTATGAGTTGCGGTCATAGATCCGCCATCGAGGTAAACTTTGCTGACAAGACAAGAGTTTCAGCAAAGTTGGTTGATCAGAGGCTATGCTCAATGATATCCAGAGGATTCAAATTACCTAGCACTGGTATAGGGTATGGTGAATCCTTAAATTGGAATACATGGTCACATGGTAAAAGATTTAAAGGGGAAGTAGCGACAGTATTGGTAAAAGTTAGCATGTTCCTGACAGTTATATTACTCCTATTTGGAGGTTCTTCTTCACTACTTTAATACTTGATATATTTTCCACATATCTTATCTCTTTAATCTCATCCTCTGTATAGTCTTGCTCATCTCTAGATAATTTTTTCCACTTTATTTCAATAACTTCTTTTTTTATTTTTGTAATGTTCTCTATCATTTCTCATTGTTTATTTTTAAATAACGAATCTTCTGTGTAGCCTGATAGTTTATCTTTATAGTAATCTATATCTTTTCCTATAGTCTCTATTGTTCTAGTTCTAGATTTTATAATAATTTTTAATAAGTCTATAGAGGCTATTTCTAGAGTGTTATACCATTCTTTATTATGGTCTTCATCAAGTTGAAAAATATGGTTCTTTTTTTAATCTTAGACCTCTTGGTACCATCTTTCCATCTATATATTTTTGAATGAATGTGAGTTCTGCCTTATATTTAAGCTCCTTTATTAGTTTGTCTTCTAAATTGCTTAGAATTTCTGTTAAATTTATTTCTCTATTTTGTAAACTGCTAGGGCATGTACCCATACTATCTAGTAGATTATTTCTTACCGAAAAATATCCATATTATAAGACAATGGATTTGTTAAAAGAGAATAGGTTTATATAAGGAGGTTTATTTAAAGGGACTTAATACTCATATGCCAAATCACTTGAAACTGATGCAGTATAACTGTAAAAAGCTGACAGGAAAATCTCACCTGAGCATCTCTATGTAAAAAAGGAAGATATTTTACCTCACAATTTCCTCAGCTCAGCAGAGTAAGTTCTGTGTAAAAAGTTATACTCAGCTGTAGCCCAGCTGCAAGTAAAAAATAAATAAATGAAGAAATGAACAGCAGCCAATCAGCATCAACAGTGCTGAGGTCATGAACTCTTTAACTGTGATCTCATGAGATTTCACTTAACTCTCATGAGATTTCATAGTAAACTTCCTTACACTGAATAGGGAAATAAGATGAGTGTGCATGAAATCTCGCTCCTTTCGCTGTCCCGGGACAGACATACTGATTTGCTGCTTAGAAGTCCTTTACAACGAGATGTGGCTACTGAGAAACTTTTGAGGTAAAAAATCTTTGTTTTTTACATAGAGATGTTCAGGTGATATTTTCTAGTCAGCTTTTTACAGCTATACTGCATCACTTTCAAGGGTTTAAACATTTGGGTATTATGGCCCTTTAAAGAAATTATCTATATATAAATATATAAGTGAAAAAGGTCTCTGGGTACAAAAGAGAAGGAGAATCAAAAAGGACTAGGTAAAAAATATATGTGTTGGACTCTCGACCCTAGAGCTGAAAATGTATTTTCCAAAGCCACCTCTCAGTTCCTCCGGTTAAGAAAAAACTGCTCAACAGTAGAAGATTATCTAGATCAGGCTAATGTTTTAGAAAGCAAATTTATAGAAAAGTGATACAACCCAGAATTAATAATAGAAGCAAAAAATTATGCAGAGAAAAAAGATAGAATTGAAATACTATCCAGAGGAGAAAATATTAATATGACTAAATCAATATCTACATTAGACACTACAAATAAATTTGATACTGCATTTATTACACAATATAACTCTGATTACAGATTGATTGATACAATTTTAAATAAACACTTGCATTTTATAAAAAAAGATCCTATACTTAGTGAAATTGTAGAAGATAGACCAAGAATAATATATAGGAAAGCTAAAACTTTAAAAAATGTACTGGCACTGGTGGAATTTAAAAAAATAAAAAAATAGTGACTATATTGATCTAAAAGGGAATAAACTAGAAGGCTTTTTTCCATGTCTATCTTGCAAGGCTTGTAAATTCAGTACAAAATGTAAAACAGTGAGCTCTAGCCAAACAGATTTTAAATATAAGATTAGAGGCATTATCAGATGTACTGACAGTAATATTGTCTATTTGATCCGATGCCCATGCAAAAAATAGTACTTGGGACAAATGGGACAACCCCTACGTGATAGAATTAGACAACATCTATTAAATATTGAATGGGGATATGAAGATAATTTATTGTCAAAACACTTTAAAGACCATCATAACCAGAAAACAGATGGTTTATTATATTGGGGCCTAAAAAAGTAACCAATCATAGAGGTAGTAATAAAAGTAAAGATCTTTTGTATAGTGAAGAAGAGCTTATAGTAAATTTTAATTCTCTAACTCCAAGAGGGTTAAATGCGGAATTATATTAAATTCCTTCATTTAAAAAGAATAAGATCGGGGGCGTGGCTAAGCAGGGAACATGGCCGGTCGCAATTTCTAAGGCTCCAATAGAAGACCCAATAATCCATTGTATATCTATTGAAATCTTTAGCATTTCATGTTCATATAACTACATACTAAAGCCTACTCATCTACTGAACAGAATGCTATAACCATCTTGATGGATTATTACTCTTTTTGCTTTTTATGGAACTTTCCAGCAGACGGCCTGGCAAAGATATTTACTACCCTCCCCCCGGCCGCATGGGTTAAGCGGCAACGGCACTAACCTTTCTTAAATTCCTTAAGATACCTGAGTTGAGTGCTTTTATATGGCTGAAGCGAGTGACAGCTCTATAGCCCGCAACTAAGATGGATAAAGAGATTCTACATGCACTTACTGCACTCGAGAGCCAGATGGATGCCCACTTCAGCTCGCTTCTCCACTGCTTGTTCCTAGGCCGGGGGGATACCACAATCACCTCAGAGTGTGTGCCTGAGAATTCGCCTTACATGGTTACCTGTCCACAGGAGACCCCTCTGTGTACTTACCTCTCAGCCGATCTACCTAAAATGGCGGTGAGGCCTACCAACTCGGACCTTCAGGATGGAGTCCTTACTATACCGCAGAGCGAGCCTGCTGTCACTCCGGACACTGTTGCTGTTGCCCAGGACCTCGCTCCGAAGCGGCCGATTGGGGCGTGGCTGGTAGCCATCATACCCGCAACTATATCCTCAAATAGCGACATGTCTGCCTACACCCCACATGGAACTATCGGCTCACCAACAGCATTTGTAGCTCCATCAAGGTACACAACTACTCTTAGAAAAATGGAGGCCCTCACGAAGGACGTAAGTCACAAGATTACAGGCACCACTCTCTTCCTCATAGCGCACAGATTAAGTTCTACACACCCTGCGACTCGCTGGTCCTGGGGAGAACTTTACTTCGATAATTGGGGCAAGCATTTGAGGAGAACTGGTATTGGCTAAACTCTCACTTTTTTATAGGCAGCTGGGGTCGGCGGAGATTGTGTCCACAACCCCTACAATGTTCCTTCTTGGTTAAAGCAGCTTCTTCCAGGATTTGAGATACATGGACTATATAGATATGTTCTGCAATGCCTGATAAAACCTTAAGCCTAGGGGATTTTGCTGTTGGAGAACTCCATACCTTGTCCCTCATACTCCTCAATTGGCCGTTACAATTCATAAGAAAATTGTTCATTCATGTTTTTCATCATTTTCTTACAGATATCAACTACAATGACAGAACTCATGCACTATACATTATGTGCTCTATACCTACTATAAGGGACAAATATATTAGTATATGTAAAGTATAGCCCTAGTTCAAGTTTGATCTAATATTTTTGTAATATATATTGATAGCACTACACTAGATAAATGCACTAGTTAATGTATATGTTTTGTATTGCTTGATAAAATCTTACATATAGCAGTTTATGGCTGTTGGAAAACTCCATGCACGGTCCCTCATACCTTCCAGTTTATTGCTACAACCCATAAGGCACAATATAAATTACTCACTCAGGTTTTTCACTATCTTTTTCATAGATATGAGATACAGTGACAGCATCCATACCCTATACATTTTATGCTATATACCTACTGTAAGGGACACACGTTTTAGAATATGTAGAGTATAGCTCCAGTTCATGTTTCATCTATTTTTTTCTGTACATAGTTTTTTTATAGGTCTATATAATAACTCTAGCTTGCTCTGTATAGGCTTTGTCTGTAGACCACCCACCATGGAGAAGCTGCCCTGTGGTACACAATGTTCTGATACCCATATACTAGTAAAGAGTACTGTTGAAGTGTCTTACAACTATATAGCTATAGATGAGGATATCTACAGGAAAACCACACACTTTGCCCTTCGTTTTTCCTACTTTTAATGTTGCAAGTCACAAGGCTCAATATAGAATTCTAAGTCACACTCTTTTTATTATCTTATAGCAGATAGGAACTTTTGGGATAGACTTCCTACACTATACATCACAGGTTATACACCGGCTGTAGGGGACTCTACTATAAGAACATGTAAAGTACTCCTTTAGGTTATGTTTGATCTATTTGTTTGGTAACATATCTCGGTACCACTGTTAGTCCAATTCTATCTGAATACGCTAGTTTGTTGTATAATACCCTTCCATGTATATAACACTGTTTGCCTGCCTTATATAGTATATGTTTCTAGTCCTAACTATCCTCATAGTGAAATTCCGATGCCCTACTTGGGCTAGTTTCCGCTAACCCTAGCCCTACATGCTCCAAGCCATAAAGACACTTGGAAGATCATTTAGTATTAAGCTCAATCAGTATAGCTGATGGAAGAAGCAGTTATATATTTATATCTCCTTCCACCTCCTTAGAGTGAACATGTCCCCCTCATAGTATTAATTACAATCTTACGCCAACTTAGAGCCTCGCCCCCCTCACTTCCCTCCTTAACTTTTTGAACGGCTCCTGCCCGTTGACTCCCCCCCCCTCCCCCTTATATACTAAAACTGAAGTTCCTATAGATTTAGTCCTATTTTTTCTATGACACTTTAACAATGCATGGAAGGGGACTTCATATATATATGTGTTTCAATCTCTAAATTTCTATATCCCCACACAAGAACTTAAGATGTCAGACATAGTTTTATATTTGGATCTTGGCCCCACCATTAATGATATATACATCACGTTATATTGGGGCACAGTATTGAGGTTTCAAATGGTAAACTATTATCTGCATTATGCTGTTTATGCAATGACAGTGAACGCTCTATTTCCATGTAATTCTTGTTTCTGGACTAATTTGATTTGTTTGTTGTATTTTCTCGCAACTTCAATAAAAAATATATATTTAAAAAAAAAAAAAAAGAATAAGATCATTTTTAAATGAATAAGATCATTATAAATTTCTATAAATATCTCTATAGATCATCAGGTTAGACATAGAATAATAATAATAAAAATTCTGTTCACAAAAAAACTAGAGATGATTATATATAAATTATAAATTATGAAATAAATGCTCTACATAAATATATATTTTTATATATATATAGAACAACCCATTTTATCAGAATTGTTATATAAAATACCCTAACACTAATTTTTCAAATGGATTTGTTGTATGTGTTTATTTCATATATTTTTTAAAAGATATTATCTATAAAGAATGTATTTTTATATTATTAGGAAGTTGTTTTATATTAAAATTTATATTTTATTTTATTCAGATTGCACTGTAAAGATTTTTAATAATAAATGTTATGACATTTTAGAAAAATTTTAAGATAGCAGCAGATTTCTTGTATTAAATATGAAATGAAAGTGTATATATAAAAACTTTTACATGATGCTGTATTTGTCACTTTAAAATACAACAAATGATTAATTTGGATCTGGAGCTAAGGGGTATAAATCACCCGCAAAAACAAAATGGAGTCATCTTGATAAAGGCTCTTTACTGATCCGAAACGCGTAGAAGTTACTCCTGAGAACACCACAGAAATGGATTACAAATATCTATCGAGCTGATTCTGCAGCTTGTAAAAAGATTTGAAAGCAGCGGTTTAAATTTCAGTGCCTAAAGGATCCGACTTTCTGATAGGTTACCGCGGAGTACATGAAGCATGTGAGTAAAATACACTGTGATTATCAGCCCCCACATTAACAAACTGAAAACTCCCGTAAGCTTCGGTAACCCACGATTCAGAAAGTAAGGTATAAAATTTTTCATATTTTCAACTGAATACTTAGGAATTGAACATTTCATATCATTGGGGATGAAAATCTCTAAATAGTGTGCGCACACTTAAAAATATCGGCAATATTAATAATAAGTCCTGAGTAAAATGGAATAAGATGGTATCACAAAGGAACAGTGGAAGGTTCAGGTCAAGGCAGCTGTCTGTGTATGGATCAAGGCCCAGATCCAGGATCAAATATCTGTAGACTGTATTTGATCCCAGGCCGCCTCTTCTACAACACTAGGGGTGTCTCACCAAATGTGAGTGTGCCATTACACTGATATCTGTCAATAGTTCTGTCAAACAATATTGGGCCATGTGGCACTTCTGTTCTCTTATGTTGTCCACCTTGGAGGTTGCCTCTGAGGAAGGACCTTCTAACTCAGGGTCCATTCCACCATCCAAATCTCGTTTCTCTGAAGCTGACTGCTTGGAGATTGAACTTTTAGTTCTGTTTAAGGGTGGTTTTTCTGAGTCAGTCATTGAGACCATGATTCAGGCTTGTAAGCTTGTTACTAGAAAGATTTACCATATGGTATGGCGTAAATACCTTTATTGGTGTGAATCCAAGGGCTACTCTTGGAGTAGGGTCAGGATTCCTAGGATTTTGTCTTTTCTCCAGGAAGGTTTGGAGAAAGGCTTGTCAGTCAGTACTCTGAAAGATCAGATTTCCACATTATCTATTTTGTTACATAAGCGTCTGGCAGATATGCCAGATGTTTAATCTTTTTGTAAGGCCCTGATCAGGATCAGGCCGGTGTTTAAGTTTGTTGCCCCTCCTTGGAGCCTTAATCTTTTTCTTAAAGTTTTACAGCAGGCTCTGTTTGAGCCTTTGCATTCCTTAGATATTAAGTTATCTTGGAAGGTTTTGTTTCTTTTTGCTATCTCTTCTGCTCGGAGAGTTTCTGAACTCTCGGCTTTGCAGTGTGTTTCGCCTTATCTTATCGTTCATGCTGATAAGGCAGTTCTTTGTACAAAGTTGAATTTTATTCCTAAAGTGGTTTCAGATAGAAATATTAATCAGGAAATTGTTGTTCCTTCTCTATGCCCTAATCCTTCTTCTCACAAGGAACGTTTGTTGTACAAGTGTTTTCGCCAGTCTTCTGCCCTGTTTGTTTGTTTCTCCGGAAAGCATAAAGGTCAGAAAGTGATTGCTACTTCTCTTTCTCTCTGGTTGAAAACTATTATTCGTTTTGCTTATGAAACTGCTGGTCAGCAGCGTCCTGAGAGAATTACGGCTCATTCCACTAGGGCTGTTTCCTCTTCTTGGGCTTTCAAAAATTACGCTTCTGTGGAACAGATTTGCAAGGCTGCAACTTGGTCCTCTTTGCATACTTTTTCCAAATTTTCCAAATTTGATAATTTTGTCTTGACTGAGGCTTCTTTTGGGAGAAAGGTTTTTCAAGCAGTTGTGCCCTCTGTTTAGGTTTGCCTGTCTTGTTTTCCCTCCCTAGTCATCTGTGTCCTCTAGCTTGGGTATTGGCTCCCACTAGTAATTGATGACGTTGTGGACTCACCATATCTTTGGAAAGAAAAGAAAATGTATGCTTATCTGATAAATTTATTTCCGGATATGGTGAGTCCACTACCCCACCCATAAATTTAAGACAGTTGTTTTTGACTAAACCTCAGGCACCTCTACACCTTTGTGTTATTCCTTTTTCCATTTCCCTTTGGTCGAATGACTGGGGATTGTGGGAAGGGGAGTGATAATTAACAGCTTTGTTGTGGTGCTCTTTGCCTCCTCCTGCTGGCCAGGAGTGATATTCCCACTAGTAATTGATGACGTTGTGGACTCACCATATCCGGAAAGAAAGAAATTTATCAAGTAAAACATAAATTTCCTTTTTTTTTATTTTTGAAGGATAATCTAAATTAAAATTTTCATGTCTGTAACATCTTCGGTTTTTTAAATCTAGGTATCCTCATGAAAAAAAATCACCCCTTTTTCACCCCCTTAGGGATGTAGTTTCCAAAAAATCCTTCCTTAGTTGGTGCCTACGTCTCAAAAACAATAACGTACCTCCCAA
Source organism: Bombina bombina (assembly GCF_027579735.1). Classification (NCBI taxonomy): domain Eukaryota; kingdom Metazoa; phylum Chordata; class Amphibia; order Anura; family Bombinatoridae; genus Bombina; species Bombina bombina. The sequence goes on along the minus strand of NC_069501.1, from coordinate 970,028,738 downwards.
ATTTTACGTTCCTAGGTTAAACGGTTTGAGCTGGGCAGTGATGAGTCAGTCAGGACTACTTATTTTATATATATATATATATATATATATATATATAAACCAAAATATAATAAATATGGTTGGTTGTTTTTGCATTTTTTAACTTTAAATGTTTTCTTCCTAAATTTACTGTTACATTTTTATTTTATTTTTTTCTCCAAAACTGGTAACTGAGCAGAGTAATTGCAAGATGTATTCAGGTAAAAATAAAGTTGTGTCCTTCTGCCTATGTATGTGCTAGTATGCATATATATAACACACAAGCAGCCACCAACTAATCTCTTGTAAGGTACTTGACAACGCTCAAAAAAAATAGTCATCACTGTGTTCCCAGCATGACTGCCGCAAGCTATATTCCCACACACATCAATAGTCAAGTGAACCCTGCAAGCGAAATGTAATGTAAATAAGTCTGACTGCCATCAGAATATTCTTTTAAAAATAAACCTTCCCTCGGAGCACTTTCAGCACGACAAACCAGTTCCATCTCTGACACGGCACAGACCTGGCACTTAATAACTTAGCTCAACAAAAGGGCAATGCATTTGATGGCATAACTGGCACTCACTTTCTTCTCAAGATTGTTTGTATATTATATTTAAAGGAAATAAAATGGGAAAATGAAATGCTCTAATATGTTAATTATTTACAATAGTGCAATATAAAAAAACCTACTGTATGTGTTAAACCCATGAAAAAGGATTAGAGCAGCACTGCACTACTAGGAGCTAGCTGAAAACATCTGTTGTGCCAATGACAAGAGACAAATGTGTGTAGCCACAATCACCAGCTAGCTCCCAGTAGAGTTGTATGTAAATGTTCTTTATCATCAAAAAATACCAAGAGGACAAAGTACATTTCAAAATATAAGTGAATTTAAAAGTGTATTAAAAAGACACGCTCTATCTGAATCATGCAAATTTAAAGGGACAGTCTACTCCAGAATTGTTATTGTTTAAAAAGATAGATGATGAAATCCCTTTATTACCCATTCCCCAGTTTTGCATAACCAACATGGTTATATTAAAGGGATATGAAACCCAACATTTTTCTTTCCTAATTCAGATAGAGAATACAATTTTTAAAAAGTTTCCACTTTACTTCTATGATCAAATTTGCTTAGTTCTTCTGTTATTCTTTGTTGATGAGATTTCTGTATAGGTAGCGTGCCCATGTCTGGAGCACTACGACAGGAAATAGTGCTGCCATCTAGTGCTCTAGCTCAGGGGTCGCCAACCTTTTGGACCTCAGGGACCACTAAACTCACAATTTTGAATCCCGTGGACCACTAACATGAATTTTTTTTAAAAGGTACAAACCTCTATGTGTGTATATATATATACTGTATATATATATATATATATATATATATATATATATATATATATATAAACACATATACTGTACATAACTAGTATAACCATAGCTAAGTTTACATTATGTATATATTTACACATTTTTAAGAATATTTTTTTGGAATTTACTAACTGAATGACAGAACTGAGAGAATACTTCCAAATGACAGATGAAGGGTGAGTGCCAACTTTTGAGCTGGAAACAGAGAGGCACAAAGTGTGAAAAAAATAATTATGTTTAAAAGGACCATAAGACTTCCAAGTCTTCCAAGTTACCTCCCCAGTTAGGAATTATTCAAAACTACTTATGTACAGACATTGGAGTAATAAATTAAGTTTATATCAGAAAGCTCTCAATATGGATGTGAGCTAACCACGACTGATGTTTCTGGCAATTACTATAACACTGGTGGGACATGTCTGATCTGCTGGATGGCAATTACTGGAATTCAGGTGGAATGGCTTTGTGTGCGGGAAAATTATTAGAATAAAAAATAATTAATATTTAATTTAAAAAAAAAAAAAAGAAGATGGAGGGGAGGAAGACAAACAGTGATGTAAGTCCATGTGAAGGAATTAGGAAAACTACTACAAAGAGACAGGTAAAGGGAAGAAAATAAATAAAATATAAGAGAGGAATTGTTTTTTTAAGATTTTATTTTTTTATATACTTTAATTCCACTATTTCAAGCCAAGATATATATATATATATACCAACTTCTGCTGGCTTTAGAATGGAAGCAACTTTCTCTGAGCAGCAAGCCGGCGGGAGGAGTTAAAAATACAATCTAGCTACACAAATTGCGCAGTACTATGCAACGTGCGTAGGGAGATTGTAATTTAACTTCTCCGTCGGTTTTCACTGATGTCCAGCCAGGCACTGTAGGGAGTTGTGGCGCGACGGGGGTGACACCATCAGAGGAGATTAATTCCTGCTTGATGGTGTCAAGGACCACCAACATCTTCTCGTGGACCACCAGTGGTCCATGGACCACTGGTTGGCGACCGCTGCTCTAGCTAATGTATAAGATGCACAACAATGTGCACACTCCTGAGCTTCCCTCTCTGCTTTTCAGTATAAGATAACAATAAAACAAAGACAATGTGATAATAGAAGTAAATTGGATAGTTGTTTAAAATTTTATGCACTGTCTGACTCATGAAAGAAAAAAAAAATGGTTTTATGTCCCTTTAATATACTTTTTACCTTTGTGATTAACCTGTATCTAAGCCTCTGCAGACTGCCCCCTTATTTCAGTTCTTTTGACAGATTTGCATTGTAGACAATCAGTGCTGACTCATAAATACCTTCACCGGAGTGAGCACAATGTTATCTATATGGTACACATGAACTAGTGTTGTCTACTGTGAAAAACTGTCAAAATGCACTGAGATAGGGGGCGACCTTTAAGGGCTTAGAAAATAGCATATGAGCCTACCTAGGTTTAGCTTTCAAGAAAGAATACAGAGAAAACAAAGCAAATTTGATTATAAAAGCAAAATGGAGAGTTGTTTAAAATTGCATGCCCTATCTGAAACATCAAGTTTAATTTTGACTAGACTGTCCCTTTAATTCTGACTTACCTTGTACTTTAACTGCATTGTTAACACAATTATTTTAATTTTTTTATCAGTTTACTGAAATGTAAGCACATATTTGTTTTGTACCTTCTTTGGAGTCTGAAAAATTAGATACATGCAATTTTTATGGACTTCAAATATACAAATTTAAGGTAATAAAATATCAAGTGAACATAAGGTGCAGAATGTATAGGGATTCTAAACGGCACACACATTTTGCACCCGTTTGTGAGATGAAGTGGATAAAGTGTATGGAATATTTTAAATCCTTCTCAACGTAACTAATACTCTAGACTTGCACCAGGCATACAACTGCATTGGACAGGCTGTGATTGGTCGTTCTGATGGCGAATAAATTGGGTTGTAGTTTTCAAGCAGCATATGTCAAATTTCCAACCTTTAATTATGCACCTGATATGATACTATCTATGACACTTCTCAGCAGCTCCTGGGAATGGTGCTTTTTTTTTGGGGGGGGGGCTGTAACTCACAATTATTGGTTAGAGGATATTTTTCTCAGTTAAAACCTAGGGAGATGATATATTTATTGAGTATGGGCTAAGGATATATCATGCTTTTTAGCTGAATCTCTAAAATGAAATGCAATAAATAAGAAGATAAGATCAATACAAACCCCATCACTATTTAGTAAATAGCTGAGGATCACAACTGGAATTAAGTAGTGAAGTGAGGAGGAATTTATCATCTGGATCTTCTGGTAGTACACACGCTAAAATAAAGCCATTGGAATTTATCGGGGATTCCATTTTAATGCTGTGAGGCTTCCACTGCAACCAGCAGCAACACAAACAATCCATTTTCTTGAATATCCCTGAAAAATTAATTTTGGTTTGTTAAAAAAAATGATGATACAACTATATATTTAGACATCTGTGTGATATGCCGTTTTCAACATAATTTCTAATGCCTAATTTTCATTGTTGAAATAAGGTGACTAGATTTTCTACATTTACAGTCTCACACACACACACACACACACACACACACACACACACACACACACACACACACAGACACTCACACAAGTACACACACAGACTGACACACACATGGAAACATTCTCTCACACACAGACACTCACACAGTTACATACCCAGACTGACACACACATGGAAACATTCTCTCACACACAGACACTCACACAGGTGCACACACAGACTGACACACACACACAGGTACACACAGAAACATTCTCACACACACAGACACTCACACAGGTAAACACACAGACTGACACACACACACACAGGTACACACAGAAACATTCTCACACACACAGACACTCACACAGGTAAACACACAGACTGACACACACACACACAGGTACACACAGAAACATTCTCACACACACAGACACTCACACAGGTACACATACAGACTGACACACACACACACACACACACACAGGTACACCGAGAAACATTCTCACACACAGACACTCACACAGGTACACACACAGACTGACAAACACACACAGGTACACACAGAAACATTCTCACACACACAGACACTCACACAGGTACACATACAGACTGACACACACACACACACACACACACACACACACACACACACACACACACACACACAGGTACACACAGAAACATTCTCACACACACAGACACTCACACAGGTGCACACACAGACTGACACACACACACACACACACAGGTACACACAGAAACATTCTCACACACACAGACACTCACACAGGTACACATACAGACTGACACACACACAGGTACACACAGAAACATTCTCACACACACAGACACTCACACAGGTGCACACACAGACTGACACACACAGGTACACACAGAAACATTCTCACACACACAGACACTCACACAGGTACACACACACAGACTGACACACACTCACACACACATTCTCACAGACACTCAAACGCATACACAAACAATGTCTGAAACATGCAAATTATTATTTTAATATTTCCCCCCTCTATTTTGACCATAAATGCTATATGGTATTAAGAAAGATCATAATTTAGAAAATAAAATGTGGCATAGGGAATCTATAAGTGCTACATGAATAACTATAGAATCTCTAAGCTACTGGACTAATGCCAGCTTAGTATACATATAGAATCCCGCTATAAGTGCTTGTTGCCTCCCCAGGCCCCAGGTCTCCTGCTTACCAGCTAAGATGCTATTCAGTAATGCAAATGCAATGGATTGCTGGTAGGTATTTGCTGCTTTTGGTGCCATGCTGGAGATGGGGAACTTAAAAACTGCCCCCCTTAGCCCCCAATCATCAAGAGCTACACATGTGCTGAACCAAAAATGGGCAGGCTCCTAAGCTTTACATTCCTGCTTTTCAAATAAATATAGCAACAAAACGTAGAAAAAGTGATAATAGGAATAAATTAGAAAGTTGCTTAAAATTGCATGCTCTATCATGCTAATATGGGTTTAATATCCCTTTAATTGCCATAACCATGGATACTATTTTAGTCAAAATATATTGGTCATTGTTATCTATTTGATCCATAGTCATTACCTCCCCATTCAGTGAGTTCCATGGCTCAACTTGACTATATTCAGGAAATCATTTTTTTCTTCTATCTTTAATTGGTGACCTTATGTCACAGTTAATTAGCTTGGTACAAGCAGTGACCCTAATGACTCTCTTATGGACCTTGAATATATTTATATGTGGCCAATATAAAAACTGAGGTCATACCAGAGACTTATTTAATGTCACATTTATGCTTTCTTCCCCTGTATCTTATATTCATTTTAATACTTGATTTAAGCTGTTTTGTTGTCTATTGTCTACAAGAACCCCAAATCTATTTTTCCTCTCCTAGTTTTAGGTAGGTTAGATCACCATACAAATAATCAAGTCTAAATACTCCATTTTACATACTGGAGTGTATTGAAATGCTAACAAATAACTCTGTTACCTTTATTTTATCCTTGAAATAGCTTTTTTTCTGTTGAAAGTGCCAGCTATGCTGAAACTATGAACATGGCACTATTCTCTATAGAAAAGCTTTGTAAGCAGGAATCAGCAGCAGAAAAAAAACTCTCATTGGGGTGGGGGTGGTGGAGAGAGAACAAACCCACTTAAAATGGTGTTCCAGCATCTGCTTGAAATACATTGAACTCGTATCAGTTACTTGCATGAGTTTATTGTCTCTTATTTGACTCTTACCCATCATTCTTCCAGTTTGTACACATGCAAGTATATGATTTTGTAACTCAATCACCTTGCATAGTCATCAGCAAAGGTGGAAACACCTATTTCCTTCTAGGACATTGAAAAAAATATTGAAAAGGTCTGGGCCCAATACCATTGCCTAATGATCCAAACGTATATAACATAGGCAGTTATCATATGAGCCATGTACCAGAACTCTTTGCACCCTTCAACCAGTTGTTTATTTGAGTGCTAATATATTCAGCTTCCTTGTTTAATAAGGGTTTATGTAATAGCTAAAGAACTCATCAACTGATTTTCCATATCTGAACTGCCGTTTCCTCCCTTTCTCGTAAATACTAATTAGATTAACTTAATATAATTAGTTTCTCATAAAACCATGTTCTCCTGTTTATGATCTTTAGTTCCTGTATATTATCCCCAATATAATCCTTTGTATGCCATTTCAGTAACTTTCCCACTACTTATGTCAGACATACTGATCTGACAGAGCAAGACCTGATTTCCTTTTTAAACAAAGTGGTCACATGAGCTTAATGCCAGCCCTGTGCTACCAAAAACTTCCCCAAGCCTAACATCCTTTAAGAGATCCCTCTATACATATCTCAAAACAGAATGCTCCTGTCATGGTTGATTAAATATTTCGTACCTGCTCTATGTTAAATGTTTGCATATATTGTGTATTATTATTGTTTTTATATTTTATTGTACCCTATTGTATCAATGCAATGTTTTGTGCACCCAGGACATACTTGAAAACAAGAGAAATCTCAATGTATCCTTCCTGGTAAAATATTTTATAAATAAATAAAATACCTGAGAACATCAAGTGGAAAAAGAAGAGTATCAATGTGGTTATAAAATAACATGTACATTTAGAAACCTTTTACATATTATGCAAATATATTTTATTATGTTTACCTGATGCCAGGGCCACCCTTAGCATTTTTGGGGCCCTGGGCAAGACAAATTTGTGGGGCCCCTCAGCAAAATGTCCTTATTCCCCTCTCCCTGTATGTAGGGACAGCCTGTAGGTGACTTGGTACTGGTGTAAGGTAACATTGCACAGTGGACCCTCGCCAAAGCTCTACCTTAGGCCTCACCCTTGTCTCTGCCATTCATATTTTGAGCAGTGATTTTATGTCCTTGGCTGCCAGTAACACACATTTTTTGTTTACCTTTTTGGCTGTTAGCAACACACAAAACAACTATTTATTAATTGGCTACTAGTAAAACACACAGTCCTGGAGGTTATAGACTTGTTGTGTTTGCTGCCAATGAGAGGACTGATCCGGTAGTCACACTAGCCAATAAGGAGGATGTTACAGAGTTTGGGGCCTCTGTGTTTACAGAATACAAACCTCAGTACTCAAACCTATTTCTTTTGTGGAAGACTTTCTGTGCGACAATAAAGGTGGGACACTGAATAATTTGGCAAGATATATTAATACAGATGGTGGTGGTTCATCTAGTCTGGCTAAAGGTTTGGTACAGCCCCAAATTTTTCCTGCTTGTGACATAGCGAGACCTAGCAGAATTTCCAGCTTTCAACCCTGCAACTGTTTAACTACATTTTATTTTTATGGCTACCTTTGGCAACTGTGATGCTGTCTTTACCAAGACCACTGGATTCTTATATCTGGACTATATAAAAGATATGGTGAGTGATCTGAAGGTTGGTGTAGGTCAATGGAGTCACCCTTTTTTTAACTCTGCCTTGGGACACTACTTCAGTGTTGGCACTTCCTAACACCTGGATTTTACATATATTCTGTAGGATGGTTGTTTTGTAGACAGTATACCATGTTATTTCCTTTGACTGAGGATTGGATACTATGAGAGACTACATGCAGTAATATTCGTAAGTGAGAATTGATGTAAACTCCCTAGGAGTTGCATTTAAGAAACAATATAGGGCCAGATTATAAGTGGTGCGTTAATAGTACGGGACGCGATACACAATATGGCTGGACCGTGATAACATTAGTGTGTGACTTGATGTTACAAGTCTAGTAAATACGATTTACCAGAGAAGGGTTAATGTGGCCAAAATTGCTCTAGTGCATCCTATAGTTTCAATAAATATTGTGAAATTGCGCTCATATTACAAGTTGAAAGTTATAGGTTGCACTCAAGTAAAAGTCAAAACTGTGCAAGAATATTAAGCGCAACTTGAGACCTGAAGTAAAGTGTAAGGGTTAAAAAAAGTATATGTGTTTGTGTTTATATGTGTAAATATGTATGTGCATACATACATACAGTACACACACACACATATATATATATATATATATATATATATATATATATATATATATATATATATATATATATATATATATAGCATATCCAGTTTAGCTCCAGAAGGAAAAAACAGATGCTGCACTCACCGGTCTTGTAGCAAACAAATCCTTTAATCAAGCAGGTTAACAATCCATCACATTTACACAGATACACCCAAACGTTTCGGTACCCTCCTGGTACCTTTGTCAATGGGTGTGTAGTAATTCCCCAGCAAAACGATCCTAACTAACTGTGTCCCAAATCTTACCATTTATACACCTAGTGTGCCCCGTATTTCCGGTATCATCAACCAATGTAGTATCACTACGTCATCCCCGCTGAAACCAGCAAGTGAAGGCAGCATGGCTAATTAGCATATTCACGCCCTCTGGCGTGTCACGTTCAATTTCAGCTTATCGCATTAAAGTGCCCGCCTTCAATTGTAAGTAACTATGACTGGAAATGATTAACAAATAATGCGTATGCAACATCCCAGCCGAAACTGACAAGTAGTAGCAGCGTGCCTCATTAACATGTTCACGCCCTCTGGCGTGTCATGTTCTGTTTCAGCTTCTTATAGCTATGTACCCACCTTCAGTTATAAGTCACTGCGGCTTAGAAATGTGTCAGGATGATGCGCACGCAATATCATTTTATTGGCTGATAATAAGGGAAACAAAATACCCAGATAGAACATAAAAACATATAAAGATAAAGATAAAATGATAAGTCATAAAATAGCATGATGGGCGGTATGAATAGTCTATATCCTACACTTAGACTAGAACAACTATATAGTGATGATTATATTAGCAAATAGTAACATCACAATGTAGGAACATAACCTGGAAATGAAGGAGGATTCTAGATTATATGTTAAACATTAACGTATTAAATATTAAAGTATCATCCTAATTTTACAATGAATTGGGATATTCACTTCATCACACTCATAGTATGATAGAAACATATAATCTGATCAACACACTCAAGTGACCAGGTCTCCAATTAATTTGAAAAGAGTTTTTCTATGAAAAAATCCCAATTCACAGTGGGACAGTCTAACAGACCGCTAACTGGAGTCTTGTATTAGACTACAAAGAGTCACATAACTAGAAAATAACCTAGACCGTTCAATCATAGCCAAATCCAGCTATAGAAATACATTGTAGTCGAGTTGTATATTCAGACCCCTCGGAGAGACGGTGTCCAGGCGATAGATCCAGGCAGCTTCAACCTGTAGCAGTTTGGTATGTCTGTCCCCACCTCTGTCAAGTGGTGGTACGTGGTCTATGACCATTGTCCTCAGACTAGCTGCTGTGTGCCCTGCTTGCAAGAAATGACTAGCAACCGGTTGATCCGATTCTTTTTTATCGATTGCTGCTCTTATCGCATGGCGATGATTGGTCATTCTTTCACAGAATGTTGTTGAGGTCTTACCAACATAGACCAACGAGCACGGGCAGGTTAGAATATAAATCACAAAGCTGCTAGTACAGGTAAGTCTGTGGTAAATTTTATACTTCTTCCCAGTCCGTGGGTGATGAAAAGTAGATCCAGTAAGCTTACTGTTACATGCGGTGCAGTCCCCACATTTGTAACAACCAAGTTTCCTGTTGGCGTCAATCCAAGTGCCTTTCTGATAGCACCGTTTCGGGTCATTATGGACCAACATGTCCTTCAGATTAGACGCTTTTCTCTACACCATTCATGGTGGCTTCATTTGAGAAAATGGGAGGGATTTATCCGTTTTCACGATCTCCCAATTTTTTCTTACAGATCTCTCCAGGATTTGGTGCATGGGGGTAAATGTGGTGATAAAATTGATTTCATCGGTATTAGTCTTCACAGACTTCATTTTATGGAGTAATGTCTTTTGGTCATATTGTGACAAGTTTAGTGAGGAATTATTAATATCAACTGATCTGTAGACTCTCTCCTTGAGTTTCTCTTTCATAGCGTTTTCTTGGAGAACCCTAGTGTAACTGAGTGTGTTGTTCCGGGCCACTCGCATGAGTTGAGAGTTGATAACGCTTTTTTTCTGGTGTGTGGGATGGAAACTAGTGGATAGCAAGAGTGAGTTTTTATCCATTGGTTTCGTATACAGAGAAGTACTGAAACCAACCGATCCATCAGTCATGCATTTAGAGATCTGTAAATCAAGAAATGGTATAGAGTACCTATTACTGTCATACTTGAACCGGATAGGTGACTCCAATCCGTTCAAGTAATCAATTCAGTCTTGAAAAGATTCAGATTTGCCCCTCCACACGAGGAACACGTCATCTATGTAACGACCGTACATTTTAATTTCTGGGATCGATAGGGTCTTCATTATGTAGGTCTCGTACCATAACATGTAGAGTTTGGCATATGCGGGGGCCATGCTGGATCCCATAGCTGTCCCAGCAATCTGTAAGAAATACTCCTTTTCGAATCTGAAGAAATTCTTCTCCAGACAGAAAGTGAGAAGTTCCAGCAAAAACTCAATGGGGGGCCCCGCATATGCCAACGAACTGCTTAGCATAGTTCTGACTGCCTGTACACCGCCACCATGAGGGATCACAGTGTACAGGCTGTCAACATCCATAATGACGAGCAAATCATCCTCATCCAACCAGTCAACATCAAGCATTTTTTTAATTAAAGAGGGCGAGTCTAGTATAAAAGAAAAAGTTTATTTTACAACTGGTTGAAGGTGGTGATCAACAAACTCAGCCACCTTAGAGCATAGTGAATTTCTGGCAGACACTATAGGTCTGCCAGGGGGGCTAGTGTTTTGTGGATTTTGGGAAGCAGGTATAACACAGGTACAATAGGAAATGAAATGCTCATGAATTCACACTCATTCTCTGTTATCATACCTGCCTCCATTCCATATTTCAAAATTTGATCAAGTGATGTTTTAAAACTATTGGTGGGATTTCTTCGTAATTTTAGATAGGTGTTCTTATCAGATAGTTGTCTATATGCTTCCTGACGATAGTCAGAGTAGTTCTGGATAACTATAGATCCACCTTTGTCGGCTGCATGTATAATGATATTATTATCTGTTCTTAAATTCTTCAGTGCTACTCTCTCTTCTTTAGTAAGATTAGAAGGGTAGCCCTTAAAATCCGAATGTTCAAAAGAATTTGTAACCATTCTAGTGAATCTACGTATGGAGGGATTTTGATTAATGGGGTTAAAGTTACTAGGTGCTTTGAACTTGCTGGGCATGGTCTGTTCCTTGTCCTTGAAAAAGTCCCTGATCTTTAATTGCCTCTGCAATTTATACATATCTACATTCATTTGGAATTTGTCAATCATGGGAGTTGGGACAAAGGACAGACCTTTGTTCAGCAAGCTCTTTTCACTTTCACTTAAGGGGCGGTCACTCAAATTGTAGACTATATCTATTTCTTTTTTTGTGGCTTTTTCTTTATACCCTCCCCTTCGGACTGCTCTCCTGTCTCGTTTCTTTTTAATGGGGGTAAAGGGGGTTTGTTGGCGGACCTGGTGGTAATGCCCCCTAAAGGGAGTTCAGTGGTATTCATTCTGCTTGGTGTTGTGGTGTCACCCTCTGAGGACTCAGCCCCACTACTGTCTACAGTTTCTACATTGCGTTTAGTTCTAACCTGTCTTCTACGTCTATATTGGAAGTTAGTATCATCTCTACCATAGAGCCATCTGTAGATCTTTTTCTCTCTATAATCAGTTTCAACAGCTGTTAATTTGTTATTTTTAAACGAAAGTAGGTCATTACGATATTTATTGACCTGTATCTCTAGTTTCATAGTCCAATTCTCGCTGGTGTCATCAACAAGGACTTGGTAGCTCTGCTGTTTTATGTCACTGATCTCAATTTTTATTAGATTATACAACCTGTTAGATTCTTCAACAACTAGTAAGATGAGATCATAAGAACACTTATTTAAAATAGAGCACCATTTTCTACAGAAATCTGGATTGGATCTCCCAATAGTGGGAATGTTTTTGATTCTAAATCCCTAGGTATATATTTATTTTTATGGTAGTTTGACAGATAAACACAATGCAGATGATGATCGTGAAAACGGATAAATCCCTCCCATTTTCTCAAATGAAGCCACCACGAATGGTTTACAGAAAAGCGTCTAATCTGAAGGACATGTTGGTCCATAATGACCCGAAACGGTGCTATCAGAAAGGCACTTGGATTGACGCCAACAGGAAACTTGGTTGTTACAAATGTGGGGACTGCACCACATGTAACAGTATGCTTACTGGATCTACTTTTCATCACCCACAGACTGGGAAGAAGTATAAAATTTACCACAGACTTACCTGTACTAGCAGCTTTGTGATTTATTTTCTAACCTGCCCGTGCTCGTTGGTCTATGTTGGTAAGACCTCAACAACATTCCGTGAAAGATTGGCCAATCATCGCCATGCGATAAGAGCAGCAATCGCTAAAAAAGAATCGGATCAACCGGTTGCTAGTCATTTCTTGCAAGCAGGGCACACAGCAGCTAGTCTGAGGACAATGGTCATAGACCACGTACCACCACTTGACAGAGGTGGGGACAGACATACCAAACTGCTACAGGTTGAAGCCACCTGGATCTATCACCTGGACACCGTCTCTCCGAGGGGTCTGAATATACAACTCGACTACAATTTATTTCTATAGCTGGATTTGGCTATGATTGAATGGTCTAGGTTATTTTCTAGTTATGTGACTCTTTGTAGTCTAATACAAGACTCCAGTTAGCGGTCTGTTAGACTGCCCCACTGTGAATTGGGATTTTTTCATAGAAAAACTCTTTTCAAATTAATTGGAGACCTGGTCACTTGAGTGTGTTGATCAGATTATATGTTTCTATCATACTATGAGTGTGATGAAGTGAATATCCCAATTCATTGTAAAATTAGGATGATACTTTAATATTTAATACGTTAATGTTTAACATATAATCTAGAATCCTCCTTCATTTCCAGGTTATGTTCCTACATTGTGATGTTACTATTTGCTAATATAATCATCACTATATAGTTGTTCTAGTCTAAGTGTAGGATATAGACTATTCATACCGCCCATCATGCTATTTTATGACTTATCATTTTATCTTTATCTTTATATGTTTTTATGTTCTATCTGGGTATTTTGTTTCCCTTATTATCAGCCAATAAAATGATATTGCGTGCGCATCATCCTGACACATTTCTAAGCCGCAGTGACTTATAACTGAAGGCGGGTACATAGCTATAAGAAGCCGAAACAGAACATTACACGCCAGAGGGCGTGAACATGTTAATGAGGCACGCTGCTACTACTTGTCAGTTTCGGCTGGGATGTTGCATACGCATTATTCGTTAATCATTTCCAGTCATAGTTACTTACAATTGAAGGCGGGCGCTTTAATGCGATAAGCTGAAATTGAACGTGACACGCCAGAGGGCGTGAATATGCTAATTAGCCACTCTGCCTTCACTTGCTGGTTTCGGCGGGGATGACATAGTGATACTACATTGGTTGATGATTCCGGAAATACGGGGCACACTAGGTGTATAAATGGTAAGATTTGGGACACAGTTAGTTAGGATCGTTTTGCTGGGGAATTACTACACACCCATTGACAAAGGTACCAGGAGGGTACCGAAACGTTTGGGGGTATCTGTGTAAATGTGATGGATTGTTAACCTGCTTGATTAAAGGATTTGTTTGCTACAAGACCGGTCAGTGCAGCATCTGTTTTTTCCTTCTGGAGCTAAACTGGATATGCTATTATTTATATGCAGCACCACGGCAATTGTTTACAGTTTTATGGAGTGCACCTATTCATTGACTTATATATATATATATATATATATATATATATATATATATATATATATATATATATATATATATATATACATACATATAACCACATATATACACTGATATAGACATATATATACGCACACACTTCTGAGCCCTTGCCAGTAAAATACCTTGAAACATGCAATATAATTTTTATTAATTAACATGCGGCCAAAACTAAAATAATGCAAGTAAAAGTGACTTAGGGGAAGATTTACCATTGTGCGGACGGACATGATCCACTGTAGTGATCATGTCTGCAGCACATCGATAAATGCCAACAGCATATGCTGTCCGCATTTATCATTGCACAAGCAGTTCTGGTGAACTGCTTATGCAATGTCGCCTCCTGCAGATTTGCAGCCAATCGGCCGCTAGCAGGGGGTGTCAATCAACCCAATCATATGTGATTGGGCTGATTGCTGTATGCCGCCTCAGAGGTGGCGTACGAGTTAAGGAGCAGCGGTCTTAAGACCGGTGCTCCTTAACTCCTGTTTCTGGCGAGCCTGAAGGCTTGTGCGGAAACAGAGGCATTGGAGCTTCTTAAATCGGTCCCTTAGTATTAATCAGCATTTAAAGCTATCTGTGGTATGACAACAGTAATTTGATTAGCGGATTGTGATGGCATAGTAATAGTTTGCAATGTTCTAAAAAGATCATCATATAATTGTACATTTTAAGTCCGGCTACTTAATTGCATAGATATTGTCCATTATAGCATACGGTATGACTTAGGGCCATTTACTAGCATAAACGCTAATATTCATAATATATCTAGGTTCTGCACAGTTTTAGCTAAATACCAATGTTGTGGAGTACTGCTATATAAAAAATAACTTAAACAAATTAAAGGACTCCTGAGATACGATTATCAAATATTTGTTATTGCTGCATATACATAGAAGGGACAATAAATGATTATACCCTAGAATCTGAGAATAGCTAATTCTAGCTCAAAATTTCACTGTTATAATAGCAAAACATATAGCTCACATTATTCATCATATGCAATTATTAGAGCTATCTACATGGACCAGCTATAGTTCTATTCTATGTATGGTATTTGCTTGTTACACTAAATCCCTGATATTTCAAATGTTGTATTAGGACCCCTAACACTATATAAGTTTCTACTGGACACAAAGCCAAAAATAAAATTTCACAAAAAATGTTTTTACAAAAAACATTGCAAATCCATGTATTTAACCCTTTGCGTACCAAGGTCTTTAATGTATGGATCCATCTGGACTTTTTCTGTAAGAGTAATCTTGCTCTATTGCCTACCCTATACAAAGGGGGTACATGGTCGATGATCATGTATTTCAATTTTGATACTGTGTGCTTAGCATTCAGAAAATGTTTCACCACTGGCTGATCAGCTTGCCCCGACTCTATAGTCGATCTAATGGCACATCTGTGGTTTGCCATTCATGCCCTCAATTCGTCAATGGTTTTTCCGATGTAAAATTTACCACAGCTACAATGTATCATATAGATGATACATTTTGTAGTGCAGGTCACTCTGTAGCAAGTGTTGTACCTCTGGTTCCTCCAAGGATGTACAAAATACTTTCCTTGGGACAGTTCATTACATGTGGTGCATCCACTGCACCTATAACAGCCATGTTTTGGGCTCCCCAACCATGTAGTTGACATGTAGCTTGGTTTAAAGTCTGGTCTCATCAACATGTCGCAAAGGGATGTATCTCTCTTATATCCAATCATAGGTTTTACATACTGTCTAAGAGGTAATAAACCATCACTGCTGACAATTGGCCAGTTTCGTTTATCTGGAGTGTATTTAGTAATGAATGTTAATCATTTTCTGTCATCTGCGATTCACGGATATATTTTTTCCCATTGCCTCCTCTTGTGTCCTGTCCTGGAGCTCTTCGGAAATATTCTTTAACTCAGTTTCACAATATCTCCTAGTTTTAAATTTATTAAGCATTAGCTGCATTTGTACATTTATTTGGGGTTCTGTAGAGTTGTCTCTGATGACTCTCTTCAATTGGCATTTGGGAAGTGCTTTTTTAAGTGATGGAGGGTGACAGCTGTCAGCCCTAAGAATTGAATTTCTATATGTGTCCTTTTGATATAGTGGTGTTAGTAACCTGTTACCGTCTTTGTATATCCTCAGATCCAGAAAGTCAATGCACCTTTTGTAGGACTGCATTTTAAATTTCAATTATCTTTTATTCCATAGAGTTGTATAAACCATTCTTCAAGTTCAAATTGGGTGCAAGTCCATATCAGTAGCAAATCATCAAAGTAGCATTTGAATGCCTTTATATGGCAATTATAGAAGATGTTGGCATCATATTGTTCGAACTCTGCCACATAGATATTTGCATAAGTGGGGGGCAAATTTGAGCCCATGGCAGTGCCAGTTCTTTGCAGATAAAAACTGCGTTCGAATTTGAAATAATGAATTGATAGACAGCATTCTAATATATGGAGCAATGCTTTAGTTGGTGGTCCAACATATGGATATCTGTTAGATTGTTCTGTACAGCTCTTAGTCCCTCTTGATGCAGGATTATAGTATAAAGACTAGTGACATCTAGGGTCACTAACAAATCCTTTTCACTGACAGTAAAGCTCTCATCTTTGAATAATCTGATTACATCAATTGAATCTATCAGAAAGGAAGGGATGTTTCTAACAATAGGCTGTAACAGTCCATCCAGATAAGTGGTGATAGGTTGAAGCGAAGAGCCCCTTGCCGATATAATCGGGCGGCCGGATGGGTGTAGTGTATCTTTGTGTATCTTTGGGAGTGCATAGATAATAGGGGCTACTGGAAAATCAACTGTCAGGTATGCTCTCACATTCTTATCTTTGAAACCCAAACGTTCCAATGCCACTGTATATTTATCAATTTGTTGTTTGAAGGTACCACTAGGGTCAGAGGGTAGCTTTCTGTAGGTATTAACATCAGACAGCTGACCAAGTAATTCTTGTCTGTAATCTCGATAGTTCAACAGTACAAGGGCTCCACCTTTGTCAGCCTCTCTTATTACCAATTGTGGATCTCTATTAAGAGTATCCAATGCTTTCCATTCAGACCCTGACAGGTTCTTTCTTATCAATGTTTTTTTGTTGTTCAATTGACCCTAGTGATTGTTGCGTGACCAACTCTGAGAAAGTTTTAATGCTGGCATTCGTACTTTTTGGATCAAAGGTGCTTCTACCCTTGTAGACTTCAGTTTGTTCACTCTCGATTTTGAAATAATCTTTTAATGTAAACTTTCTCTGAAACTTGTACATATCAACCTGAAAATCAAATTAATTTGTAGTTTGTGTTGGAACAAACGATAATCCTTTAGTGAGTACCTTTCTCTCATCATCGGTTAGTACATGATCACTCAAATTCACAATGTTATCTTTAGCTAGTACCTTCTCCTCCATGGCCGTGGTGTTCTCCTATTTTCTCTTATTGCTGTGTCTGCCTCTATGGGAGCAGCGTGTGGTCATGCCCTGTTCAGCTGTATTTCTGGGCATATTTCTATGTTGTGTATCACCTTCAGAATGGTTATCAGAGCTATCCACCTTTCGTAATGCTCTTGGTTTAAATACAAGTTGTCTGTGAGGTTAGTTAGCCCTTCTATCCTCAGGCCCCAGGACTTGTAGATTCTTTTCTCCATGTAGTCTGTAATTACAGCATCCCATTTGCTTTCTTTGAAAACTATTAATTATTTCTCATATTCATCCACCTGGCTCTTCAATTTGGTTAACCAGTTATCATTCTTGTTGGTTTCCAGAGTGCTCAGATGGGTAGTTTCTGCTAATCAAATTACTGTTGTCATACTACAGATAGCTTTAAATGCTGATTAATACTAAGTCCAGTTACATCCCAGGAACGCTGACGGAGTACACGGACTGAATTTGTGTCACTATGGTGGGGTACTAAATGGGGGTAAGTAGGATGTATTTTTTTCTATCTGAAGAAGTGGGACCACCCCAAAACGTCACTTAGTTCAATAAACATTTTCAAGTCCAGAGAGTGCCTGATTGTGAAGGATTTTATATATATATATATATATATATATATATATATATATATATGTGTGTCTGTGTGTGTGTGTTTGTGTGTGTGTGTGTGCATATATATATGGAATCTGTAAATTCCATCAAATTGGTCAGTATTGCTTCAGACTTGAAAAAGGAAGACATTCTTCCAAAAGCTTGTCATCTTATAAATGTATAGTTAGTCCAATAAAAAAGTATCATTACTCAATGCAATACTCTTGTTATTTTGGTATCTAAATCTCTGGCCTAACACGGCTACTCCAATCAACGTATATATATGTGTGTGTGTGTTTATTTACTATGGCTACAATGAACATATATACACTTGTAAAGCACGGCTAATCACCCATAAGGGTCTCAAGGCGCTGCTCATTTTATCGACTTTGGAAGGATGAAAGTCTGAGTGGACCTTGCCGGGGATCAAACCTGCAATCCTCAGGTTACTACAGAGATCAACCACATGCTGAGCTGTCCGGCCTGCTTCACTAAGTGAAGAACATAGGAATATAAAGCAGGGGTGTATTATTGCCTAGGCCAACAAGGCCGGTGCCTAGGGCAGCAGATTTGGGAGGGGCAGCACATCTGCTCTATCCTCTCTCTAAATGCCAGCACACAGTACAGTGAGCGATAAAGTGCAGGCTTTTACAGTGAAGACAAGGCACATGCGCTGATTAAGGTTGCTCTTTGTTATGGGTGTTATGTTTAGCTTATATGCAACTCTATGATTTATTTCTATTGCACTTGTTTCCTGTTTGGCATTTCCTGTTCCTGTTAGTTCTATGCTAAGATCATGGCTTCTGTACACTAATGCTTGTACTGTCATTATTTACACCACATGAAACATGGTGTCAGAAATATCTGAATCTGCACTGTTTCTATACATCTGATGCTAAGAACTTGCCAGTCTTGCAGTGAGAGACTTTAGAGCTGATTGTGTCTCCTGTAGCAATCACAGTCCTGTGCTGAAAGCTGAGCACTGGAAGCAAGAAAACCAGCACCATGGCAGCTGCTAACAGCATTCCACTGCCTGAGGCAATGAGGGTGAGTGGGGATTGCAGCAGTAACTGGGACAACTTCAGAGCTGAGTTTGAGGATTACTCCCTAGCCACAGGGTTAAATGAGAAACCTGCAGCAGTGCAAGCAGCCACACTGAGGAGGGTGATGGGCAGTGAATACCACTATGTTTACAAGCATAATTTAAACCTCACAGAGGAGCAAAAGAGGGACACTAAAGCCATCCTAGATGCATTAGAAGCTTTTTTCAGACCTTCTAAAAATGTCATATATGAAAGATATATATTTGGCAGCTGCAAGCAAGAAGAAGGTGAAGCAATAGACAGCTTTGTCACACGGCTAAGAGAAAAAGCTGCAAGCTGTGAGTATGGCTCTCTGAGAGATGAACTTATTCATGACAAAATAGTTCTAGGTATTAATAGTGAAAGCACACGCCGCCGCCTATTGAGGGAACATGATTTAAACCTACAAGCAGCAATTGAGATATGTTGCACTGCAGAACTTACTGACAAACATATGAGAGCTATGGAGCAGGATAAACAGACTGACAGTATCAATGCAGCCTCCAAGCAACAGCTAAGTTTGAAGAACCACCAGCACAAGCTTCAGCACAAAAATCACATACGCAACTCACCTATGAGCAAGCCTGCATCCTGCAAGTACTGTGGAAGTGTGCATGTACGAGAGAAAGAACAGTGCCCTCTTATGGGAAAATCTGTAGAGCATGTGGTAGACTAAATCATTTTGCTGGAGTATGTCTGTCAAGTAGAATGGAAGCAAGAAAGATGCACACAATTGAGAAAACGTCAGATTCTGAGGATGCACATTTACATAGCACTGAGGTGGTTTACTCAAAAGAATGCATTGGTGCTGTAAAATCTAAGGGCCAAAAATGGTTTGTAAATCTCAGACTAAATAATGTATGTCAACCCTGCCAGCTGGACTCAGGTGCAACATGTGATGTCATGAGTTTAAAAGACAAGATGAAACTGGCACCTAGGGTACCTCTTCAGCCAAGTAGCACTAAATTGAAGTTATATTCAGGGGAACTAATGGATTCATTGGGACTGTTCCAAACAGAATGCAGCATACGTGAACGTATTCACAAACTTGAGTTTGAGATTGTTGAGGCCAATCAGAAACCGCTATTGTCTGGTTCAACATGTGAGCGCCTGGGACTGATGCAGTTCACCATTCCTGCTGAACTACACAATGTTGATAATCAGCCTGCAAAATCCCTGACTAGGCCACTGACACAACAGCAAATCCTAAGTGTCTATAATGATGTGTTTGATGGCCCAGTAGTATCTGTTCCAGGAGAGGTACATTTTGAACTTGATCCTAGCATTCCTCCAGTACAATGTGCCCCACGCAATGTGCCAGTAGCCATTAAGCCGCAGGTCAAAGCACAACTGGATAAGTATGAAGCTGAAGGACATCTTACTTCAGTATCAGAGCCTACGGATTGGATAAGCAACATGGTAGTTATTAGGAAGCCTGAGAAGATCAGAATTTGCATTGATCCCAAGTTTCTGAACATGGCCCTGAAACGGTCACACTACTTAATGCCAACACTTGACGACGTTTTGCACAAACTACCCAAAGCACGGGTTTTTACACCTGTTGATGCAAGAGATGCCTTTTTACAGTGCAAACTGGATGAAAAGAGTAGCTACATGACCACCTTCTGGACTCCTTGGGGCAGAAAGAGATGGCTGAAACTGCCATTTGGAGTCTCTGTAGCACCGGAGGTGTATCAGCGAAAGCAGCATGAACTATTATGTGGGCTCCACGGAATTGAGCCAATAGCCGATGACATTCTTATAGTTGGCTGTGGTAATACAGATGAAGAAGCTGAGCATGACCATGATGAGAATCTAAAAGCGCTACTGGATCGTTGCAGGCAGGTGATGCTGAGACTCAGCATAAAGAAATTGCAGTTCAAGGTGCAAGAAGTTCATTTCCATGGACATATCCTGTCCTCAAAAGGCTTAAAAGCTGACCCAGATAAGATTAGAGCCATTGTAGACATGCCACACCCTGGTGATGCCAAAGCGGTACAGCGTTTTATTGGCTTTGTCACATGCCTAGCAAAATTCATGCCGCACTTGTCTGAGGTGTGTCAGCCATTGAGAAGACTTCTGGACAAAGATGCAGTTTGGCACTGACTTCCCAAGCATGACCACGCAGTGGAGGAGAAAAAACGCTTGGTCACTGCTGCCCCAGTGTTGAAATATTATGATGTCACAAAACCTGTCGCAATACAAAGTGACTCAAGCAAAAATGGCCTAGGATGTTGTCTATTGCAAGAAGGTCAGCCAGTTGCATATGCCTCCAGAGCTCTTTCGTCAGCCGAGCAGAATTATGCTCAAATTGAAAAGGAATGTTTAAGCATTGGGTTTGCTTGCCAGCGTTTTCATCACTATCTTTATGGCCGGGATACAATCAGAGCTGAAAATGATCACAAACCGCTAATAGCCATATTCAAAAAGCCCCTTTTATGTGCTCCCAAGCGTTTGCAGAGCATGATGCTTACATTGCAGCATTACAACCTCAATGTTGTCTACAAGCCAGGATGTGAAATGTATATCAGTGATACCCTGAGCAGAGCTACAACGGATCATGTGGCACCCGGAGGTGAGCATGAGCATCATACAGTTTGTTTGCTGCAACAGGAACAAACTTTCTTTGCTGAAGTCAATCAAGCGGACTATCTAAATGTCACAGATCAGCGGCTACATCAGCTCATACAGCACACAGACAGAGATGCAACTTTACAAGCACTGAAGTCTATTGTTCTGATTGGGTGGCCAGATGAAAAGGATGCAGCACCTGCAATTGTGAAAGAATATTGGTCCTTCAGAGATGAGATCAGCGTACAAAATGGTATCTTATACAAAGGTCCAAGAGTCATAATACCAAAGTCACTTAGAGCAGAGATGTTATTACGCATACACTCAAGTCACATTGGGGGTGAGGCATGCTACAGACAAGCTCGTGATACTCTTTACTGGCCCAACATGCAAGGTGAAATCAAAGACTTTGTCAGCAATTGTCCAACTTGCAATGAATATGCACATTTGCAACAAAAAGAAACCATGATGTCACATGAGATACCTACACGTCCTTGGCAGATCGTCAGTATAGACTTATTCAACTACGCAGGAAAAGTATATCTGATATTAGTTGATCATTACTCAGACTTCTGGGAAATTGAACTTCTTCCTGACTTATCCACTGAAACTACAGTTAAGTGGTGCAAGGCTCAGTTTGCACGTCATGGACAACCAGATAAAGTGATCTCTGATAACGGCCCTCAGTTTGCAAGCTTACAATTCAGGAAATTTGCCACTGAATGGGAGTTTGAGCATGTGACTTCTGCACCACGTCATCCACAGGCTAACGGCAAAGCTGAATCTGCTGTGAAGATTGTTAAACATTTATGCAAGAAAGCACAAAGTGATGGTAAAGACCCATGGAAGGCCATCTTACATTGGAGAAACACTCCAACCGAGGGCATGGATAGTAGTCCGGCACAGAGACTGATGTCAAGGAGATTAAAGACCTCCTTACCAGTTGCCAACAAGCTACTTGAACCCTCTGTGATACATGGTATACCAGAAAAGTTATGACTTAAGAGGCAAGTATTCAAGGCACGATATGACACATCGGCCAGAGATTTGCCTGAATTGAATATTGGGGAACGAATCCGTATGAAACCCCTGCCTGGAGATCGAACAAGTCGTTGGAGATTGGGTACCTGTCTGCAAAAAGTTGCACCACGCTCCTATCTTGTGGACATTGAAGGAACCTTCTATCGCCGCAATCTTGTGGATCTGCGAGTGGCTGAGCAGCCTGATTCTCAATATCCAGTTGACAGACCAGACTCATCTGATATTATAAGGGCACACTCACCCATTGGCAGTAAGGAATGTACAGAGGTGATGCCACAGACTAATATTAATGACAGTCCTGAGCAAGCAGGTATACCTCATGGCAGTCAAGCACAGAGCATGCCAGCAAGTATTGAGAAGAGCCCATTAACCTCAGAGAGGGCTAAGAAACTCTTTGTACAAGGAGGGCCAGTCTTCACCCGTAGTGGCAGACATTCACAACCGCCCAAGAGACTTAACCTGTAGAATGTGTTATTACAAGGACTCATCCAAATTTCACAATGTTGATTTATTAACACTAAAAGAGGGAGATGTTATGGGTGTTATGTTTAACTTATATGCAACTCTATGATTTATTTCTATTGCACTTGTTTCCTGTTTGGCATTTCCTCTTCCTGTTAGTTCTATGCTAAGATCATGGCTTCTGTACACTAATGCTTGTACTGTCATTATTTACACCACATGAAACACTCTTCACAGGCAGTGCTCCTTTAAACAGTTGCTTCATTTAGAGCCGCCGGCATTTTTGCAGTTCTTGGGGAGAAACTTGCCCGGGGATATGCTTCCAAGGTGAGGCTGGAGGAGAATACCTTGTGCCGATATGCTGTCCTTGTCAGCTGTGGTGGATCTGCGAGCGCAGTGGTTATTGCAGGTCTTAGTCATTATCAGACTGGATTGGTCTGTGCACTGCTTAGATTAGCTTGTGATGTCTAATCATAAACTCTCAATGCTTATATATGTTAACTACTAATAGCTCGCTTTCTCTGCATTCATGAACCCATGGAGTAAATAGGAAACGGTCACTTAAAAAGTTTCATTACTTGAATGATGGTAATTACTGTTAGTTGTTGCATGTGAAGTAGGGTTTCCACCTCGGCTATGTTTTCCTGGACACTTATAAGTTACACATGCTGCTGGGTGTGCAGAGTGGAACATGAATTGCACCCCTGGACAGCACTATTCATGTTACTCCCTGCAGGATGTGTAATTCATAAGTGTCCAAGAAAACATGGCCGAGGTGGCAACTATAATGTATAGGGCAGTGATTGTTTCAAAGTATATTCTTCTTTCCCTCCCTTCCTCTCTCCCTTCTTTCCCTTTCTCCCTCCCTTCCTCCATCAACACTCCCTCCCTCAACTCCCTCCCTTCTTTCCCTCCCTCCCTTGCTCTCTTCTTTCACTCCTTTCTTTCCCTCAGCACTTTTCTCTCCCTCCCTTCCTGCTTTCCTTTCCCTCCATTTTTCCCTCCCCTTCTTTTCTCTCCCTTCTCTCAGGGAGAAAATAGTATGAGATGCATGGAATTCAACCCACCTGTATGCAAGTGTTTTGCTAGCCCATTTTCTTTTGAATTGTTATGAAAAAACAAACAAAACTAAAACATTTTACACACTGACCCAAAAAAATATTAAGTGGAAAAAAGGCCTAAAACCTTTGCGGGGGGGGGGGCGCAGAATTGTGAGTGCCTAGGGCAGCACAAAACATAAATACGCCACTGATATAAAGTATTCCTAACGCACCTTTGGATTTAGCCAAGTTGATCTAGCGCAGCTTTGGGTTAGCCCGCAAGCGATATGAGATAAGGAGTTAACACGCCTGAGTCTTTTACTCGCGTGCTACCTTTTTACTTTCCACTTGTAATACACATGCAAATATCGATGCGCTAAGTTCTTACTTTGAGCACAGTTGGCACTCGAGCAGAAAAATAAAATTAGCCTGCCACATGTAATCTAGCTTATAGGGGTAGATTTAATTATCCAGAAACTTAAATTAAGGAGCCGCGGTCGTAAGCTGCTCCTTAACTTGTCCTCCACCTTTTCAGTGGCGGACTGTAATCATCCCGATCCTATTGGGATGATTGACACCCCCTGCTAGTGGCTGATTGGTCGCGAATGTGCAGGGGGCGGCATTGCACAAGCATTTCACAAGAAATGCTTGTGCAATGTTAAATGCCGACAGCGTATGCTACAGCGAATCATGTCAATCCGGCAAGTGTTAAAAAGACCCCATAGTGTTTTTTTGTCCATATGATTATTTTTTGGTTTAGGAGCTGTATGAGTATTATTTTATGGCTTAGTTTTGCTATGTTGTTTTTAGCTGATTTGGGGGCTGAAGTCTCTGCCTATTTACTATATTTTACCTTATTGAATCTTCCCTCTAGATAAATGGGGCTGTCAGTGGCTGAGACAGCAGGGATTAAATAGTTTAAGTTTACGGATGCAACTTTCTGGCTAAATTATGGGAGTAATCTTTTTTACAGTATTTGATTCTATGATGGAATGGCTTTAGTCTTGTAATATCAATGCTGAAATGTAATGTTTATGGAAGGCATTGACACTTTATTTATGTACAGTTTAATATCTACCTGCTGATTATATGCGCAGCCAGATACCACCAACAGGATCCTTATGTCCAATTTCTTTTAGTTACTTCATATTTAGGAATTTGTGGAATGTTAATACATTACTGTTTGTCATTTTTTCCTGACAATTTTTTTTTAAGTAAGAACAGCTTCTCTAAGTAGTTTATGCTGCGCGATTTATCCAGGGATTAAAAAATCTCCTGCGGACATTGATTTAAGATATGCTTTGTTATAACTTCTATGTAATATAGTCCTCTCATTCAATCTCTAAGATGTGTATACTTGTTTAAGAGAACTGTCTGCTCTAACAGTCCTTTAACTCAGGCCTCCCATTTGAAAGAACAGGCAATTAGTTTTAAAACAGTGGGTCTTAGCAGTTTGTAAGGCTTAAGGGAGCTGAGATTGAGGGGTTTGAATACCTATGGTTATTCATGGTACCTCCTGTTTTTTGGGGGCTTTGTGTCACTGTGTATGATGACGTCAAGCGCCCCCCCCACCACCACCATCATCACCAAAGAGATACCAACACATGGTCATCATCCTCTCTTAATACATTGTGCAGATGAGGACCATCTGTCTTCATTAAAGGGGCATTAAACACTTTGAGATGGTAATATAAAATGATAAATGGTATATATAAAAAAATTCTGCAATATTCTTTCATTATTTATTTTGTTCCCTTTTCCTGTAATTCCATTATGAAATTGTGAGCTTTTCAGTTCCTGTTAGAAATGGAAGTGTAGAACACTCTTATATTCCACACAGCCATTGGCTGCACACTTTTGTTACCTATTTATAACTGTCCCAAATTGGCTGCAGCAGAGAAGGTAACCTAAGTTACAACATGGCAGCTCCCTTTGCACTTATTTTGTCAATATTTAAACAGCTAATGAAACTTTAAAAATACATCTACATGTTATTCTCAAAATAATCTTTTCTTTAAATGCATCATTCTATCTAGCATTTATTTAGTGTTTAATGTCCCTTTAAGAGGGTGGTGACAATTGTGATGTTGGGAAGGGAAGAGAGCTGTTTGAGAGGGGTCAGGGAGGGATCAGGGGGTGGGATGTGTCAGGTGGGAGGCTGATCTCTACACTAAAGCTAAAATTAACCCTACAAGCTCCCTACAAGCTACCTAATTAACCCCTTCACTGCGGGGCATAATACAAGTGTTGTGCGCAGTGGCATTTAGCGGCCTTCTAATTACCAAAAAGCAACGCCAAAGCCATATATGTCTGCTATTTCTGAACAAAGGGGATCCCATAGAAGCATTTACAACCATGTGTGCCATAATTGCACAAGCTGTTTGTAAATAATATCAGTGAGAAACCTAAAGTTTTTAAAAAAAGTTAACGATTTTTTTTATTTGATCGCTATTGGCGGTGAATTGGTGGCATGAAATATACCAAAATGGGCCTAGATCAATACTTTGGGTTTGTCTACTAAAAAAATATATACATGTGAAGGGTTATTCAGGGATTCATGACAGATATCAGTGTTACAATGTAACTATCACTAATTTTAAAAATGGTTTGGAAATAGCAAAGTGCTACTTGTAAGCAAATAACATGTAAACATTGGGTATTTCTAAACTCAGGACAAAATTTAGAAACTATTTAGCATGGGAGTTTTTTGGTGGTTGTAGATGCGTAAGAGATTTTGGGGCTCAAAATTAAAAAAGTGTGTTTTCTCCCATTTTTTTCCATCATATTTTATATATTTTTTATAGTAAATTATATGATATGATAAAAATAATGGTATCTTTAGAAAGTCCATTTAATGGCGAGAAAAATGTGTTTATAATATGTGTGGGTACAGTAAATGAGTAAGAGGAAAATTACAGCTAAACATAAACACTGCAGAAATGTAAAAATAGCCCTGGTCCCAAACGGTAAGAAAATTGAAAAGTGCTGTGGTCACTAAGGGGTTAAACCACCGCTTCATGAATATCAGTTTTAAATGAATGAGCCTGCAACCAATCAAGGCATTTGTCTCATGATAAGTGTTGTCCAAAGTTTCTTTACAGATGTCTGTAAAGCATAACACGCACGAAGAGCAACCGTTATAGTAAATAGGGGTCTAGTTACAAATATAAAACTCCCTTTTACCCACCCTTATTCAATTCCACTCACAAATATTGTCCTGAGTTATTTATTGAAAGTTACCTTTCTTTATAGGACAATGTCACTTGCTAAACATAAGATGACAAAATAAGATATATAGTGTGGTGTTTATTGTCATAAAGTCCTTCTACTGCTCGCACACCTAAACAATTCATTTACATCACACTCCATCACTGCATACGGTGTATTATACATATTGCAAGAATAAAGAACCGACTTGCTCGCCCCCAAACCACTTTCATGAGTGACTCACCACTTCTAAACAAAATAGGATGTATTTTATCATTTTCAAACTGTAACCCATCAAGTTTATTTAAGGAATCACCTGTATCTTAAAGGGATATGCTTCTTTTGTGATTCAGACAGATCATACCATTTTTTTAAAAACATTTCCCATTTACTTCTATTATCAAATTTGCTTTGTTCCATGATATGTTGTGTTGAAGAGATACCTAGGTAGGCATCTGCAGCACTACATGACAGGAAATAGTGCTGCCATCTAGTGCTCTTGCAAAACTGCTACCATATAGTGCCCCAGATATGGGCAGGGTCCTAAGCATACATCCCTGCTTTTTAACAAAAAGATAACCAAGAGAACAAAGAAAAATTAATAATAGACGTAAATTATAAAGTTGGTTGAAATTGCATGCTCTATCTGACTTATGAAATACATGTTTTGGGTTTCATTTCCCTTTAATGAAAGTACTGTTTCTGTTCTTCTTTTGTGTACCACTAGGTGACATTAGAAGGTGTTACGATGTTGGATAACATAATGTATTAATTGTATGCTATTTAAAGAAGGCAATATATGATGTTATGTATACATGATTAAAGGGGTTTGCCCCAAAACATTGCTGTGTATTGCTGTTTTGCACCTGTGTTGGATGCTTTACAATAAATTAATTAATAGGTTTTCAAGAAGTGTTGCTGACTCTTTATGTTTATTTTCAGTATAGCTGACATTTTTGGCTGACAAAGGCAGTTATTTATAATTGAAAAATAAAGATAAAGGAGCTATCTGTAAACACTTTAAAGGGATTTTAAACAGTAAATACATGCTAGACATAATGGTGTATTTAAAGCAAAGATTAGCTTTATAATGAAAATGTAGATGTATTTTTTACATCTACATTAGTTGTTAACCCCTTAAATGTTAAAGGGACATTAAACACTAAATAAATGCTAGATAGAATGATGCATTTAAAGAAAAGATTATTTTGAGAATAACATGTAGATGTATTTTTAAAGTTTCATTAGCTGTTTAAATATTGACAAAATAAGTGCAAAGTTTTAGTGGCTATAAAACAAAGGAAGCTGCCATGTTGTAACTTAGGTTACCTTCTCTGCTGTGGCCATTTAGGGACAGTTATAAATAGGTAACAAAAGTGTGCAGCCAATGGCTGTGTAGAATATAAGAGTGTTCTCCACTTACATTTCTAACAGGAACTGAAAAGCTCACAATTTCATAATGGAATTACAGGAAAAGGGGACAAAGTAAATAATGAAAGTATATTGCAGAATTTTTTTAATATATATATATATATATATATATATATATACCATTTATCTTTTTATATTAATATCTCAAAGTGTTTAATGTCCCTTTAAGTAATTGCAGGAAATGTTTTTATAGCTTTTTGGTATTGTACACCCCTAAAGTTTTATATATTTTTTTATTAAAATCATTTTACACTTTTCTTGGAAGCACACGATCATTTATTCTTTTGTATCCTGCATTGGAGGGAGCAGAGGAAGATCATCCCACTACCCTAGCAAGTAAGCTGAGACACTGAGAGATCCCAGTCTGCGTCACTAAGCACATTGGGTACTGCCATGTTTGTGAGTACGACTAACAATTATGTTATGTGAATATCATCTGTGATCATAACGCAGTTACACTAGGAGGTGCCCTCTGGTTTGTGTGTTATTTCTTATACACAGGAAGAGTGTATGTATCATCTATATCTATCTATCTATCTATCTATCTATCTATCTATCTATCTATCATCTATCCAACTATCATCTATCATCTTTCTATTAATTTATCTATCATCTATATTCTCTGTCTAGCTATCTATCTATCTATCTATCTATCTATCTATCTATATTTCTATATATCCATCTATCACCTATCTATCTATCTATCTATCTATCTATCTATCTATCATATATATCCTCTGTCTTTCATGTATCTATCATCTATCTATCATCTATTTCTTCTGCCTATCATTTTTCTATCACCTATCTATCTATCTATCTATCTATCTATCTATCTATCTATCTATCTATCATATATGTCTATCATATCTATCTATTATCTATTTATCATCTATATATCTAACTATCCATCTATCATCTATCTATCTATCTATCTATCTATCTATATATCATGTATAGCCTATGTCTATAATGTATCTATCATCTCTCTATCTTCTATCAATCTCTCCATCTATCTTTCTATCTATCATCTATTTATCATCTATATATCTATCTATCATCTATATTCTCTGTCTATAATTTATCTATCTATCTTTCTATCATCTATAACTATCTATCTATTGCCATTCAAAATCTAAGCATAGATTTGATACCTGGTTACTGGCATAATACATTCCAGGCAATCCTTACATTCTTACAGCAAATGGGACACTAAGTATTACACTATCAATATATTCTTTGTTTCAGTAATGATATCACTTTAAACTTTGATTTTTCCATGGTATATTGTTGTTTTGCAACGTATCTGTTCAGTTGGTTTCCTGTTCACACAACATCAAATTAATGGTGCCCCCTACAGACCATAAATCATAAGTGCATGCATGTCTTATACAAGAAAACAGATAGAATAGCACCATGCAATGCATTTTAGCAAGCTTTATGCAGTATGCATCTGACCCTGGGAGTATTATGTTCACTACATTCCACCTCACTGCACCACTGAACTGGCTGTCACACTGGGTCATGTTTGATCAGAAAATAAGGAAATGAAAGGATACTGGTAGTAATTTTATATTTCACAAAATAAATTGAAACATTAGTGATAGTCTATTTGAATGTATGAGAGTGTGTTCAGCTATGTAACCAATGCTGACTGTTCTATTTTATTTGGTAAAAAGCTGTTATGGAGTTAATTTTGTGATAGTATTTTGCTGCATCATTATCATGGGAGTATAAAATAGCATTTCATTTTTGAATGACCTTTTTCATGCTGCTTTTCTATATATAACATTTTGAGTGGAATGTCCTTTATTACAAATACAACAATGCAACAGTAACATAAGGTTTTTAACACTTTGAATGTGTAAACAGATGGGGTTAGAGGCTTTTTAGGGATTTTTACAGACATAGACCTTCATGCCCACAAGCTGCCAGACATGCTCACCAACTGCCTAGACACCCTCATGATCCTGCCCAATATCCAACTGTAACTCTGTCCTCCTGGCATGACCCCACCCACAAAATGGTGCTGGCCCTTCTCAACCTCCTGAGTCCCTAATACCTAGCCACAAATGTTGGGAGGTATCAAAAAATATATACAAAAGCTTGTTGTACCGCATGGCAACTTACTGAATATGGTTACCTAATGTTTCTGAATGCAGCTATTTGTTTGTTTTTACTTAACCAGTAATATCAGTTCATTAAATATTCTATTACCAATTTTAAAATCATTTTGCTTTTTTATGATTAACATTTTTAACATCTCACAAACTATCATGTTTATTAAAGGTTAAAATAAGCAGGAGCAGTGAACAACTAAGTTATGATGTTTTATAGATGCAAAAATTGGTTTTAAGAGATCATGAAATATAAAAGTCTAAAATTCATTGGAAATATGTTTTTCGAATATTGCTGTTGAATTCCCTAGTGATAATGCATTGGTACAGTTTAGGTTGTGTAATACCCCATAGTAACTGACTTTTCTAAATGATTGGCATGTCCTTGGTTATAAAAACTCTGCCAAAACTCATACAAAGGACTTACAACTGCTCTTCTAAAGGATTGGAAAAGCCCCCATTTTCTTTCCAAAGATATGGAGAGTCCACAACATCATCAATAATTAGTGGGAATATCACTCCTGGCCAGCAGGAGGAGGCAAAGAGCACCACAGCAAAGCTGTTAAATGCCACTCCCCTACCCATAATCCCTAGTCATTCTCTTTGCCTCTGTCAATGGAGGAGGTGAAGTTTGGAGTCTAAAGAAATCCATTTCCTTTTTTGGATATTTTTCCCTGCAAGCAAGGATTTGGGTTTAGCTGAGTCCACATCAATCTCTGCAGTAGAGTAGTGGTGGCTTTTAAGCAGTTAGGAAGTTGTAAGGTTGTGCTTAATTTGTTTCCTAACATATTGCTGCCCTAGGTATAGAAAGCCAGAGTTGGTTACTCTGTTCTTTCTTTTTTCTACAGGTCTCTGTAAGGAGTTTGTGTCCTTTCATGCCTTGTGAGCTGTCTTCCTGCCGGACAGCTAGATTGCAGGTCTCTGTAAGGAGTATGTGTCCTTTCATGCCTTGTGAGCTGTCTCCATGCTGGACAGCTAGACTGCAGGTAAGTGCTTTTTGTTCTAGGTACTGTAACTGAAGACTTGCACTTTAAAAAGATTTCAGCTGCAGTATTATTGGGACACTTTTAATATGATCCATTAGGCTGGATTATTACATGAGCAGGGTGCAGGCACTGATGTAAGAGACTAGGGGTTAATTTTTTCCATTTATATATGGAACATTTAATCCTCTGTGGTTTATTATGTGGTTTTAGTGCAGACTGCGTAAAATAATGAAGCGCTTTTTTACTGTATTTATTTTTATTTGTTTATTCAGTTAGCCACTACTGGCAGGCGTCCAGTCTTCTGTCAGAGATAGGGAACACGTGCTTTTAGTGTGGCACAGTTTCCCTTCTCTGAGGATTATGTGATTTACGGCTCTCTGTGTAGTATCGGAGTGGAGCGCATCACATTTTTCCCTCATTCTCCGGTGTCGGCAATGATTAGGAAAGTCTTCCTCTGCGCAGAAGGAGAATTCTGGTTAACATTGTTAAATTTATCTGATATTCTCCTGTGGGTTACGGTAGGAGCACCTCAGAGGTGTTAGACTTTTTTGTAAGAATTTTTTTCTGTCTACTTAGCGTGGTTAACGCTCTGGGGAATAAAAGATTTAAAAGTGACAGTAATCATTTTTATTATTTCTTCTCAATCAATTTATTGTGGGATTTTTTTCTGTACTAGTGAAACATGGATCAGGATAATGTTTCTTGTGACAGATGTTTACTATGTTTGGAGGCACAAATTGTTTTGCCCATGCAATTCTGTGCTTCTTGTTTAGCTAGAACTATAGAGTGTATAAAGTATATATATATATATATATATATATATATATATATATATATATATATATATGTTCAGGCAATACCACAGCTTACTCCTCAAACTTCCCAAGCCTCTATGGTATCACATGCAGTGCCCTGCAGTTCATCTCTGCCTCCTGGTGGAGTTTATTTGCCTGCAGAAATTGTTGCTCAGGTATCTTCTGCTGTATCTGTGGCATTATCTGATTTTCCTCTGTTAAAGGGAAAACACAAGAGGAAATTTAGAGATTCAGATAGTAAGGTTTCTGCTCCTTCTTCCACTACTCAGGTTGCTCTTCCTCATAAGTCTGATGAGGAGCATATGTTGGTAGCCTCTGAGGGTGAGATCTCAGATTTGGACAGTATAATTCCTTTATCTGATACTGAAGAAGTAAACTTCAGGTTTAAGCTTGAACACCTTTGTGTACTGTTTAAGAAAGTATTGGCTACTTTGGACAACTCTGAAACTCCTGTTGCTGTCAACCTAAGGAATCTAGTAAACTTCATAAATACTATGATGTTCCTTCCTCTGTGGAGGTGTTTCCTGTTCCAGACCGTGCAACAATGATTATTTCACAGGAATGGGAGAAGCCAGGGATTCTTTCTCCCTGTCTTCCGTCCTTAAAAAGATGTTTCCTGTTGCTGATTCCATTAAAGATTCGTGGCGCACGGTGCTCAAAGTAGAAGGGGCTATTTCTACTCTGGCTAAGAGAACTATGATCCCTGTAGAGGATAGCTGCTCTTTTAAGGATCCCATGAACACAAAGCTGGAGGCTTATTTAAAGATGTATGTTCATGATGTATGTTCATCAAGGTCTTCAATGGCAACCTGCAGTTTGTATTGCTTCTGTGTCAAGTGTGGCATCTTATTGGTGTGAAGCCTTGTCTGAATCAATTTTGGTTGAGACTCCTTTGGATGAGATCCAAGACAGGATTAAGGCTCTCAATAGCAATTACGTTATTTCTGATGCTACCATGCAAGTTATTAGATTGGGATCCAAGATATCTGGCTTCACTGTCCTAGCCTGTAGGGCGTTGTGACCTTAATCTTGGTCAGCTGATGTTACCACTATGTCCAAGCTTCTGGTGCTTCCTTACAAGGATAAGACCTTGTTTGGGCCTGGTCTGGCAGAAATAATTCCTGATATCATGGGTAGAAAAGGGTCTTTTCTACCTCAAGACAAGAAGAACAGACCTAAAGGACGTCAAAGTAAATTCTAAGGAAGTCTTTCTCTTCCAAGCAGGAACTGTCCAAGTCTTCTTGGAAACCCAATCAGTCTTGGAACAAGGGGAAGCAATTAAAGAAACCCGCAGCTGAGTCTAAGTCAGCATGAAGGGTTTGTCACCGGTCAGGGATCGGATTAAGTGGGGGGCAGACTTTACCTGTTTTATCAGGCTTGGATACGAGATGTTCCAGTTCCTTGGGCTGTGGACATTGTATCTCATGGTTACATGATAGAATGCCAGACCTTTTCTTCCAGGAGCAGATTCCTCCTCTCAAGATTATCTGCAAACCAGATAAAAAGAGAGGCTTTCTTGAACTATGTTCAGGACCTTTCCTCCCTGGGAGTGATAGTTCCAGTTCCAGTTTCAGTTAGGGAACAGAGCATAGGGTTCTATTCAAATCTGTTCATGGTTCCCAAAAAAGGGAACTTTTCTACCCATTCTAGACCTAAGGTGTTTCAACAAGAGTACCGTCCTTCAATATGGAAACCATTCGTTCCATTCTTCCTTTGGTCCAAGAGTGTCAGTTCATGTCGACCATAGTCCTGAAGGATGCGTATCTTCATGTTCCCATCCACAGGGATCTTCACAAGTTCCTGAAGTTCGCCTTTCTAGACTAACAATTTCAGTTTTTGGCTCTTGTTGTCTTTTTTATGTTCCCACAGATGGAAAGTGAAGCTGGAAAAGAGTTCCCCTGTTTCAGCTACAAGGGTAGTTTTCTTAGGAACCATAATGTATTCCCTCTCTCTATTTATCAGAAGCTCTATATATGGGGGTAATTGGTCCGATGGTCGCTTTCATGGACATCATTCCCTTTGCTCGATTCCATTTGAGAGCTCTGCAGTTTTGCATGCTCAGACAATGGAACGGAGTCTATTCAGATCTGTCTCGGAGGATAGATCTAGACCAGTCGACTAGAGACTCTCTCCCATGGTGGTTTTCTCAGGAGCATCTGTCTCAGGGCACATGCTTCCGGAGACCATCCTGGGTGTTTGTGACCATGGACACCATCCTGTTAGGCTGGGGAGCAGTCTGGGACTCGTTGAAGGCGCAGGGACTATGGACTCGGGAAGAGTCTGCTCTCCTCATACACATCTTGGAGTAAAGAGCGATTTACAATGTTCTGATGGCTTGGTCTCAGTTGTCCTTAGCCCAGTTTATCAGGTTCCAGTCAGATATTACTCAAAGTTCCTCCTTAGACATGAAGGAGGTGGCACAGATTATTCAGTGGGCGGAAGCTCACAATTGTTGTCTGTTGGACATTCACATTCCAGGGGTGGACAACTGGGATGTGGGATGTGGATTTCCTGAGCAGACAGAAAATTCATCCCGGGGAGTGGGCTCTCCATCCGGAGGTGTTCTCCATGTTAACCCTCAAATGGGGGGTGCTGGAGTTGGATCTGATGGCGTTTCGGCAGAACGCCAAACTCCCAAGGTACGGTTCAAGGTCAAGAGATTTAAAGGCCGCTCTGATAGATGCTCTGGCGGTTCTTTGGGATTCCGGTCTCGCATTCCTGTTTCTTCCGTTTGCGATCTTTCCACAAATCATTGATCGTATCAAACAGGAGAGAGTGTCGGTTATTCTAATAGCTTCTGCATGACCTCGTAGGATCTAGTATGCAGATTAAGTGAAGATGTCATCTCTGCTACCTTGGAAGTTACCTCTGAGGAAGGACCTTCTAACTCAGGGTCCATTCCTCCATCCTAATCTAGTTTTGTCTAAGCATGGTTTTTCTGAGTCATTGTGACCATGATCCAGGCTCACAAGTCTGTTACTCGCAAGATTTACCATAAGGTATGGCATAAATACCTTTATTGGTGTGAATCAAAGGGCTACTCTTGGTGTACGGTCAGGATTCCTAGAATTTTGTCTTTTCTCCAGGTAGGTCTGGAGAAAGGATTGTTTGTCAATTCTCTGTAAGGTCAGATTTCTGCTTTATCTATTTTGTTGCACAAGCGTCTGGAGGATGTGCCAGATGTTCAATCTTTTTGTCAGGCCCTAGTCAGAATCAGGCCTGTGTTTAAACCTTTTGCTACTCTTTGGAGCCTTATCCTTGTTCTTAAATATTTGCAGCAGGCTCTGTTTGAGCCAATACATCTCATAGATATTAAGTTGTTATCTTGTAAGGTTTTGTTTCTTATTGCTTTCTCTTCTGTTGGGAGAGTTTCAGATCTCTCGACTTTGCAGTGTGATTCACTTTATCTTATCTTTCTAGTTTGGGGATGTGCACTGCACTGCACTGCTTACAGGGCTGTGTACTTTTTAACAATAGCATATGTTCACATTTTCAAAGTGAACATTTTATAAGTGAGCCACTAATGTTTAAGAATTATACAAGAATTGAACAAGGATTGGGCAAGGGGCAAGACACAAGACAAGTACTCTTGTAATACTATGTTTTATGTATCGCATTGTATTCTTTTGCAAGTGCTGCTGTAACACTGTGTCTTATGTGTTTACTTGGTTCCAACTTTCATAATAATCCTCAATATCTTCATACTCCTTTTTGCTACCTCTTGTCTCTATAACAAACTACATTACTCACTTACTCCTTCTTCCTCTCCACCTGCACTGTTCATTAGCCCATCTCTCTTATACTCACCTTACTTTTGTACTCATGAACTTTACCTATTCCTAAACACTCTCTCTCCCCCTGCACTTCAGCCAAACAACAGTCTCATTACTGCAAATCTGCTTCTCATCTCATGTCACTCTCCCTCTTGCTCATACTAGCTGCTGGCGACATCTCCCCTAATCCTGGTCCCTCACAACCTCCTAGCCTTTCACATCCTTGTGTGCCTTTCAATAGACTTCATAAACTAAACTCTGGTAACCTTAATCGCATTCCTCTTACATCTAAAAACCCCTCCCCCTTCACTTGTGTACTCTGGAACTCTCGCTCTGTTTGCAATAAGCTCACTTCTATCCATGATTTCTTTATCTCCCACTCTCTTAACCTTCTGGCTCTTACAGAAACCTTGCTCTCTGCTTCAGACACAGCATCCACTGCTGCCCTGTCACATGGGGGTCTCCATTTCAGCCACACCCCTAGGTCTGGCAATAGACAAGGAGGTGGTGTCGGTATTTTACTTTCCTCTCGTTGCACCTTCCAACAACTATAGCCCTTCTCTTCACTCACATTTTCTTCATTTGAAGCACACATGATTCGGTTATTCTCTCCCCTCTCTACACATGTTGCAGTCATATACCGTCCCCCTGGCTCCCCAACTCAATTTTTAGATCACTTTGCTGCCTGGCTTCCTTATTTCCTTTCCTCAGACACCCCTGCCCTCATTCTTGGCGACTTTAACATCCCTCTTGACAATCCCAATGCCTCCTCTGCAATACAACTTCTTCAACTGACTTCCTCTTTCGGCCTGTCACAATGGACTGACTCTCCCACTCACAAAGATGGTCATTCCCTTGATCTGATTTTCACCTATCGATGCACTCTTTCAAATTTAACAAACTCCCCTTTTCCTCTCTCTGACCATCATCTCTTAACTTGCAACATCACTTCCCTACCTACAACTCCCCCTCCCTCTACCCCTCACACCAAACTTCACAGAAGCACTAAGTCACTAGATCTGCATCAGCTCGCTAGCTCTCTCAAACCTTTCCTCTCATCCATCACCTCCTTTTCCTGCCCTGACCAATCTATCTGCCAGTATAATTCCACCCTTACATCAGTCATTGACACTCTGTCCCCTCCAACCTTAGCTCAGAAACCACACTCTCATCCTCAGCCCTGGCATACTACTCTGACACGATACCTACGCAGATGCTCCCGTACTGCTGAGCGACTTTGGAGGAGTTCATCTGACTTTCTTCACTACAAGTTTATCCTGAACTCTTACTATTCTGCCCTTAATCTTTATAAGCAACAATATTTTTCTAATCTCATCTCTACTCTTTCCCCTAACCCTAAACGTCTGTTCTCCATGTTCAACACTCTTCTCCGCCCACCCCAACCTCCTAACACAACCTCTCTCTCAGCTCAAGATTTTGCAAGCCACTTCAACAACAAAATTGACTCCATCAAAAGTGAAATCAGCTCTCAACATACTTCCAATCTCCCACCCCCTCAAAAACTCACGATCACCCAAAACCCAAATATCCAAAAATGCAGCTCTTTTGCCCCTGTTAATGAGGATGAAGTTTCTGCCCTTATACTGTCCTCCCACCTCACTACCTGTCCCCTCGACCCCATCCCCTCACAGCTACTCCCCTCCCTCTCTTCTACCCTCACCCCCATACTCACACACATTTTCAACCTCTCCCTCAGCACTGGTATATTTCCCTCATCTCTAAAACATGCACTGGGCACACCTATCCTCAAAAAACCTTCCCTCGATCCAACCTCCCCTTCCAATTACCGCCCTATTTCCCTACTCCCTCTTGCCTCAAAGCTCCTCGAAAAGCTAGTTTAGTTTGACACTGTTGACCACCCTCTTCTGCTCCAAACCCTCCAATCCTTCTGCATCTGTGACACAGCTCTCTCGTGGTTCTCTTCCTATCTGACTAACCGTACATTTAGTGTAGCCTTCTCCGGAGCATCGTCTGCCCCGTTACCACTTTCTGTTGGGGTACCTCAAGGCTCTGTCCTTGGTCCCTTCTCTTTTCAATCTACACATCGTCACTAGGTTCCTTAATAAAGTCCCATGGGTTTCAATACCATTTGTATGCCGATGACACCCAAATCTACCTCTCTGCACCAGACCTACCTCCTTCCTTACTAACCCGTGTCACTAACTGTCTTTCTCAAATCTCATCTTGGATGTCCTCTCACTACCTTAAGCTAAATCTCTCCAAAAATGTACTCCTTATTTTTCCCCCTTCTTCCAATGTCTCCAACCCCAAAATTTCTATAACTGTTGATAATTCCATCATTACCCCTACCCCGCACGCCCGATGTCTTGGGGTCACACTTGACTCAGATCTTTCCTTCACTCCTCACATTCAGTCCTTGGCTAAAGCCTGCCGCTTCCACCTTAAAAACATTGCTAAAATTAAACATTTCCTTACACAAGATACAACCAAGATTTTAATCCACTCTCTCATCCTTTCCCGCCTCGACTACTGCATTTGCGTCCTCTCTGGTCTACCTAGCTGCCACATAGCTCCTTTACAATCCATTATGAATGCCTCTGCCAGGCTCATCTTCCTTATTCATCGCTCTTCAACTGCTGCACCTCTCTGCCAATCCCTTCACTTGCTTCCTCTTGCTTCTAGGTTTAAACATAAAATCCTCACCCTGACAGATAAAGCTCTCAACTGCACTGCTCCCCCCTACATCTCAGAACTTGTCTCTAGATACTCTCCCTCCTGTCCCCTTCGATCAGCTCAGGATCTCCTCCTCTCCTCCTCTCTTGTTACTTCCTCACATTCACGTTTACAGGACTTCTCCAGACTGGCCCCCATCTTGTGGAATTCCCTGCCTCGCTCCATAAGACTCTCCCCTAGTTTTAACAGCTTCAAGCACTCCCTAAAAACTCTACTATTCAGGGATGCATACAACCAACACTAACCTTTCCTAATGCCATTGCTTTCCTCTTGAACCCCTTAGATTGTAAGCCTATGGGCCCAGCTGTTTACAGATCGCTTCATAAGAGCCGACTACAACAGTGAAACTCTCGGCAGGGCCCTCTACCCACTTGACCCCTACAAAAGTTATCCTGTACACCGACTATGTTTACAAATACCTGATAATATTAATAATAATCTTTCATGCAGATAAGGCGGTCCTGCGTACTAAGTTGGGATTTCTCCCTAAAGTGGTTTTGGATAGAAAGATTAATCAAGAAATTGTTGTTCCTTATTTCTGTCCCAATCCTTCTTCTCATAAGGAACGTCTGTTGCACAACGTGGATGTTGCACATGCTCTAAAATTCTACCTACAGGCAACTTAGGATTTTCACCAGTCTTCTGCCCTGTTTGTTTGTTTCTCAGGAAAGTGTAAGGGTCAGAAAGCTACTGCTACTTCTCTTTCTCTCTGGTTGAGAAGTATTATTTATTTTGTTTATGAGACTGTGGGTCAGTAGCCTCCTGAGAGAATTACATCTCATTCCTCTAGGGCTGTCTCCTCTTCTTGGGCTTTCAAAAATGAAGCTTCTGTGGAGCAGATTTACAAGGCTGCAACTTGGTTCCCTCTGCATACTTTTCTTTCATGTAATTAGCAAGAGTCCATGAGCTAGTGACGTATGGGATATACATTCCTACCAGGAGGGGCAAAGTTTCCCAAACCTCAAAATGCCTATAAATACACCCCTCACCACACCCACAATTCAGTTTTTACAAACTTTGCCTCCTATGGAGGTGGTGAAGTAAGTTTGTGCTAGATTCTACGTTGATATGCGCTCCGCAGCAAGTTGGAGCCCGGTTTTCCTCTCAGCGTGCAGTGAATGTCAGAGGGATGTGAGGAGAGTATTGCCTATTTGAATGCAGTGATCTCCTTCTACGGGGTCTATTTCATAGGTTCTCTGTTATCGGTCGTAGAGATTCATCTCTTACCTCCCTTTTCATATCGACGATATACTCTTATTTATATACCATTACCTCTGCTGATTTTCGTTTCAGTACTGGTTTGGCTTTCTACAAACATGTAGATGAGTGTCCTGGGGTAAGTAAATCTTATTTTCTGTGACACTCTAAGCTATGGTTGGGCACTTTATTTATAAAGTTCTAAATATATGTATTCAAACATTTATTTGCCTTTACTCAGGATGTTCAACATTCCTTATTTTCAGACAGTCAGTTTCATATTTGGGATAATGCATTTGAATCAATTTTTTTCTTACCTTAAAATTTGACTCTTTTTTCCCTGTGGGCTGTTAGGGTCGCGGGGGCTGAAAATGCTTCATTTTATTGCGTCATTCTTGGCGCTGACTTTTTTGGCGCAAAAAATCTTTTCTGTTTCCGGCGTCATACGTGTCGCCGGAAGTTGCGTCATTTTTTGACGTCCTTTTGCGCCAAAAATGTCGGCGTTCCGGATGTGGCGTCATTTTTGGCGCCAAAAAGCATTTAGGCGCTAAACAATGTGGGCGTATTATTTGGCGCCAAAAAATATGGGCGTCGCTTTTGTCTCCACATTATTTCAGTCTCATTTTTTCTTTGCTTCTGGTTACTAGAAGCTTGTTTATTGGCATTTTTTCCCATTCCTGAAACTGTCATTTAAGGAATTTGATCAATTTTGCTTTATATGTTGTTTTTTCTCTTACATATTGCAAGATGTCTCACGTTGCATCTTAGTCAGAAGATACTTCAGGAAAATTGCTGTCTAGTGCTGGAACTACCAAAGCTAAGTGTATCTGCTGTAAACTTTTGGTAGCTATTCCTCCGGCTGTTGTTTGTATTAATTGTCATGACAAACTTGTTAAAGCAGATAATATTTCCTTTAGTAATGTACCATTGCCTGTTGCAGTTCCTTCAACATCTAAGGTGCAGAATGTTCCTGATAACATAAGAGATTTTGTTTCTGAATCCATCAAGAAGGCTATGTCTGTTATTTCTCCTTCTAGTAAACATAAAAAATCTTTTAAAACTTTTCTCTCTACAGATGAATTTTTAAAT
This sequence comes from Bombina bombina, assembly GCF_027579735.1. Taxonomy (NCBI): domain Eukaryota; kingdom Metazoa; phylum Chordata; class Amphibia; order Anura; family Bombinatoridae; genus Bombina; species Bombina bombina. The sequence goes on along the minus strand of NC_069501.1, from coordinate 969,986,903 downwards.
GAACATCATCATTCTGATTCTGATGACTCTTCTGGTTCAGAGGATTCTGTCTCAGAGATTGATGCTGATAAATCTTCATATTTATTTAAAATGGAATTTATTCATTCTTTACTTAAAGAAGTACTAATTGCTTTAGAAATAGAGGATTCTGGTCCTCTTGATACTAATTCTAAACGTTTAGATAAGGTATTTAAATCTCCTGTGGTTATTCCAGAAGTTTTTCCTGTTCCTAATGCTATTTCTCAAGTAATTTCCAGAGAATGGGATAAATTGGGTAATTCATTTACTCCTTCTAAACGTTTTAAGCAATTTATATCCTGTGCCGTCTGACAGATTAGAATTTTGGGACAAAATCCCTAAAATCGATGGGGCTATTTCTACCCTTGCTAAACGTACTACTATTCCTACGTCAGATGGTACTTCGTTTAAAGATCCTTTAGATAGGAAAATTGAATCCTTTCTAAGAAAAGTTTATCTGTGTTCAGGTAATCTTCTTAGACCTGCTATATCATTGGCTGATGTTGCTGCAGCTTCAACTTTTTGGTTGGAGACTTTAGTGCAACAAGTAACAGATCATGATTCTCATAATATTATTATTCTTCTTCAGCATGCTAATAATTTTATCTGTGATGCCATCTTTGATATTATCAGCGTTGATGTCAGGTTTATGTCTCTAGCTATTCTAGCTAGAAGAGCTTTATGGCTTAAAACTTGGAATGCTGATATGGCTTCTAAATCAACTCTACTTTCCATTTCTTTCCAGGGTAACAAATTATTTGGTTTTCAGTTGGATTCTATTATCTCAACTGTTACTGGTGGGAAAGGAACTTTTTTACCACAGGATAAAAAATCTAAGGGTAAAAACAGGGCTAATAATCGTTTTCGTTCCTTTCGTTTCAACAAAGAACAAAAGCCTGATCCTTCATCCTCAGGAGCAGTTTCAGTTTGGAAACCATCTCCAGTCTGGAATAAATCCAAGCCTTCTAGAAAGGCAAAGCCTGCTTCTAAGTCCACATGAAGGTGCGGCCCTCATTCCAGCTCAGCTGGTAGGGGGCAGGTTACGTTTTTTTCAAAGAAATTTGGATCAATTCTGTTCACAATCTTTGGATTCAGAACATTGTTTCAGAAGGGTACTGAATTGGTTTCAAGATGAGACCTCCTGCAAAGAGATTTTTTCTTTCCCGTGTCCCAGTAAATCCAGTGAAAGCTCAAGCATTTCTGAATTGTGTTTCAGATCTAGAGTTGACTGGAGTAATTATGCCAGTTCCAGTTCTGGAACAGGGGATGGGGTTTTATTCAAATCTCTTCATTGTACCAAAGAAGGAGAATTCCTTCAGACCAGTTCTGTATCTAAAAATATTGAATCGTTATGTAAGGATACCAACATTCAAAATGGTAACTGTAAGGACTATCTTGCTTTTTGTTCAGCAAGGGCATTATATGTCCACAATAGATTTACAGGATGCATATCTGCATATTCCGATTCATCCAGATCATTATCAGTTCCTGAGATTCTCTTTTCTGGACAAGCATTACCAGTTTGTGGCTCTGCCGTTTGGCCTAGCTACAGCTCCAAGAATTTTTACAAAGGTTCTCGGTGCCCTTCTGTCTGTAATCAGAGAACAGGGTATTGTGGTATTTCCTTATTTGGACGATATCTTGGTACTTGCTCAGTCTTTACATTTAGCAGAATCTCATACGAATCGACTTGTGTTGTTTCTTCAAGATCATGGTTGGAGGATCAATTCACCAAAAAGTTCATTGATTCCTCAGACAAGGGTAACCTTTCTGGGTTTCCAGATAGATTCAGTGTCCATGACTCTGTCTTTAACAGACAAGAGACGTCTAAAATTGATTTCGGCTTGTCGAAACCTTCAGTCACAATCATTCCCTTCGGTAGCCTTATGCATGGAAATTCTAGGTCTTATGACTACTGCATCGGACGCGATCCCCTTTGCTCGTTTTTCACATGCGACCTCTTCAGCTCTGTATGCTGAATCAATGGTGCAAGGATTACACAAAGATATCTCAATTAATATCTTTAAAACCGATTGTACGACACTCTCTAACGTGGTGGACAGATCACCATCGTTTGATTCAGGGGGCTTCTTTTGTGCTTCCGACCTGGACTGTAATTTCAACAGATGCAAGTCTCACAGGTTGGGGAGCTGTGTGGGGATCTCTGACAGCACAAGGAGTTTGGGAATCTCAGGAGGTGAGATTACCGATCAATATTTTGGAACTCCGTGCAATTTTCAGAGCTCTTCAGTTTTGGCCTCTTCTGAAGAGAGAATCGTTCATTTGTTTTCAGACAGACAATGTCACTACTGTGGCATACATCAATCATCAAGGAGGGACTCACAGTCCTCTGGCTATGAAAGAAGTATCTCGAATTCTGGTTTGGGCGGAATCCAGCTCCTGTCTAATATCTGCGGTTCATATCCCAGGTATAGACAATTGGGAAGCGGATTATCTCAGTCGCCAAACGTTGCATCCGGGCGAATGGTCTCTTCACCCAGAGGTATTTCTTCAGATTGTTCAAATGTGGGAGCTTCCAGAAATAGATCTGATGGCGTCTCATCTAAACAAGAAACTTCCCAGGTATCTGTCCAGATCCCGGGATCCTCAGGCGGAAGCAGTGGATGCATTATCACTTCCTTGGAAGTATCATCCTGCTTATATCTTTCCGCCTCTAGTTCTTCTTCCAAGAGTAATCTCCAAGATTCTGAAGGAATGCTCGTTTGTTCTGCTGGTAGCTCCGGCATGGCCTCACAGGTTTTGGTATGCGGATCTTGTCCGGATGGCCTCTTGCCATCCGTGGACTCTTCCGCTACGACCAGACCTTCTGTCGCAAGGTCCTTTTTTTCCATCAGGATCTCAAATCCTTAAATTTAAAGGTATGGAGATTGAACGCTTGATTCTTGGTCAAAGAGGTTTCTCTGACTCTGTGATTAATACTATGTTACAGGCTCATAAATCTGTATCCAGAGAGATATATTATAGAGTCTGGAAGACTTATATTTCTTGGTGTCTTTCTCATCATTTTTCTTGGCATTCTTTTAGAATTCCGAGAATTTTACAGTTTCTTCAGGATGGTTTAGATAAAGGTTTATCCGCAAGTTCTTTGAAAGGACAAATCTCTGCTCTTTCTGTTCTTTTTCACAGAAAGATTGCTAATCTTCCTGATATTCATTGTTTTGTACAAGCTTTGGTTCGTATAAAACCTGTCATTAAGTCAATTTCTCCTCCTTGGAGTTTGAATTTGGTTCTGGGGGCTCTTCAAGCTCCTCCGTTTGAACCTATGCATTCATTGGACATTAAATTACTTTCTTGGAAAGTTTTGTTCCTTTTGGCAATCTCTTCTGCCAGAAGAGTCTCTGAATTATCTGCTCTTTCTTGTGAGTCTCCTTTTCTGATTTTTCATCAGGATAAGGCAGTGTTGCGAACTTCTTTTGAACTTTTACCTAAAGTTGTGAATTCTAACAACATTAGTAGAGAAATTGTGGTTCCTTCATTATGTCCTAATCCTAAGAATTCTAAGGAGAAATCATTGCATTCTTTGGATGTTGTTAGAGCTCTGAAATATTATGTTGAAGCTACTAAGTCTTTCCGAAAGACTTCTAGTTTATTTGTTATCTTTTCCGGTTCTAGAAAAGGCCAGAAAGCTTCTGCCATTTCTTTGGCATCTTGGTTGAAATCTTTAATTCATCTTGCCTATGTTGAGTCGGGTAAAACTCCGCCTCAAAGGATTACAGCTCATTCTACTAGGTCAGTTTCTACTTCCTTGGCGTTTAGGAATGAAGCTTCGATTGATCAGATTTGCAAAGCAGCAACTTGGTCCTCTTTGCATACTTTTACTAAATTCTACCATTTTGATGTATTTTCTTCTTCTGAAGCAGTTTTTGGTAGAAAAGTACTTCAGGCAGCGGTTTCAGTTTGAATCTTCTGCTTATCTTTTTTCATTAAACTTTATTTTGGGTGTAGATTATTTTCAGCAGGAATTGGCTGTCTTTATTTTATCCCTCCCTCTCTAGTGACTCTTGCGTGGAAAGATCCACATCTTGGGTAATCATTATCCCATACGTCACTAGCTCATGGACTCTTGCTAATTACATGAAAGAAAACATAATTTATGTAAGAACTTACCTGATAAATTCATTTCTTTCATATTAGCAAGAGTCCATGAGGCCCGCCCTTTTTTTGGGGTGGTTATGATTTTTGTATAAAGCACAATTATTCCAATTCCTTATTTTATATGCTTTCGCACTTTTTTATCACCCCACTTCTTGGCTATTCGTTAAACTGAATTGTGGGTGTGGTGAGGGGTGTATTTATAGGCATTTTGAGGTTTGGGAAACTTTGCCCCTCCTGGTAGGAATGTATATCCCATACGTCACTAGCTCATGGACTCTTGCTAATATGAAAGAAATGAATTTATCAGGTAAGTTCTTACATAAATTATGTTTTTCCAAATTTTCCAAATCTGATACTTTTGCCTCGGCTGGGGCTTCTTTTGGGAGAAAAGTTCTTTAACTGGTGGTGCCTTCTGTTTAGGTCTGCCTTTCTTGTTCTCCTTCCCTAGTCATCTGTGTCCTCTAGCTTGGGTATTGGTTCCCACTAGTAATTGATGATGTCGTGGACTCTCCATATCTTAGGAAAGAAAACAAAATGTATGCTTACCTGATACATTTCTTTCTTTCCGGATATGGAGAGTCCACGACCCCACCCTTAATTTAAGACAGTTATTTTTTACTAAACCTCAGGCACCTCTACACCTTTGTGTTATTCCTTTTTTCATTTCCCTTTGGTCGAATGACTGGGGATTATGGGTAGGGGAGTGACATTTAACAGCTTTGCTGTGGTGCTCTTTGCCTCCTCCTGCTGGCCAGGAGTGATATTCCCACTAGTAATTGATGACGTTGTGGACTCTCCATATACGTAAAGAAAGAAATTTATCAGGTAAACATACATTTTGTTTTTTGTTTTATTATAGTTTTAAATCAGAATAAGATACAACCTATAAAAAAATATTTATAATTATACCAAGAATCTTTAACCCTTTAAGTATGTGCTTCAGCAAAGATTTTGTTTATTTTTTTTTAGTGGGGGGGGGGGGTGTAAGGGGCAAAAAGTAAAACACCCTGGATATGATAACATGTAGCAGGAGTGAGAGCTGTATATCATAAAAATTGTGGCTTTTTTTTAAAAGAAATGTGACTCTTTTGGGTGCTTATGCTTATATAGAATAAGAGTAGTAATACAGATAGGCTATTGTATGTAATGATATAACAAAGCCAAAGGCTTATTGAGTAACATTTTTTGAGAAAAATGTCTGACTGTGGGTGCTGTGGAGTAGTAGGACTAAAATTTTAGTGTGCTCTTTAGTAGGGTGCTTATGCTTATATATTAGAAGCACATTTCCAGCTGGGACAATACCCCCACCCTTTATATGTTCCTTAGACACACTTCAGTGCTGAGCCATTTCATACCTTTCTGTGTTTTTAGTCAAACACCATATGAAAGACAAAGGATATTCTATGATGTACATAGTAAACAGCAGCATGGGACTGCGTTTTTTTGTTTTGTTTTTTAATAAAGATTTCATCAAATACTGGCAAAAAAAATCATCTTATACAGAATTCCACAAAATGTCATCTATTTTTTAATACATTTATTTTATATACATATACATTAAAAGCAGTATTTTTTTATTGAGGTTCAATAATAGGAAAAAAAACAACATATATCAAACCTCCTTTTTCTAATGGGATTTATCATTGGGGGAGGCTAATGGTAAAGCAAATTAAGGTAAAGTAATGGTATATAGAGTGTAATAGCATTTGAGGGACTGGGGTATATCAACAGGCAAGAGTTGCTCTTTGAATTGGGATAGATAGGAGGCTGGGGGGGGAGCGTTTTAGATGGTGAAGTAGTCAGGTAGAGGCCCATAATTGAATTAAAATTAAAATAAGAACTGCAAACTGAGTGCCTATGAAATGTCAGAATGGGAGGACTGACAGAATTCTGAGATGCCTAGGGTAATATGATGACAAAAACTAAATTACTGGGAAATCTGCTCAAACCATTATTTATTATCGGTTATTTGTAGAGCGCCAACAGATTTCGCAGCGCTGTAAACAGAGGGTAGTACAACAAAACAATTAAAGGGATCAAATGGGTAGAGGGCCCTGCCAAGAGTTGCACTGTTGTAATCAGCTCTTAAGAAGGTGATCTACAAACAGCTGGACTTAAGGGGGTTCAGGGGATAGCAATGGAGGAGTGGAACTGGTATAAAGTAACGTTAGCATAGGTTGTATGCATCCCTGAACAGTAGAGTCTTTAGGGAGCGCTTGAAGCTTTCAAAACTAGGGGAGAGTCTTGTGGGGTGAGGCAGAGAGTTCCACAAGATGGGAGCCAGTCTGGAGAAGTCCTGTAAACGGGAGTGCGATGAGGTAGCCAGAGAGGAGGAGAGGAGGAGCAGAGCGAAGGGGACGGGAGGGAGAGTATTTGGAGACAAGGTCTGAGATATAGGGGGGAGCAGTGCAGTTGAGGACTTTGTATGTCAGAGTGAGAATTTTGTGTTTGATCCTAAAGGCAAGAGGAAGCCAGTGAAGGGATTGGCAGAGAGGAGCAGCAGATGAAGAGCGACGTGTAAGGAAGATGAGTCTGGCAGAGGCATTCATTATGGATTGTAAAGGAGCTAGGCGGCAGGTGGGGAGACCAGAGAGGACAGAGTTGCAGTAATCAAGGTGGGAAAGAATGAGAGAGTGGATTAAAATCTTAGTTGTGTCTTGTGTAAGGAAGTGTCTAATTTTGGAGATGTTTTTAAGGTGGAAGCGGCAGGCTTTAGCCAAGGACTGAATGTGAGGAGTGAAGGAAAGATCTGAGTCAAATGTGACCCCGAGACATCGGCACGTGGGGTAGGGGTAATGATGGAGTTGTCGACAGTTATAGAGATATTGGGGGTGGAGATTTTGGAAGAAGGGGGAAAAATGAGGAGCTCAGTTTTGGAGAGATTTAGCTTGAGGTAGTGAGAGGACATCCAGGAAGAGATGTGATAAAGACAGTTAGATTACTTTAAAAAAGTTTTTTATGTTACAGGAGAAAAGCCTGAGTAATCTTGTTGATAATGTTGACATTGATGATTGTATTATTGACACAACCATTGATAATGAGGGGCATACCCCCAGAAATGAGAACGATAAACAAGCTGACTTCAAATTTGGCAATTTTATTACACTAAATCAGCTTAGACAAAATGAGGATACATATGGTCCTAGGGATTGTGAAATTCCATTGCCAAATAGGAAGCCATCTGAATTCTATCCTATTAATGCTAGGGGGCATGCAATAAACCTTTTTCATAAGAAGGTACAAAAAGAATTGCTGGACTTAGAAACCACTGTTAAGGGACACACCGTACACTCAAACCTCACTAAAGCAGAGAGATTAGCTCTTCAAAGGTTACAATCCAATGATAACATAGTCATCAGGGCCTCCGATAAGGGAGGCAATGTGGTGGTCCTGGATAAGGACTACTACATTAATGAAGCTAAATGTCAGTTGTCAGACTTATAGGAAGCTAGATAAGAATTATACTGAAATATTTAAATTTAAGCTCTAAACTTTAATTGAACAGGGTGCTGCTTTAAACATTTTTTCTGAAGATCAGGCCAAATCCTTGATCCCCACATACCCAATAATACCAATATTCCATCACGTACCCAAGACTCATAAGGACATTAACTTTCCCCAGGGCAGACCCATCATTTTGGGCATTGGCTCTATGTTTAAACCATTGTCCGAATGGATAGATTCGGTTTTACAACCTCTTGTCCAAAATCTCAATAGTTATCTGAGGGATTCCACCCACCTCATTAACTATTTACAAGACACAAAGTGGTGCAAGGATTATAGATGGGTGGTAGTTGATGCTACAGCATTATACTCAAGCATACCACATGCATTGGGAATCAAAGTATTACAATATTTTTTAAGCTCCACTATCCAATATTCAGTTGAATTCATCAATTTTTGTGAAATAGTGGAGTTTTTACTCAAACATAACTTTTTCATGTTTGATGGCGAATATTTTTTGCAGGTATGTGGCACGGCGATGAGGGCAAAATTTGCCCCCTCGTTCGCCAACGTATTCGTCGCTTGGTGGGAGGATATGTATTTATACACCACACTAAACCCTTTTGCTGACTCAACCATCAAATATATGAGGTTTATAGATGATTTGATTTTCATAGTACAGGGTCCACTGGATATCAATATTTTTTTAGATTATCTTAATGATAATGAGTTAAATCTTAAATTTACTGGTGAAATGCATCCTCATACAGCTTGTTTTTTGGATCTTACGCTAACTGGCGACATTGACACAGGTACCATACTCACTGACACTTTTCGTAAGCCCACAGCGGGCAATACTATTCTACACGCCAAATCCTGCCATCCATCGCATCTTATTCGCTCAATTCCTAGAGCGCAATACATCCGCATGCGGAGAAACAATTTTCACACTCATTCAGTTGAACTCACAAATAGACTTAAAATGAGAGGATACTTGGATAAAGAGCTTCAGAAATCATTTGACAGTGTAAAAACAAAAAAACAATCAGAGGTTATTCATAACAAAAGAGATAAGAGCAATTTCAATAAAGACTCTGTGGTATTCTCTACAGAATACTCTAAACAGTTTTATGACATCTGCAAAATTCTGAAGAGAAATCTCCATATTTTGAAAGGAGATGAACTCTTGTGTGATGTCTCTCGGTCTTGTAGGTTTGTTTCTAAGAAACCACCTACTTTAGCAACAAAGTTGGCTCCAAGTATGATTATTAGTAAAAAGGCCAAAACTGGAGATTGGCTGCGGAAAAAAGGTACCTATAGATGCGGAGCAAGATCTAGTATTACCTGTGGAGTAATTAGCCAGAGCAACCATTTTCTAAGCTCTGTCACCCAGGAAAACCTTATGGTTAATTTTTATGCCAACTGCAGAACCGAATTTATTGTTTATCTGCTAGAATGTAATATCTGTTCCCTTCAATATGTCAGACAAACGACAAGGGAACTTAGATCCAGGGTCAGGGAGCATATTAACGATACCAAGAACTATAATAAAGACTCAGCTGTAGCAAGACATTTTAATCTAGTACATTTTACCCACAAAGCACTCATTACAGTGAAAGTTATAGATAAGGTTGATTCTCTCATTAGAGGTGGTAATAAATGCAAATTATTGCAGAAACGTGAGCTGTATTGGATACACAAACTTAAAACCATCACTCCCTTGGGCTTAAATAGGGAATGGGATATGTCCAATTATTTTGAATAGAGCTCCATTCCATCAAACCTATTCATGCACTGGATATTTGTAACAATTGTAACTTAATATCAACAGTTCTCCTTTATTAAATGTCTAATAGTCCAGTAGCGATAGGTTCAGTAGTTATAACATATTATAAGTAAGGTGCTTAACAGTTCAGTGTTTTCTTTTTGGTATATCTATTTAAGAGTTTTTAAAAATTTAAAAATCCAAAAAATTCAAACATTCAAATATCAAAAATCTGATTTGAGTTAATTTTGTTTCATTAATAGGTGTAGGACATAGCTTCTTTTTAACATCATGCCAAAATGAAGGAAAAAAATATACATATGGTTTTGATAATGTGGCATGGTTTCTTCCCTTCTACAGACATATGTATTTATTGCATATTTTGTGATTATTTTGTTGCAGGGTAACTATAACATTATAATAGCCATGGATTCCTAGTAAATCAAAGATATATTAGGCATATTTAGAATAATTGGTTACATTTAGATCCACTTATAGCCATAATCTATATTTAGAATACTTTGCACTACTCCATAGCAAACATCTATTCACTAATACATACATTCAAATATTCATTTATTTATTGATCTATCATTCCATTCACTCATTAATTCATTTATTTATTCAGTATTTTTCTTGCTTATAATGCATGCATTGATGTATTTTTTTGTATTCCATAAGTTCTCTTTCCCTAGTGTATTGCACAAATTTGGTGTACTGTCTTTTTAAATTGTACTCAGTTTGCTATTGGGTATTGTCCCTTTAAAAGGAAGGGGCAATACCATGAACCCTAGTCCTATAATTAAGTGCCGAGTTAGGCACGAAACATGTTAGGATGTTCATCCTGCTAAGCCTGTATGTACCTTGTTTTTAAAGAATACCAATAAAACTCTAATTTTTACTTTTTTAAACTGCAAGTGCAGCTGATTTTTTCTTCCTGGTTGCTTTCCCTGCGGCGGAACCGGCCGCAGTTTTGGCGTGCACCCCCTAGGGCTTCACACCTTCTCTTTTCCCCTGAACTTCCGGTGGCGTTTTCAGCCAGCGTGGGACCGGAGCGGCTGCAGTCGTGGATGTTTCTCAAAGACAGTTAGTGACACGGGTTAGCAAGGAAGGAGATAGGTCTGGTGCAGAGAAGTAGATTTGGGTGTCATTGGCATACAAATGATATTGGAAACCATGGGACTTAATTATGGAACCTAGTGATGACATATAGATTGAGAAGGGGACCGAGGACAGAGCCTTGCGGTACTCCGACAGAAAGTGGTGACGGGGCAGAGGAGGCCCCAGAGAAGGCTACACTAAAGGTACAGTTTGACAGGTAGGAAGAGAGCCATGAAAGGGCTGTGTCACAGATGCCGAAGGATTGGAGGGTTTGGAGCAAAAGAAGGTGGTCGACAGTGTCAAATGCTGCGGACAGATCAAGGAGGATAAGCAGAGAGAAGTGGCCTTTTGATTTTGCTGTAAGCAGGTCGTTGGTGACCTTAACGATAGCTGTTTCTGTGGACTGATAGGGACGAAATCCAGATTGCAGCGGGTCAAGAAGGGAGTTTAACGTAAGGAAATGGGATAGGCGTGCATATACCATGTTGATTAAGAGGTCCGCGTGTACAGATAACGATGATAGCCCCCACAGTAAAAATTACTATTTTGTGAGCCAGTTATAGCCATGGATACATCATAATATATCACAGAGATATAGTTCTCTATGAGTATGTTGATTAAGTGTAAAGATATGAGTGATTGGGGGCAGTGGGTATGGGCAATTAGTGATACAAGTTCCCTGCTCTTTTATTGAGGGGATATTGTAAAGGCGATATATCTTGGATTTTTCAAAATAGCCAATAGAAAAATCAGCAGTACCAAGTAGCACTTATTTTGAACCAATAGAAATCATGCATATAAGTGTGCTGTTATGAGGACTACATTGTAGCCTGACTAGGTATTGGTAAGGTAGTAATAGTTCTTTTTGGTAAATTCCACAGGTAAATAAGGGAGCATGGCATGAGCCTTAGAAATATGTCCTATGTGGGCACATGATCTTACTGCAGGAAGGCACACTTCTATGCAACAAATAATAAGGTATAATATTGGTTTGGATAACAACAGGTGAACTCACGTATAAGTTAATTTGTCAGCGAATGAGCTAATCATAATGTCTCTATCACAGAAACCCATAATGTTTTTTTTTTTTTTTTTTTTTTTATATCTTTATTTATATGTCCAACAACAGACACAAACGCATACATTTTCACCTTTGTGCACCACGCAGGGTCAGGTGTAAATAAACAAGAAACAGTAACATAAAGTTTATAAGGATCTCTTCTTATGTACATCATTTTATGAGGCAAGAAAAAAAATAACAAGATCTCTCATATAATCCGTTTGTACATGTTGTTGGGATTTTCACATGTAATAACCAGTTAACCCATTCACACTACCTTGCAAACATGGAGGAAGAGGGAAAAGAAGAAAAAAGAGAGAGAAAAAAAGAAAAAAAGAAAAAGGTAAAAGTAAAAGTAAAAAGGGGGCTCACCTACATTATTCTCACGGAGCCTGATTCTTTCGTTGTTTCTTTTAGTCACTTCCCCCCTCGTATTTTAACTGCTGTGACTTTCTTATCTGAATACTTTACCTCTCATCCTCTCTTAACACTAATTATCTTTGTCCCTCCTTAAACTACTCTATAACCAGTTATCCATGCATGTGGGAAAAGCTCGAGAGCTACTAAATCCATAAAGGAGCTTGAGGAGAGAAATGGTGCCAGAATGGCTTTTTGTATGACTACAGGATAAGATTGGATAATTGGTAGCCAACCGACTAAGAAGGATTTTATTCTTCCTTCAGAGGCACTTTTTAAATGAAATGATTCAAAAATAATTTGATTTTGGATCTGTTGCAATATCTGGGGTAATCCCGGAACTGCATTAGATTGCCAATGTTTAACAATCTGCTGTCTAACAGCTAGAATAATGGTATTTAAAATGTTTGCTTGAAAGCCCTTATTACTAGGGACTTCTAACCATATTATCTCCTTGGGTGAGAGAATGACAGTTGTCTTATATAATACATTAAACCAGTATTCTAACTTCCGCCATAATTGAATAATCTTTGGACAGTACCAAAACATGTGTAAGGTGTCCGCCTTAGGTTTCTTGCAGCGGGGACAAGACCCTTCATTAGTCGGATATAATTTCGCCATTCTTACAGGGGATAAATAATAATTATTAATAAGCTTTAAATGGGATTCTCTCCAACTCCGTGGAATTTCACAATTCTTTAAGTTAGTCATACTTTGTTTAATTTTCCCAGAGTCTAGTACCGGGAAAAAGGGGGTCCAACTTGATATTAACTTATCTTGAAGGATTAATGTTTGTTTGGAGAGCATAATATCATACATAAGAGATATGGAGGAATTACCAATCGAAAATTTTTGAAAACATACATTGAGATCCGACCATGCACCAAATCCACTCCTGTCCCATTTTCGAGTATAAATAAGATGACGCAGCTGAAGATATGCAAAAAAATTAGATCTAACTAGATGAAAATGTTGGGAGAGCATCTCAAAAGAAACTATTTGCCCTTCTTGTGAAAGAATCTGACAAACATATTTAAGGTCTTTCCCGGCCCACTCTCTAAATACTGCCTGCTTAATACCCGGTGAAAATAGTGGATTTCCCATGATCGGCATGAATGTTGAAAATGTGAAATCCACTTTGAGTAATGTACAGCACTTCTGCCAGGCCGCGACTACGTTTCTAATAGACATGAGTGCAGTTATATTATTTGGTAAAGATTGTAGGGGACAATGCAAGATTGCTTTTAAAGAAAGAGGAGAGACCATATGATTCTCAATCTCTAAGGATGAAACCAGCTCCTTTTCTAAAATCCAATCCACAGCTATTTTACTTAGACAGACCCAATTGTATAGCTTAAGATTGGGGAGAGCCAGACCAGCTGCTTCAAATTTCTGCATGAATCTCTCCAAAGATATACGCGGTTTCCTGCCGCACCAAATAAATTTGGAGAAGCAGGAATACAATTTACGTAAATCCTTACTAAGGATGAACAAGGGAAGATTCTGAAGAGGGTAAAGTAATCGCGGGAAAATAATTGTCTTGATTAAATTGATGCGGGCTGTAATAGAAAGTTGAAATGCCTTCCACAGATCCAGATCAGCTTTAACCTTCTGAAACAGTGGTAAAAGATTAAGACGATACCAATTCCTCGGATTTTTATGTAATGTTATGCCTAGATATGTAATTGCTTCGACCTCTTTAAATGGGTGTTCTTTCAGACTATTTTTTAATTTAATAATCCACATAAGTTCGCTTTTGTTGAAATTGATTTTATATCCCGCAAAAGAGCTAAACTCTTCTAGACATTGCAAAGCGGTCGGTATTGAGAAAGATGACTTCTTTAAAAATAATACTAGATCATCGGCATATAAAAGGGTCCTGAGAGAATAGGAACCCATATTGATTCCTTCTAACATACTTCGTAACCGAATAGCTAAAGGTTCTAGGGCCAGGTTAAACAAGAGGGGCGATAACGGGCACCCCTGTCTCGTTCCCCTTCCCAGGATGATCTTTTGCGAGAGAACACCATTTACAATAAGGTACGAAATTGGATTTCTATATATTATCCGGATAAATTGGAAGAATTGATTCTTGAAGCCGAATTCCTCTAAAACTTTGAAAAGGTGGTCCCAAGCAATAGCGTTGAACGCCTTTTCGGCATCTAACGAGAGAATAGCAAAATCCTCAATAAAGTTATTTTTTTCCCTTTCTTTTAAGAAGTTAAAATAATCAAGGCAAGTCACTATCCCGCGAATATTTTTCATGGAAGTCCTAGATTTCATAAAGCCCACTTGATCTGTGTGAATGATATTACCCAGAAATGAAGAGAGTCTATCTGCTAGGATCGCCATCAGTATTTTATAATCTGTGTTCAATACAGATATGGGCCTGTAAGAGGCCGGATCCTCCGGTTTTTTACCTTTCTTAAGAATTAGCGTGATGTTTGCAGCAGAGAAGTAAGGAGAGATGGAATTATCTGAGCCGTAGTAACTATTAAATAACTTTTCCAGGGTAGGAATAATTTCCGGTGCAAGTAATCTATAGAATTCTGCTGGGAGACAGTCTGGGCCGGGAGCCTTATTCAACCGCATCTTGTCTATCATTACCCCAATTTCCTCTGCTCTAATTGGAGCATTAAGAGATGATAAATCATCTTCTTGTATTTGCGGGAGCTTTATATTAGACCAAAATCTGCCTTGCTTATAAGTGTTGCTAGCCTGCCTAGAGTATAACTTTTGGTAGAATGAAAACAGCACTCTACTAATCTCCCTGGAGTCTGTATAAGAGTTATCGTTTTCTTTGATAACCGGGATATAATTCTTCCTGTTTCTGTTTTTGATTAATTTTGCCAAATGTTTCGTGGAGTCCCCGTAAAGACCTCTAAATTGAACATTAATTTTAATCTCTTCCTTTTGGGCTCTCTGTTCTAAGAAAACATCTCTCTCTCTTCTAGCCTCCTGGTACTTTTTCCAATTAATCGAAGAACGATCCTCAGCAAATCTTCGATAGGCGTTTCTAACTCTATTGGATAATTGTATTTCTAGGGCCCGCGATTTCTTTTTGCTACTTATTAAATAACTCTTTATATCGCCTCTTAGGACAGCCTTGGCTGCTTCCCAAAAGGTCTCAATTCTGTTAAAGTAAGAAATATTATATGTAATCCCTCCATCTTTGTCTAAGCCAGTTAGCAAATCTAGGGTTATTCAATAAGTATCGTGGAAAAAAGAGAGATTGGCTTTTATCTGTTTGATTAATTACTGGGGGCAGAGTAAGATATAATAGTGCATGATCAGATATCAGTATGTCTTCAATTCCAGTATCTACTTGTACAATTGACAAGGATTCGGATAGTAAAAAGAGATCAATCCTGGAGAAGGTTCTGTGTGCTTTAGATTCACAAGTAAAAGTTAGAGCATCGGGGTTTTTGATTCTCCAGACATCTACCAATTTAAGCTGGGAACAGAAAATTCTAAAGTATTTGGCAGTTTTTTTATGTTCTTTTGCGTTTGTATTATTAAATCTGTCTAATTCTGGCACTAGTGTCATATTAAAATCACCCGCTAAGATGAGATTCTCACCTATAAAGGGGAAAATCTTACTTTTAATGCTTTCCCAGAAGTCTCTGCTATTCTTATTTGGACCATATACATTACAAAGCACATAAACAACCTGGTTAATCTGAATTTGGAGTATGATATATCTGGCCTGTGGATCTTTATCAATATACAAAATTTTATAATCTAGGTCTTTATGGAGTAAAATCGCCACTCCACCTTTCCTATTTGTACTTGAAGAAGCTACTACTTCGCCCACCCATTTAATTTTAAGTTTGGCTACTTCTAATTCATTGAGATGGGTTTCTTGAATGTATGCAATATCTGGCCTTTTTTTTGCAAGAGTTTTAATTATGAGTTTTCTCTTCATGGGGGAGGTTATTCCTCCAACATTCCACGATAATATATTTACTCCAGCCATTTAGTGAGGAGACGTGGCTTACAATTAAGGATTTGCTCAATTACACCTCTCCCCCTTTCTTGTCCTCTATCCATAATATAGCGAGAAAAAAAAAAAAAAAACCCCTATAATTAAAATAGGACCACACACATACCACATTCATCCACGTCTGAGCTGGAGACCTAACAATCAATAACATCAAAAACATGAGAAAGAGAACAGGATAAAAATAAAATTATAATTTCTCAGACTTCAATTTGCCAACTTTGATTTGACATATTCTTTTATATCTGGGATTTCCTGGAATGTAAGTACTGAGCCCCTATCCTCCACTATAACTTTAGCCGGGTAGACCATTCGAGCTTTAACTCCATTATTTATCAGCTGTGAACAGTATGGGGCCATTAACTTTCTCTTCGTGGATGTCTCAGTAGAGAAATCCTGAAAGAGGAGGATTTTGTTATTACCTAGCATTATCGGACCATTCTTCCTAAAAAGTTTCATTATTTCGATTTTGTCCTGGAATTTAAGAACTTTAAATACACACATTCTGCTCTTAGCTACCTTATCTGCTAGGGGTCTCTTTGGCCCTACTCTGTGTGCTCTCTCTATAATCAGTGGCAAATATTCTGCTGCCATTCCTAGCGCTTGGGGAAGGCCTAGTGAAGTAAATTTCATCAGGTCTTCATATTCCGCTGTCTCAGGGAGGCCCACAATACGTATGTTATTGCGCCTGGAGCGGTCCTCCATGTCCTCCAGGCGCAATTGCATGTTTTGAATTATGGTGTCTTGTTTCTGGATGGTCCCTTCTTGTGCATTTACCCGGTCCTCCAATTCCGAAATTCTCTCCTCAGCTTCACCAATTCGGGCAGAAAACTGCCTGAATTCGGCGGAGAGAGTAGATAGTTCGGAGGCCATACCAGAAATTTCTTTTTTAAGCATTTAAGTGAGGTGCGAATACGGCAGACAGTTGTACTGTCAGGGCCTGTATATCAAAAGAAGGAATAGATAACTCATTTAATGTAGTGTCAAGGCTGGTGTCACTTGATTTAGATTTTTTATCCTTAGGTTTGGCAGGCATTATAGGTGAATTTTTCTTCGCCTGTGTGACGAATTTTTCCATTAATTAAAAGTGCGAAAAAGAGAAAAAAAAAAAAAAAAAAAATAGAAAAGAAAAAAAAAGACTGAGTGTAAAAAATGTGGGCAAAATTACTGGGGCCACGTCAGGGCGGGCCTGGTTAGTGAGGAGAGAGAATAATTATGTGAATAGTTTTTTTTCTTTTCTTTTTTTTTTCTTTTGAAGATAATGTGTCTAAATTATATATATATGTGTATAGGTGATGGTGTAAATAAATAAAAAACAAGGAAGTGAAGTGGACCCTTTACCTAGGGTAAGAGCAAAAAAGGTGAAAATAGGCCTGTCAAATTAAGGAGTTTGATCTGAAATAATAAAAAAAAAATAAAAAGGCAAAGTTCCCTCTTTTCAGTTTCTTTTCCCTTTTCCTTTTTTCCCCTTTCTTTCTTCTTTCCTTTCCCTCTAGATATCAAACAGTAAATGGCAGAATATAATCAGACAACACAGGAGAATTCTATAGTAATATGATTATCTGATTTACATATACACCACCATGGCTCTTTTGGGAAGTGGTAACTGGTAATTCAGAACTAAGAAATCAACTATGTTCTTACTCCCTGAGTAGAGGGGTACCGGGAAAGTTACTCCAGTTATGTAATTGTTTAAAATTCCACTAGAGATTAATTAGCAGATCCTGTTGGTACAGAGCAAGCCAGGCTGCTGAATATTATCAATAAGAGCCAAACAGCTAGGACCTTCTGTAATTTGGCTAAACAATCAGCCTAGATGGAATAATGAAGATATATAAAGGTGGCCATTAACAAATGAATATTTCTCTCATAAACATGTTAATCACTGCAGAAAATACAGAAAAAGAAGGAAAAGAAATTTTTTTTTTTTTTCAATGCACCCCTAGAATTGGCTTCCTTAAGGGGATTAGATTCAGGATATAATGCTTACTTAATAAACAGAAAGAAGGCACCCAGTATAGCTAAATATACATATACAATTTACTGCCTCAGGGAGAAAAGCCCCTGGAGTCCTTCACATTACAAGCAGGTAAATTAAAGGAAATATCAGCGGCTCTCCTCTGTTATCCTTCTGCTGGACAACTGCAAATGTCACAATCAGGCAAACAAAACACTTAGGGCAAGGTTTTATCTCCAAACGCTTTGCTCAGATATATAGAGTTCAAAGGACCACATACAAATTTTACAGTTATTAAGAACAGATGTGGTATATTCTCTTTTGCAGGGATAAATCTTGCTATGTCCCTTCTTAGTAAATAAGCAAATAAGCCAAGCGTCTCACCTGTTAGGCTTTTCAAGCTCACTCCCCCTAAGTAACCACAAAAAACACCAAGAGGCGACAAAGCAGGAACGGCAGGGGAAAATAAGTAAGAAGGCTTGTACTTGCAGCTGGGACTGTTTTCTGCGGGTCCGGCAAACCGGCGATGTAAGGGATCTTTACCACTAGGAGGGCACTTCACCCCTGCTAACGGGCCGCAAAAGGCTGGTTCTTAGCTCGGAAAAGCTGTATCGGGCTGTCCAGGGGCCCTCCGCACGACAGTGACTCCAGCTCACCGGTGATAGCGTTACGTCGGCTTCCTGTCACATGTTCCCGGAAGCTGGCCCTGGTGCGCCTGGTCTCCTCCTCCGTATGGGAAACCTCTCCTGTTGTAGCGGTACCGGAGACACTGGAACTTGATGGCCGCACAGGAGGTAGATGTTACTATCCCTTGGGGATAATGTTTGCAGGCTCTCTTTAATTGTCAGGTACTCCAACACAGACCTCCACTCCAGAAAGCGGGTAGACTTCCAGCCGACAGCCTGGTGATAAGGCTGGGTGCACCACCACACACAACACCCGTTTGCGAACCCCGGGTTGGATGGTGAAACGGCTTGGGTAGATTTTCCAGCGGTGCTCAGTCACCGCAAACAGGGAGCATGCTTGTCTAAGCTCCACCCCAAACGGAAGTCCCCTTAGTCAGAAACCCATAATGTTATTGAAGGTGAACGGTACCAATATGTAAATTGCTATCAGTCTGCCACATATATTAAAGCTTGCTTATAGTAAAATGTGCAGAGAATAAGAGTAGTAATACAGATAGGCTATTGTATGTAATGATATAACAAAGCCAAAGGCTTATTGAGTAACAGATACAACCATGAGCCTTGAGAAAAATGTCTGACTGTGGGTGCTGTGGAGTAGTAGGACTAAAGTTTTAGTGTGCTCTTAAGTAGGTTTGCAGGATTGTGTTAGTATCTCCACCAATTTTTTTTTTAATTTTAAAAAAAAAAAAAAAAATGTTCCTCATGATCTATTTGCCTTCCTCTTGTATCAGCTATACTGACCCAGCCGCAGAGAGTACAGCAGGATTACTTATTGTAGGCAAGTAATATCTCAGAGGAATAAGGTGTTGACTACAAAAGCAGTAATTTGACCAATTCAGTTAAGGTTGCAATACAATAATTAACAAAAGGGTTAATATTTCCTGTGCTATGTGTTTGTATGCTCTTGTGACCAAAAAGTTCCCCTCAGGAACAGTAAGGTTTATAGAGGTATGGGAGGTGTTACAGGAGTGCTCAAACAGCTACTACAAACTAATGGGGAATGATATATAAAGCAGCTGTATGCTGGATACGGAAATACAATAAAAAATGGATAATGAAAATTGGATTGTATATAGTAAATTATGCGTTAAAAAAAGTTTTACCAAAGTTTCTACCAAATTTTATAAAAAATCTAATTTATTTTAACAGCACAAGAACTACAGTATATATATATAGATGGACAATATATACAGAAATAAGATCGATTCGGCAAATTCGGAGATTCGGATCGATCCGAATTTCCAAATTAAAATACTGCCGATTGTACCGAATAAATCCGAATTAGTTCGGATTTATTCGGTAAATTCGGATGGCCATGGATTACACTAGTATTGTACAGTATATTAGGTTATATCACTCTGCTATGGGTTACACCTAATATACAGTACATAATACTAGTCTAATACACAGCACACATACTGAAATTCCGAATTTCCGAACCGAATCCAGCTGAATTTTTTTGAATCCGAATGAATCCGAAACAAATCCGAAACAAATTAATTCGAAGTTTTCCGAATTCGAATCGATCCGAAACGAAATTCGAAAAACTCTGAATCAAACCGAAATTTTTTTTTCGATCATGCACATATCTAGAAATAAGGTAGGTTGGCCAACCCAGTATTATAAAACAGTAATATAAAACAATTTATGTGAAACAATTGTTAGATTTATATTTATAGATCAATAGTTAAAGATCAGTATTATAGATTTGACTACCTGCAGAAAGGTAGGTATACCAGTAAAATAAATCTGCAATCTAGCATCTGGGGTAAATAAAGACAGATATAAAAACATATATATATTACTCAGTTAGAATATAAGTAAAAAATATATATCTTAAAAGCAGAAAACATCTAAAGTATTGTATAATTTGTTTGAGGTAATTTACGAGGAATGCTTTGATTGTCATAAAGGAATCACCAGTTCATTTTTTTTATTCCTTATGCTAGTAGCATTATTGTAACAAACGGGCACACTATTATAAACAGCAATCTTATGTAGTTGTGAGCTCGTATTAAAGGCAAAGATCTGACCTTAATAATTTCAGTCCGTGTGGATCCACGGCAATAAAAATGTCAAGTTGCTCGTTGTAGGTTAAAGGACCAGTCAACACATTAGATTTGCATAATCAACAAATGCAAGATAACAAGACAATGCAATAGCACTTAGTCTGAACTTCAAATGAGTAGTAGATTTTATTTTTATTTTTTTAATATTTTTTTATTGAGGCAAATAACAAATACATCAATCACAACGTGAAGGATAACATCTTCAGAGCAATAATACAAGTCCAAAAAAAAAAAACGTATACAATAACATATCAATAAGTAGGGTGTTGCCAAGGCAGAATGTTATCCTCCATCCTTGCCTCTAATTTTAATGGTTAAGGCGCTAGCGTCTTCCATGCACTATAGATCCTCTCGTAGGATCTGATGACTGGGCCTATCTGAAGACTTGTCTCAAAACTGCAAATAGCCCTCGTCGCTAGTCAGAGATTGTAAGGGGAACAACCTAGACTAGTCTTACTTGGACATCATATAGATATTTTGGGCTTATTAATAAAGCTAATAGCAAGCTCATTAAATATACAATTACTCAAAACTGTGTATAAGATAAGAAGAGAAACAAACTTCAGGGACTGCTTCACAAAAAAAATCGAGGTACAAATATATATAGGGGTATAACAGTTCATATCTATATAGATGGCTTAACATCATAATGACAAATAAGAGAGTAATACAATAGCTATATAAGGAGAGAGTACATCCATATGCAGTTAGCCATAGACGTCAGGCTGATAAGTGAAATCTTCCAGTGTCTCCCATCATAAACTTTTGCTTTAAACACCATGCCCGTAGGCCTAACACATGTAGTAAATGTTTATGCAAGCTATCAGTTGTATTTAAATTATAGGGGTAAGCAGTCAGGAAAATTGAAACACAGAAGGTTAAACATAGGGATTCTTTCATTAGCAAAATCCGGAGAGTCTAAGTGACACTCATATAAAGACAAACTGGGTCCAGGCTCTTCGATCAGGGCAGAGGCTACCTAACTCTGCCAAAAAAAGGGGGGTATAGAGGATAAGCTGTGTATCCCTGGCCCCCTAGATGGGAGGGGGAAGGGGGGCGAGACATCAGCATTTAGGGAGCAATCTCTTCACTAAGCTGTGTGTGGGCAGGAGCCCCAGAGCCCAACATCATAATGACTCTGAGGGTGGCAAGCCTAATATATTCCTGCTCTCTTAGTGGAACTAAACAGATTAAGCTAATTAATCTATTGACCTTGACAGACCACACCAACTCCTCAGTGAACCCTTTAATATACACAATTGTCAGATTTTTTGCACTAGTGAGTAATAGGAATATACCTTTATTTTACATTATGTGTGCAACCTATTGACACCTTTTGATAAGCATAATATAACAGGTGCCCTGTGAGGGTTAAAGATTTCTTAAAGTTATGACTAACTATCTAGCGTTACCCACAATGCGCTGTTAAATTCTTAGCCTGAGGAATCCTGAACTAAAAAACATACAAGTAGGTGAACTTATTGGCGGCATAGGAGAGACTTAGCAATTCTGCAGCGTAGCTGAGGCATGGCACAAACCTATATTTCCATACATACTGAGGGGTTGGCTCGTTCAATATACTACGTTATCACACAATAAAACAGGGTTTTGCTGCACGGTATTTAGTCTATATGGATGCTAATGCAACTTCGCATATAGTTGGCATTTTTCATCTCTTAGTCTGGCATGTTAAGGGCAATTATTGGCAAGTCCTCTTTTATTCTGCACCCAAAAGAACATCCAGAGGATTCAGGCCCATCGTCTGCACAGTCTCAGAAAATTATCATCATAAATGCAGATTCTGGATATAGCGGTAGTTAAATCTGAGTCCAGGAGCTGAATTACAAGTAAGAGCGCAACCAACAAATAAGATAGTATTATGAGCGCTTAGTTGTCACTACTGTAATAAAAATTGTCACCCAACTCCGGTTTTTGTGATAGCCCCAGCCAGCCAGAAATCCTCCTGCTTCCGTGTCACCATGAGAAAGATCACCATGCAAGAGGTACCTACTTTGAGCATAGTCTTTGAGCAGAGTGCCATGATATCCCGGTCTGTGCAGATCCCTGGGGCAATATAGTAATAGGCGGCCGACAACAATTCCCACGCCGCAGCAGGGCCACACTTAAGGAGAAGGGCCGCCTTCCCAGCCGCAACTGAGCCAGCGGCAGCAGTTAACAACCCCTCGCAGGGGCAGATGTCGTCAGCTCTCACCCATCCACAGCCACTGGTGGGGAGATCTCCAGAGACACAGGCGATATACACAGGGGTCGGTAAGTAGCTGCACGGCAGGGTCAATGTTCCACCATCTTCACCGGGACCTCCCATGGTTCCGTTCGATAATGGCTGCTTCTCAGAGAGAACGGGTGCGGTGGACAAGTCCTCAGCTTTCAGTTGTACTGCTCCGGATCTCAGATCAGCAGCCATCTCTCTCTCCCCTTCAATCAGAGCATGTCTCTCTTGCTTACGTCCAGCTTCAATCTTGGTCAGTAGACTGTTGAATCTGTTAAGGATCTTCAGCTCATAGCTAACGAGTAGGGTCAGTACCATGTCGTAGAGATCTCCTTCCATAGTTAGAAGAAATGGCGGCCAGTTAAATTATTACAGACAGTAATACCCAGATAGAGGCGCTTTATCCGTTTCAGCCGGGTGTATTACATGAACCCCTTAGGTGCCCAGTGGTAGCTTAATAAGAAACTGTCAATTTTTTAAGAGGAAAACTTGGATAACTGTAAATAAAATAAAATAAGATCAGGAGCCTCCTTGATGTGCGTCTTGTTGCTCTTGCTGCTGGCTCCGCCCCCCAGTAGTAGATTTTTTCATAACAAAATTTAAAATTATGTATATTTCCACTCCCCTTGTACCATGTGATAGCAATCAGCCAATCACAAATGCATATACGTATAGTCTGTGAATTCTTGCACATGCTAAGTAGGATCTAGTGACTCAAAAAGTTTAAATATAAAAAGACTGTGCACATTTTTTTTAATGGAAGTAAATTGGAAAGTTGTTTAAAATTACATGCTGTATCTGAATCATGAAAATTTAATTTAACCTGAGTGTTCCTTTAAGTACAATATTTATATGCAGTGAAATACTTGCAGGTTGTACTTCAATGTGTAGATCGATCTGTAGATCCTAAGCTCTGTATAGAGGCTTTGTTTGGAAGGTTGCACATAGGGATCCCAGTGCCTGTAGAGACGATTATCCGGTAGTTCTTCTTACTGTATAATGCAGTGTTTCTTCGCCGATGATAGAGCCCAAAAGTTTGTTAACAGCATGAGGTTGGTAGTTGCAGTTTTACTGCGCTCACATGTTTGGACAGAACTCTCTACGGCAAGCTGAAGTGCTCAAAATTAGCACTGTGAGATTGTAAATCCAAGGAACGATCCTCAATAGGTGTATTGCAATGCGTTTCGGCTGACAGAGCAGCCTTTCTCAAGCATACACCTGTCATTGAATTAAGGCATTTTATACCCTTTTGGTTTAGGCAATTAATGTTGATGAGTTTACTAAAAGAGTTACTATACTAAGTAATTGGCTTGAATATGTTGTTTGTATCCATATATTTAAGCAAACATATTTCTTAGCTAATTGCTATATAAAGCAATATGGTAATGGCTTATTGCTCAGGGAGTATTTAATTGCAAAATAGATAGTAACCTAATCATAAGAGATTATTAATTTAAAGCCCATGATAATAACAATGGACTACAATATACATAGAATAAAATAAAATAAAATATAATAAAACAAAGAAAAAAAGAATTCATCTTATTCTGTACACATGACTTTATGAAAAACTGTGCATAGGATTTTATACAGTGCATATTATTATAAGGGGGGCTATTGCAGTGTATAGAACAAAAAGAAATAAATAAATATATCTTATGTCCAAAAGATGGGAATTTGTATTTTTGTAACACACATACAGGGTGAGCTCTTTCTATTTATTTATTAGCCGGTAATTTTTCAAATGATATAATGTTTATATAATGTACTGCAATACAATAATTAACATTCAACAGTAAAATAGGTAACAATAACATTTCCATAGGCAACTTCTATTTAAAGGGCAAGTTACCATGCCTAGATAGTAACAGTAGGCATTGGGATATAGACCCCTATCTACGCAATGAAAGACCCTGTTCACACTTGGAATCTATGCGGCAGGTACTCGTAGAAGGTGAAAGAGGAAAAAAGCTCTCTAGCTCCCCTTCCATTGCCCAGGTCTCCCCCAATAATGTCACCTATTTTTAGATTTCTCCCATTTATTTTGATATCTGACGTTTTTACTTAATTCACAGAAACAACGATCTGTGAACCCTGACATTAGCAATGCAACAAAGAGAGATTGGCTGTTGCTGTCATGTAATCACTTGACAGATATAAGGACATTAAATACCTTATTTGAGTAGTGGAACCTCATTTTTTCAAGGAAGGGTCTTATGACATATTTCTTTTTTAAATCCAGTTTTATTGGAAATAGTATGTGGTACAAAACAACTATATACGAGAAAACACAGTTACAATGTATGTGAACGGATTAATAATTTTAAAGAAAGAACATTACAATAACAAAATTAGTCATCAAGAAGTAATTGGTATCAGAAAATTAAATAATGGAAAATAGTAAAAATGTGTCTCCACTCATACTCTGGTAAATTATATTTTAACTCTGTTTGGGTTGTCTGTGTATTATGTTCACATAGATATTTTAGTGATTCTATTTTACAATTTTTACTGTGATTAGGAATATCATGTTCTCATTTGGTCGTTAAAGGAAATGGGATTATTTATATTATTTTCTTTAAATATTTTTCCCATATTAGTTGGAACACAATATAGATTTATATAGTCCTAAGTGTTGGATAGTTGTATTCCTCTAACTCAACATATTCTGATACCTTGCTCCTCCACATTTCTATTGTTGCAGTGTCTTTGCTTTTCCAATTTTTTTCAATAACAAATTTGCTATGATTTATCAGAATTTGAAAGAGTTTACTATGACTTTTATTGTGGAGTTTAGGGCTTTTATGTAATTCATACCAGGGGATCAGCTGGAAATTAAATTTCAAAACCTCGCTCTACTTATAACCAATGTTGGTTTAGTTGTGGGCACCACTACCAAATATGTCCCATGTCACTATCTACATGTCCACATCTGCAGCATTGATGACTGATTTTATGGTATAATCTATGTAGCTTACGTGGAGTAACTGTGAAGGACTTTGTAATTTATCTCTATCATCAATACTGAGGTGGCGGAGGAGTGAGTGTTAGAGACTATGTTAAGGGCTTGTTGGGGAAGAATGATGATACCTAGCAGACTTGTGCAAAGTGGAAAAATTAGTTTTGTTTCGGATCGATTCGGATGTTTTCGAATTTCGTTTTTGGATCGATTCGAATTCGGATACATTTGAATGCATTAGTTTCGGATTCATTCGGATTCGAATAAATTCAGATGTATTCGGTTCGGATTCGATTAGTAAATTTGGAAGTTCGGTATGTGTTAGGTGGGATGTGCTGTGTATTAGACTAGTATTATGTACTATAATATTAGGTGTAACCCATAGCAGAGTGATATAACCTAATATACTGTACAATACTAGTGTAATTGTGATTAGTCCATGGCCATCCGAATGTAATGAATAAATCCAAACTAATTCAGATTTATTTGTTAGTTTCAGTGCTACGGTAATTCGGAAATTCAAATTGATCCGAAGCTCCGAATTTGACAAATTCGTCCGAATTTCGATTCGGACTCGCAGGGAGCTGTCAATCAACCCGATCATATTCGATCGGGTTGATTTCCGGCGATTCCTGTCCGCCTCATCAGAGCAGGCGGACAGGGTTATGGAGCAGCGATCTTTAGACCGCTGCTTCATAACTTGTGTTTCTGGCGAGTCTGAAGACTCGCCAGAAACACGGACCCACAAGCTCTGTATGGAGCTTGATAAATGGGCTATATTGTGTTATCATTTGTAATTTGATAAATCGATAGGTCGGTGCTGTAAAAGGAAGGGCAGTATTTTAATGTATTGTTGCCCAGGGAAATGGTCTAGAGCCTGGTTTCTCAACAGCTGGGCCGTGGTCCACTACCGGGACGTGACAGACCTACTGGTAGTCCTCAACCCGACATGCACTCTGACAGGCCAACTCATAAGAAATACCGGGCAGGCCTGTCAGAGTGCCATTACACATGTACCCTAGGCATGTAGTGGCAGATTAATGTATATGTGTGTATATATATATATATATCTATATATGCATGTGTGTGTGTGTGTATATACATACTACCGGGCCCTGGACATGTCCGGATAAAATTTACCATTCCTTGAAGTCACTTGGGTTAAGAACCACTGGTCTAGTGGATAAATAGGGGTTTTTCCTATTAGCTGTTTCCCATATCAAGATAGGGTTTATATTATTATTTCTTATTTGGAGGGCATTGGGATGCGAACAAAGTCCTCCTAGATTGGGGATCTCAGTGATGTTTTTTTCTAAGAGGACCCACATCTTATAATCATGGTGTATTCTCCAATTAGTATTCTCTGTAGAAAAATAGCTTGTCTGTAAGCATTTAAAACTGGTACTCCCATGTCCCCAGTGGCCTAGGAAGCTGCATAGTTATTAATTCTGGGGTGTCTTCTGTTCCAAAAATGTATTTTTAATTTGACAGTAGGTTTGAACATCTTTCAACATGTGTGGCCAAAAGGCGTAATCACACAATATTTCATACGTTAATTTGGCACCCCGATGGCCAGATATGGGAGCATCATGGGCATGTTGAAGCATGTGACCTCTGAACTTTGTAGGTACCACCCATTGCTGGATGCCAGTTTTGGAGGTTCTAACTAACAAACCATCCTGTAACTTGAATTGTGATTTGGATTTCATTAGGATTCTAAGATCTTCCTTGCCAATACCGTCCTCTTTTGAGATGGGGTTGCTTTCAGGATTTTCTATGTGTTTATAGAAGATGCCTACAATGGGGTCTTCTTTTTGACTAGTGATCAGGTCCTCACGAGGAGAATTCTGACTCCATTGTACCAAGTTAGGCTCACTCTGTTGTTTAGCCTGGTTTCTGGTAATGGCCTCTACCTGGACTGCACCCATTAAGTGGTCAATATTAAGGAGTTCTCCAATTATGGCTCCTTGTTTGGCTAATGAATCCACAAGATCATTGTCTTCCTTATCAGGACCTTGAATTCTGGAATGACCCTTGGTCTTTTTCCAGTGTATGGTTAAATCATTGGACACCACTAGATTATCAATCTCACAGAACAACTTGCCATGTTTGACTGGTTTATTGTTAGTTTTCTGCATGCCATTTATTTTCCAAGTTGGCAGGTATTCAACAAAACTGTAACGTAAGTAATTTGAGTCAGTAATGATCACAAATTCATGAATACCATGTTCAATAGCCATCTCAATGGTTTTCAGAACAGCAGTTAGTTTTGCAACTTGACTGGATCTTGGTCCAATGTTGAAACCTACAGAAATGTTTGGGAATCCACTTGCCAAGGTTATACCAATGCTGGCGACTAGTCTGCGCTCATTATCAATAGTGGCATGGTAAGAACAGCCATCAACATATACCCAAGGTAATGTTTGACACTGGTCCTCATTGTATATTTTATATGGGGAAAGCAATTGTGCCTCCAGGAAATCATCCTCTGATAACTCTTACCCCACGTACAGTCGTGGAGCTCAGCAAGCCCCTGTGTGACTGGATTCCTTTTATTCTGCTTGTAGCGAATTTCCAAAGGCCAGCCTTTTAAGGAAAGAGTCCAAGCTGTTATGCGGCTATTAGACAAATTTCCATCTCTTATTCTCTCACTTTGCAGATATAGCAAAGGCTGGTGGGCTGTTTCTAGTATAATATTCTCGCCCTGTATATAGCTGCGAAAATTTTGTAGAGCCCATACAGTAGATAAGAGGGCTTTTTCGCAATCGCTAAACTTTATTTCATCTGGGGATAAAGTTTTACTTGCATAAGCAATGACTTTGCTTAAATTGTCATGCTTTCGGTATAAAACAGCACTCATGCTTATCTCTGTGTAACCTGTCTCTAAGTAGAAAGGTATACCCCCTTCAGGGTACGCTGAGCACGGTGCTTGAGTGAGTTTTCTCTTCTGCTCCTTGATGGCTGTCTCTTGAGTTTCACTCCAGTGACATTTCACGTCCTTCTTTAGAAGAAGTAGTAGTGGTTTAGCTAATTCTGCATAATTATAAATAAATTTGCGAAAATAATTCATCATACCCAGTAATGATCTCAATTCCTTTAAATTAGTTGGGTTTTTAGAATTTACTATAGCTTCCACCTTTTTCTTCTGAGGATTTAACCTTTCAGAAGTAACTTCATGTCCCAAGAAGTTTACACGAGTACGGCACCATTGAGCTTTCTGTCGGGATAATTTGACACCTGCCCTTTTTAGTTAGCTGAGGACATGTTTAAGTTCAGTGATGTGTTTCTCAAAGTCTGTGCTTTTGATTAAAACATCATCAACATAAGATAAGGTCCCCCTTTCCAGTGCATCCGGCATAGCCTTATGCATGAATATCGCAAATTCATGTCCTGAATTTATGTATCCAAACGGGAGCCTTTGGAATGCATATTGGACCTTTTGGAATGAGAATGCCAGCTTATACTGCTCCTCCTCATGTACCTTTATGGTCCAATATCCCTGTGCACAATCAATGGCAGTGAATATTTTAGATCCCTGCATCTGTGCAAGGCACTGGTCAATGTATGGCACAGGCCAGCCAGAAATGTACACTCGTTTGTTTAGCTGTCTTAAGTCAGCACACAAACGCCATTGTCCATTGGGCTTAAGAACACATAGAATAGGATTGTTATAAGAGCTGTGCACCTGTCGAATAATACCCCTTTCTTCCAAGTTTCTTATGATTTCTGCAAGAGATTCATATGAGGCTAACGGAAGTCTGTATTATTTAACAAAGACAAGTGGTGCATTGGGATCTGTTTGGATTCTTGCAATGTGAAAGTCTGTAGTTCCACAGTCATAAGAATCCCTAGCGAAAATATCCTTGTACTCCATCAAGAGTTCTCGTAGCTGTCGGCGTTCATTATCACTGGAACAGCCATTAGCTAAGGAGATTTGCTCTTCGACTATTTGCTGAAATCATGGAAAGATTTCAGGCTGTCCTATCTCATAGGCTTCTTCCAAACTAGAGGTGAGATCCCCTTGATTATAATTTACATTGCCCCCATGGGTCTGGGTATTGGGGTATTCCTGATCTTTGATCGGCTGATCAAATACTAGAGAGGCTTCTTCAATTTTACAGATGCCTTCCTCTGAGCTGAAGGGATAAATAGACTGAATTGTAAATAGTCCCTCTGGCATAGATGCAAAGGATTGTTCTATTAACTGTTCTTCAGTTAAGTATCCTTCAGGTATTAGCCCAATCACATTATTCTGGAATCCAAAAGTGTAATAACTTGATTCCAGCGCATATCTTATGGTAGTTCCCTTGGATAAGGTGATATCCTGTGGGGTCATTTTATGCACAATAACATGTATTGGAATAGTTCCAATATTTACAATAGGAGTATGGGTCATTGTTATACCCAGAATTTGCATTCTATGGGAGAGGCAAATTAGTGTTTCAGAAGTTTTTAATTTCTGACCTCTTTTTACCTGTAAGGGTAAGAGGAATTTGTCAGCCCCAGCAGGGATTACAACATTGTTAGACATCTGCACATTCACAGCATATGGCAATTGTTGATTTGATTTCAGGGCTGTATTTTCATCCTGAAATACTTCAGAGTCCCCCTTTAACCTGCTCCAGAGGCAAAGGTTAATTAAATCTATTTGTATGGCATATCTATGTAAGAGATCATTGCCAATGTATATTTGATTATGGGGGTATTTAAAACTAAAAACAGGTGCTTTGTTTATTTATTACCTATAGAGATAGATAATAAACATTTAGCTGTGACATTATAGCTTTCAGACCTGTCACCCAGGCCTTGGACACAGTGGTCTTGGGGAGAAGGGTATTTAATCACTTTAGGTTCAGCGATCTGCGCTAATAAGCCTTCGCTTATATAGCTAGCTTCCTGTTTTAAGCTCAATTTGGCATACTTGCTTTTTCCAATGTCATGCACTTGCATAGGGATAAATACATCATCTTTAACTTTCTCAATTCCTGTGAGGTATTGAGTTTGGCCTACACCTTTAGGGATTTTATGATCCTCCTTGTGGAGAGATATGGTTAATACATCGCTATCTAAGGAAATATTTGCTACCTTTCCAGGAGAAATTTTAAAAATATTACCATCAGAGCCACTTAAAGGAGTCTGATCATCTATTTGTAGGATAGTGATTTCAGGTATAGCGTCATTCCTGAAATGAATCTCCACAGCATCTGCTTTCTCTTCCACCACGTGACAGTTATGTCGTGTGCGAGATATACCGGACCGCTCATAATTAATAGGCATTTTTATTTGTGACCAAATTAGATTATTTATGCAATCAATTATGGTACTTAATTGCTTCAGGAGTTCACTACCAATAATTAAACGATCAGTTGGCAGATCCACTATAATGACAGAGTGTCTTATTACCCTGTTCCCCAGCCTTAGTTTTAACCATGCCGTACTGTAGACTTTGAGAGAGTCACCCCCAACACGTATTAGTGAATCATCAAATTCTTTTATCTTAGGTTTGTGGGGTGTTAGCTCATTTAGCTGTGTGTAGTACCTGTGGGATAAAATAGTTGCCTGAGATCCAGTATCAATTAATCCCATGATAGGGTTGGAGACTGAATCCTGGAGCTCATCTAATACATAATATCTCCCTGCAGTTTCTACCATTTTACACATAAAATTGGCATAATTACACATCTGTGGGCTTCGCCACAAATTACCTGAAACCGCCATGTTACCTGATGCAGAAGAACTCTCATTTTAACCGGTCCCCTCCTCTATAATAGGGCTGGCCGGGTTCCTGTGTACTGCATCTGCGGAAATAAGGTTAAGAGAATACTGCAAAGGAAGAGATTTGTTAGAGCTTCCAGGCTGAGGTTGTTCGTCATCACAGCTAAATCGTCCATTTCCGGTCTGTAGGGAGAGAACATGATTACTACCATTATTGACATTTATCATTTTATTTGGTATATCTCTCCCCTCTCTTTCAGGTAATACTGCAATATATATGACTGTGCCTTTGGCCAACTGCTGACCACTGGCTGTACCCCTAAAAAAGGATTATTAGGGTGCTGACCCGTAAAAGCTTGGCTCATATTAGTAAATAGCGTACATAATTGACTTACTTGCATACTGAGTTGGCCCACTTCAATGGACAAGCTATCTTTACCCATGGACCGATTGACAGAATCATAGCTATTTCTCCTATTTTGACGCAGTTGTCTTTGGGGTT
This sequence comes from Bombina bombina, assembly GCF_027579735.1. Taxonomy (NCBI): domain Eukaryota; kingdom Metazoa; phylum Chordata; class Amphibia; order Anura; family Bombinatoridae; genus Bombina; species Bombina bombina. The sequence continues at coordinate 969,954,864 of NC_069501.1, read as the reverse complement.
CAACATGTTCAGCGTTAATATTTTGGAGAGCACTATTTACTTGGGGTGTCTGGTTACCCTGAGAGTATTTTCGCCACTTTTGGTATTTACTTTTACGGGGATACCTATAACCTTGTGGGTTTTCATCTTTTTGGGGATAATTATTTACCGTATGCCCATTTTGAGTAGATTCTCTCTGCGCCTCAGCCGGAGTTGGGGGAGGGGCAGAGTTAAAACTTTGTGGGGAGGGCCTGTTTTCTCTGGCCACCTCTGCATAGGTTTTCTTGTTAGACTCCAAATTGAGGGGGCTAGGTGACACCCTAGTTTCTGCCACAATTTGGGGTTTGGGCCTTGGTTCCTTTTTAACCCCCTGTTCACCGGACTGCTGAATAGAGTATAACTTTGTACTCTCTTTGATCAACTAGTCCAATAAACAGTTCTCATCAAAATCTCTAGCTAAGTTAAGTTTGATGTGTGCGGGCAATGCTTCGTAAAATAAATTTACAAATTCTGAGCTTTCAAATATGGAGAAGTCTTTAGGCATACTGTACGCACTTTTCAGTACAGAAAGGAATTCTATAGGGCTTTGATTGGCACTACATTTTAAACCGTATACAGCTATTTTTGCAGTGGTTTTAGTTCAATATTGCCCCAATTCTTTTTTGCACTGAATTTGCGTTTCACTCCAGGAATGAATATTCATATCCTTTAGTGAAGCAAAGAATTTGTGATGTTTATCCTCAAATACCCAGGGCAGAAATTAAATTTTTTGATTGCTCACTAGTAACATTCATTATGGATAAAGCATTTTCATAGTTCTCTAAGTGGTCAATTATAGAAGTGGTTCCATTTTAGGAAAATGTAGGTACTGCATTCTTTAAGAAAGTTATTATTTTAGGGGTGTCATATACCTTATTAGACGTATCTTGGGCTTTCCTAGGGACCTTATTTTTGGGGCTGGAGTGCCCCCTATCTGCCCTATATTTACTATGGGGAGACCCTCTACGTACATTAGTACTACGTGGGCTATTTGGATAGCTGGTTCTGCCCTCTGACTCACTACTAGAGCTTCCCCCCCCTCCTCTGAGGTATAGCAGTTCCCTGAATTTATAACATGAGGTGACTGTCTATTCGGGAAGTGTATTTCTGACCCAATAGGGGTCCTTTGTTTAAATTCTTCCCTAAATCTCTGTAGTTCATTTCTGATGTAATTTTCAATGGATTTAGAATTATCTGCATTATACTCATTGCTAATAGTGGGGTTTTCATTTTGATGATACAGCCTTTTTAAACCACTTAACATTTTTGGCTTTGTGCAAGTTGCTTATGCAAATCTTCTATCTGAGCTACTAAACTCTGGTTATATTTTTGTAAGGTGGCCATGTTTTGGGCGAACTCATCAATTTTATTTTCGGCTATATTTAAATTCTCTTTGCATCTGCGTGAGGAGCGAATATTATCTTCTAGCCCCTGTATTTGTAATTCCTTTTCTATAAAGAGGAGGGACATTTCATCAATAATGCATATTACAAGGGGCCAAGATTTTAGTATTAACTTATCTCGCTTGTTAGAATTTTTGCATTTATTAATTTTGAATAATTCTTGGAACAATTCACTTTTTTCATTCCACTTTCCATCATCAATAGCAATATTGTTAGCCTTAATTGCAAGCATATCCATATAATAATTTAAATCACCCGCAATCTTACACCTCTTCTTAATGTGGCCTATAATGTCCATCTTAAGAACATCGCCCTGAGTGAGGGGTCATTTTGGGGAACATATTTCAACACTATGTATAGATTCAATTGAATTAATTAACTTCTAGTGACAGACATTATTATATTGGCTTAGTATTTGGTTAAATTAAATTGCTAATACAATTTTAACAAATAATAAGAAAGAAAAAATATTTTCAAAAATATTAATATTCATTTTGAAAGATGAAAAAAAAAATTTTTAATCAATTTTTCCAAAAATTATTTTAATATTTTTTTCTTTTTTTTATCATCTCTATTTGCTACACATATATTATATCAATGTGATAAATTTAATAATCGTCTAGCGATGCCTCCAGATAATATGTCAGTATATAGCAGGGTTATAATACAATTTTTTTTAATAATTATTCTTTAAAATAGCCCCCAATTAAAATGCATATACGAAACAATTAAAATCAATATTTATTCCTAAATTCTTTATGATAAGTTAAAGTTATAAACACATTGAATTATATTTATAGAAACCAGATTATGAATCAAATGATACACACTTATGCTGTTATAATATTCTATACAAAGATCATAAAAATATAACTTTACAATTTACCTTATTCACAATAATCGCATTAAAATACCACAATAAAATACTAGAATCTTCTGTTATTAACCAATAACTCTAGTTCAGTGCCCAATATGGATTACCAACTTACTACCAGGGATTTAATCACAATAACCAGTTTATGTACAGTTTTGAAAGAGTTCACTATAATGACTGACTTATAAATGTGGAGTGTAAAACCCTGTCTAGCAAATAAATTATTTTTCTCTACAGTAATGCAAATTCTAAAATATATCTATATAGCTGCAAATATAAATTAATAGCACTAAATATGACTAGTTAAACTACACAGGACTATAAACATGAGCTTAAAATACTAATTGTGCCCTTTTTAAAATGACTAACTGCAATCTGGTTGTAGTTACCAAATACCTTTGATTTAAATATTATATATATTTAACAGTTGCTTATACTTTACCCAAATAATCAAATCATCGTTTCAGCTTCCAGAGTTTCTTGTGGGTCATCTATAGAGGGTTCACTAACAATGTGCAAAGGTATAGACCTCAAGAATTGTTAATCTTTCTTTGTTCAAGAAAGTGTCCCCAAAATGGCAGAGAATATACTTGGCACCAAAGCCTATGTATTTTTCTCTCCAAAAGTTCATGCTTCTTTTAGTCTGTGTGTATTCCCTTGTCTTAGAGTGTGTATGCCCCTTTATCCAAAAATAAAGAAAGCCTCCTCCTTTTCCTTAATTACTCCCACAGAATTTTGATAGACCCTCGGAGCTTGTCTTTGAAATTGCCCTAACGGAGCTTAGCATTGATTGGCCCTTCGAGCTGAAACATTTGATTGGCCTACTGGGAACATATGTTTTAAACAGTCAATTCGTTTGGCTGTCATACCAGTCTTAATCCCCTATGGGGCAGCAAACAAAGACAAATGGTTTCATTTTTAACATTGCTAACAGTAAACTATATCATTTAATATGTATATTTAGTATATTCACTATTATCTGATATTAATAAACTATGTGATCGGCATATATATCACATTTAATATAATTGAAAATGTACAATTTGAGATCAAACATTAGTATTATCAATTCTTTGTTAAAATAGAAAATATTTATATATTTATATAGACTTCCTATACATTCTACTTATAATATTTTGAGAGATGTATTTAAAGTTACATAAATATTAGTGCATAACCATATGATATGACTTAGGTCACCCCATGCAGGCAATCCTGTATCAGCATCTATTAGCCCCATCTGGAAGAAAGAAAAAACAAAAATATGTTGTATATTTTAAAATGGGATTATTAAAATTGTTATTTAATCTATTACAATAATCTGAATTGCATTTCCCATATCCATATATAGATATTTATACAGTCTGATTATCAATTAAATCTTTGAGAATTACACAGTTCATATAGATGAATTTCTAACTTCTCTTTTTAAAATCAAGATTTAAATTCTTATATTCTTTCACCACTCATAGGGTTAAACATTTCTCTCTGTTTTTTCCTGCTATTTCTTACTTGAAACACCAGCTTGTCTGGGAGATGTATATTGGGGGCTTAGGATGGTACAATTTATCACCTATATGCTAAGGGCTATTACCTCTAAATATGTTTGTATATTGCCCTATTCTAACAGATGGACCGTTTGTTCTTTTCAGGGGTTGTGAACAATTGCCCTCTTGATAGGGTTGTAATTCACTCTGTATACTTCTCCTAGTGACTCAGATAAGTAAATGACTAAATACTTTAGTCATCTGTTACATCATTTGAACGGGCAAAGATCTTTAATTTTATTTACTAAGAACTAGAATACAAGTGGAGCGCTAAATTATCACGTGCCTGCAAACGGGCAATTTATTGCTACCGAGAGCTTGCAGTAGCAATTAGTGCTTATAAAATTAACCAGAGATCAGATCTCTGGTTAATGTTATATATGTCCCCCAAAATACAGTCTAGTGTATTTTAATAAAAAATAAACATAGCATCTTCATTTTTTAAAAAAAAATGACTTCACTAGGCAGTGATTTAGGGCTAAAGTTGGTGGCTGTTAGAAAAATAGAAATAAAACGGCACTGAAAATACATATGTATTTATGTGTTAATATGTGTATATACACATATTAACGCATAAATATATATGTATCTAATCATATACATTATATTTATAGTTGCTGTCATCGCTGCGCTACTTACCCCCTTCGCCCCCTTGACGGCATCAGAACAAGGCTCCCATAGGAGCCTCTGGAAGTGTGCTCTCATGAGTGCAATGCTTCCCAGCAATGCCAACGCGAGGTCACATTCATATTGCTGTGAACTTGTAATACCAGCGCACGTTACTATGCTATCATGATAGAGATTGTAAGCGCTCCATTTGTAATCTGGCCCTAAGTGTATAGGAATGGAGATATCCAAACTTTTTGATTTTGAGTAATTGAAAAGGAAATTTAAAAGGTTATGGAATTAATTCAGTTCTGCCATTAGGGTAGGAATTGTAGTCTCAGGGTTAGTGAGGGAGAATAATATGTCATCGGCAAACATGGAACGTTTATGTTTAATGTTGCTGATTGGGATACCAGATATTAAGCAATTATGTCTAATCTTTGTTGATAGTGTTTATATGGCACAGGGAAATAGAAGGGGAGATAGGGGATATCCCTGTCTAGCGCCGTTTGTTACCTTGAAAGGGGATGATCTGATGCCATTAAGTAGGACTTGGGCAATAGGGGAAGAGGATAGAGAGAGAAGATTTTGTTTAGAGTTGTGTCTCCAAATTCAAAGGTTTGTAAAGTGGCTCTAAGGAAGGACCAGTTAACACGGTCAAAAGCCTTCTCTGCGTCTGTTGACAAAAGCCGTGTTGGAATTTGTTAATGTTTGTGTGCCATATTAAATGTAAGGTTTTGACCGTGTTGTCCTTTTGCTTTGTGTCTAGACAAAAAGCCTACTTGGTGTAGGTGTATTATGCTGGATAATATAGAATTTAAACTGTTGGCTAATATTTTTGTGAAGATCTTCACATCTGAATTCAATAGGGAGATAGGGCGATAGTTTGGTATCAGATCAGGTGACTTATTTGGTTTGGGGATAGCTGTTATGTGGGCTTGTAGGGCCTGTGAAGGGAATGAATGAACACTGTCTATGGTTTGAAAGTAGGATAGGAGGCGTGGGGCTAGGATTTCCTTAAATGTGGTATAGTATGTATTGCTAAAACCGTCTGGACCTGGAGCCTTGCCTGAGGGTAATGAGGAAATAGCATTTGTAAGTTCCTCTAAGTTGATAGAAAAATCTAATTGTTCTCCTTGTTCTTTGGTGAGAAATGGTAAACCAAGTTGGGTAAAATAAGTTTGTATGTCCTTAGTGCTTGGGTTTAGGCCCTGATCTCTTAAATGATAAAGATTTTCATAATAACTCCTGAAGGCATTTGCTATGTCCATAGAGGAGTATCTTATTTTGCCTTTTTCATCCTGTATGCGTCTCAGGGTCCTAGCCAGGGTCGGCTCCAGAACGAATGAAATGGGGGGAGCATTTTTTTTTCACGAGGGGGTACGCATTTACAAAGCATGTATGAGAGTCAAAATAAGAGCAGACCTACTGTGGCAGTCCAGGGATTACATTTATCAGATATCTGGCTGTGCAGGAGTTAGATTTGTTTATATGTCTGGAAGTGCAAGGGTTACATTTGTCATATCTCAAGGAGTATAGGGGTTACATTTATAAGATGTCTGGCAGTGCTGCAGCAGTTACATTTACCAGATTTATGGCAGTGCAGGGGTTACATTTGTCATATCTCAGGAATTGCAGGAGTTACATTTGTTAGATGTCTGGCTGTACAGGAGTTACATTTATCAGTTCTCTAGCGGTGCAGGGGTTACATCTATCAGATCTCACTCTGGCAGTGCAGGGTTAAATTAATCAAATTTCTAGCAGTGAATGTAGCTACATTTGTGAAAATACTGGCAGTATCTCTGGCAGTGTAGGGGCTACATTTTTCAGTTCTCTATATATTTATATCTCACAAACGTGAGTACACCCCTCACATTTTTGTAAATATTTTATTATATCTTTTCATGTGACAACACTGAAGAAATTACACTTTGCTACAATGTAAAGTAGTGAGTGTACAGCCTGTATAGCAGTGTAAATTTGTTGTCCCCTCAAAATAACTTAACACACAGCAATTAATGTCTAAACCATTGGCAACAAAAGTGAGTACACCCCTAAGTGGAAATGTCCAAATTGGGCCCAATTAACCATTTTCTCTCCACAGTATCATGTGACTAGTTAGTGTTACAAGGTCTCAGGTGTGAATGAGGAGCAGGTGTGTAAAATTTGGTGTTATCGCTCTCATACTCATACTAGTCACTGGAAGTTTAACATGGCACCTCATGGCAAAGAACTCTCTGAGGATCTGAAAAAAAGAATTGTTGTTTTACATAAAGATGGCCTAGGCTATAAGAAGATTTCCAAGACCCTGACACTGAGCTGCAGCACGGTGGGAAAGACCATACAGCGGTTTCAAAGGACTGGTTCCACTCAGAACAGGCCTCCCCATGGTCGACCAAAGAAGTTGAGTGCACGTGCTCAGCGTCATATCCAGAGGTTGTCTTTAGGAAATAGACGTATGAGTGCTGCCAGAATTGCTGCAGAGGTTCAAGGTGTGGGGGGTCAGCCTGTCAGTGCTCAGACCATACACCGCACACTGCATCAAATTGGTCTACATGGCTGTTGTCTCAGACGGTGTCAAGCGTGTGTGGCAGCAACCAGGTGAGGAGTACAAAGACAAGTGTGTCTTGCCTACAGTCAAGCATGGTGGTGGGAGTGTCATGGTCTGGGCCTGCATGAGTGCTGCCGGCACTGGGTAACTACAGTTCATTGAGGGAACCATGAATGCCAACATGTACTGTGACAAACTGAAGCAGAGCATGATCCCTTCCCTTTGGATACTGGGCTGCAGGGCAGTATTCTAGGGTAAAGGTGATGGACTGGCCAAGCATGTCTCCAGACCTAAACCCTATTGAGCATCTGTGGGGCATCCCCAAATGGAAGGTGGGGGAGTGCAACGTCTCTAACATCCTGCTCTGTTATGTCGTCATGTAGGAGTAGAAGAAGACTCCAGTGGCAACCTGTGAAGCTCTGGTGAACTCCATGCCCATGAAGGTTAAGGCAGTGCTGGAAAATAATGGTGGCCACACAAAATATTGACACTTTGGGCCCAATTTGGACATTTCCACTTAGGGGTGTACTCACTTTTGTTGCCAACGGTTTATACATTAATGGCTGTGTGTTGAGTTATTTTGAGGGGACAGCAAATTTACACTGTTATACAGGCTGTACACTCACTACTTTACATTGTAGCAAAGTGTCATTTCTTCAGTGTTGTCACATGAAAAGATATAATAAAATATTTACAAAAATGTGAGGGGTGTACTATATATATATGCTATATACAGTTAATTCCAGCTTAGGGGTATGGGACATATGCAGGCCAGTTCCCTAACAACCCAGGTACTAGTACTTACAGTTACAGAGCCACCAAAGAAAATTAAGGAGCGCCAGAGCGGGGTGACACATGCTATCTTGAAGCAAGTTGAAGCCCCCAATAACGGGACTCACTGTACTGTACACACACTGACCTAGATTTGGAGTTTGGCGTTAGCCGTGAAAACCAGCGTTAGAGGCTCCTAACGCTGGTTTTAGGCTACCGCCGGTATTTGGAGTCACTCAAAATAGGGTCTAACGCTCACTTTTCATCCGCAACTTTTCCATACCGCAGATCCCCTTACGTCAATTGCGTATCCTATCTTTTCAATGGGATCTTCCTAACGCCGGTATTTAGAGTTGTGTCTGAAGTGAGCGTTAGACATCTAACGACAAAACTCCAGCCGCAGGAAAAGTCAGTAGTTAAGAGCTTTCTGGGCTAACGCCGGTTTATAAAGCTCTTAACTACTGTGCTCTAAAGTACACTAACACCCATAAACTACCTATGCACCCCTAAACCGAGGTCCCCCCACATCGCCGACACTCGAATAATTTTTTTAACCCCTAATCTGCCGACCGCCACCTACGTTATCCTTATGTACCCCTAATCTGCTGCCCCTAACACCGCCGACCCCTATATTATATTTATTAACCCCTAATCTGCCCCCCTCAACGTCGCCTCCACCTGCCTACACTTATTAACCCCTAATCTGCCGAGCGGACCTGATCGCTACTATAATAAAGTTATTAACCCCTAATCCGCCTCACTAACCCTATAATAAATAGTATTAACCCCTAATCTGCCCTCCCTAACATCGCCGACACCTAACTTGAATTATTAACCCCTAATCTGCCGACCGGAGCTCACCGCTATTCTAATAAATGTATTAACCCCTAAAGCTAAGTCTAACCCTAACACTAACACCCCCCTAACTTAAATATAATTTTATTCTAACGAAATAAATTAACTCTTATTAAATAAATTATTCCTATTTAAAGCTAAATACTTACCTGTAAAATAAATCCTAATATAGCTACAATATAAATTATAATTATATTATAGCTATTTTAGGATTAATATTTATTTTACAGGTAACTTTGTATTTATTTTAACCAGGTACAATAGCTATTAAATAGTTAAGAACTATTTAATAGCTAAAATAGTTAAAATAATTACAAATTTACCTGTAAAAGAAATCCTAACCTAAGTTACAATTAAACCTAACACTATACTATCAATAAATTAATTAAATAAACTACCTACAATTACCTACAATTAACCTAACACTACACTATCAATAAATTAATTAAATACAATTCCTACAAATAAATACAATTAAATAAACTTGCTAAAGTATAAAAAATAAAAAAGAACTAAGTTACAAAAAATAAAAAAATATTTACAAACATAAGAAAAATATTACAACAATTTTAAACTAATTACACCTACTCTAAGCCCCCTAATAAAATAACAAATCCCCCCAAAATAAAAAAATGCCCTACCCTATTCTAAATAACTAAAGTTCAAAGCTCTTTTACCTTACCAGCCCTGAACAGGGCCCTTTGCGGGCATGCCCCAAGAAGTTCAGCTCTTTTGCCTGTAAAAAAAAACATACAATACCCAAGCCCCCCAACATTACAACCCACCACCCACATACCCCTAATCTAACCCAAACCCCCCTTAAATAAACCTAACACTAAGCCCCTGAAGATCTTCCTACCTTGTCTTCACCTCACCGGGTTCAACGATCTGTCCAGAAGAGCTCCTCCGATGTCCTGATCCAAGCCCAAGTGGGGGGCTGAAGAGGTCCATGATCCGGCTGAAGTCTTCATCCAAGCGGGAGCTGAAGAGGTCCATGATCCGGATGAAGTCTTCATCCAAGCGGTAGCTGAAGAGGTCCATGATCCGGATGAAGTCTTCTATCAACGGCATCTTCAATCTTCTTTCTTCCGGATCCATCTTGCAGACCTCCGACGCGGAACATCCTGCTGGCCCGACGGACTAACGACGAATGACGGTTCCTTTAAGGGACGTCATCCAAGATGGCGTCCCTCGAATTCCGATTGGCTGATAGGATTCTATCAGCCAATCGGAATTAAGGTAGGAAAATTCTGATTGGCTGATGGAATCAGCCAATCAGAATCAAGTTCAATCCGATTGGCTGATCCAATCAGCCAATCAGATTGAGCTTGCATTCTATTGGCTGATCGGAACAGCCAATAGATTGCGAGCTCAATCTGATTGGCTTGGATCAGGACATCGGAGGAGCTCTTCTGGACAGATCGTTGAACCCGGTGAGGTGAAGACAAGGTAGGAAGATCTTCAGGGGCTTAGTGTTAGGTTTATTTAAGGGGGGTTTGGGTTAGATTAGGGGTATGTGGGTGGTGGGTTGTAATGTTGGGGGGCTTGGGTATTGTATGTTTTTTTTTACAGGCAAAAGAGCTGAACTTCTTGGGGCATGCCCCGCAAAGGGCCCTGTTCAGGGCTGGTAAGGTAAAAGAGCTTTGAACTTTAGTTATTTAGAATAGGGTAGGGCATTTTTTTATTTTGGGGGGCTTTGTTATTTTATTAGGGGGCTTAGAGTAGGTGTAATTAGTTTAAAATTGTTGTAATATTTTTCTTATGTTTGTAAATATTTTTTTATTTTTTGTAACTTAGTTCTTTTTTATTTTTTGTACTTTAGCAAGTTTATTTAATTGTATTTATTTGTAGGAATTGTATTTAATTAATTTATTGATAGTGTAGTGTTAGGTTAATTGTAGGTAATTGTAGGTAGTTTATTTAATTAATTTATTGATAGTATAGTGTTAGGTTTAATTGTAACTTAGGTTAGGATTTCTTTTACAGGTAAATTTGTAATTATTTTAACTATTTTAGCTATTAAATAGTTCTTAACTATTTAATAGCTATTGTACCTGGTTAAAATAAATACAAAGTTACCTGTAAAATAAATATTAATCCTAAAATAGCTATAATATAATTATAATTTATATTGTAGCTATATTAGGATTTATTTTACAGGTAAGTATTTAGCTTTAAATAGGAATAATTTATTTAATAAGAGTTAATTAATTTAGTTAGATTAAAATTATATTTAACTTAGGGGGGTGTTAGTGTTAGGGTTAGACTTAGCTTTAGGGGTTAATACATTTATTAGAATAGCGGTGAGCTCCGGTCGGCAGATTAGGGGTTAATAATTGAAGTTAGGTGTCGGCGATGTTAGGGAGGGCAGATTAGGGGTTAATACTATTTATTATAGGGTTAGTGAGGCGGATTAGGGGTTAATAACTTTATTATAGTAGCGCTCAGGTCCGCTCGGCAGATTAGGGGTTAATAAGTGTAGGCAGGTGGAGGCGACGTTGTGGGGGGCAGATTAGGGGTTAATAAATATAATATAGGGGTCGGCGATGTTAGGGCAGCAGATTAGGGGTACATAGGGATAATGTAAGTAGCGGCGGTTTACGGAGCGGCAGATTAGGGGTTAATAATAATATGCAGGGGTCAGCGATAGCGGGGGCAGCAGATTAGGGGTTAATAAGTGTAAGGTTAGGGGTGTTTAGACTTGGGGTACATGTTAGAGTGTTAAGTGCAGACGTAGGAAGGGTTACCGCATAGCAAACAATGGGGCTGCGTTAGGAGCTGAACACGGCTTTTTTGCAGGTGTTTGGGTTTTTTTCAGCTCAAACAGCTCCATTGTTTCCTATGGGGGAATCGTGCACGAGCACGTTTTTGAGGCTGGCCGCGTCCGTAAGCAACTCTGGTATCGAGAGTTGAAGCTGCGTTAAAAATGCTCTACGCTCCTTTTTTGGAGCCTAACGCAGCCATTCTGTGGACTCTCAATACCAGAGTTATTTTTATGGTGCGGCCAGAAAAAAGCCGGCGTTAGTTTTTCGGGTCGTTACCGACAAAACTCCAAATCTAGCCGACTGTCTGCCTGCTCTGTGTAACAGAAAGCCGGCCGGCAGGGATGGAAGAGGGATCAGGCCATGAGTGCTGGTGGGTGACAGAGCGCCTCACGCGCTTTAGGGTGGAGGAGGAGCTTATACCGGCACTGACTGCTGGCACCTTAGAGGGAAAGGGAACCATGCTGCTGGGCAACTGGTTTATGCGACCTTTGGGATCCTGGAAGTTCCGTCACTTTTAAAATGTAAAAAAAAAATTTTTTTAAATCACTGCTCTCCAATTAGGTGGTTGCTCTGGGGGGACAACCAATGCCCCCCTTTGGAGTCGACCCTGGTCCTAGCAAGCATTCTGCCTGGTTTGTTAGCCCCTTCATAGTAGATTTTATTGAGGTATTGTGCTTTTCTTTTAACTTCTGTACCTAATATAATTGCCAATTGTCTCTGTTTATGTTCCATATTTTCTTGAAGAGATCGGTTTTTAGGGTATAGTTTATGTATATCTTGTAATCTTATGATTTGTTTTTATAGGGAAGATGGTGGTGGTGGGAGCAATAAACTTAAAATCAGAATCCCAAGAGGGGTACATAGGAGATATCCAACTCCCCTAATTGTGTCTTATTTGCCTATGGTTATGTCAGATGATCACTGTTGCACAAACAGTGAGGGATATAAGCAGGAACATAGCTAGACCTCATTGGACCCCAGAGCAAACATTAAGGGTTGCCCAATTTCAATAGCTCCCTTTCTGGCTGTGCAATAAATGGAGACTAAGCAGGCTACCACAGAGGAGCAAAAGGAGCTACGTCTTCTATATGACTGAGTCATCATTCTCCCTTGGTTAGTCCGACAGTGCGGATCAGGTCCGCCAGACCTCGCTGAATACGGCGAGCAATACGCTTGCCGTATTTAGCATTGCACCAGCAGCTCACAAGAGCTGCTGGTGCAACGCCGCCCCCTGCAGACTCGCGTACTCGATCGGGTTGATTTCTGACGATGTGTGTCCACCTGCTCAGAGCAGGCGGACAGGTTATGGAGCAGTGGTCTTTGTGACCGCTGCTTCATAACTGCTGTCTCTGGCGAGCCTGCAGGCTCCCCAGAAACACGGGGCATCAAGCTCCAATCGGAGCTTGATACATATGCTCCATAGTATATATCTGCAATAAAGCACTGCATTGCAAAAGGTCTGCTCCCTAAATAAATGCTTTAAAGGCATTTAAAGCTGTTATTTTGCTGCTACAAGTTGCAGAGTTTTACAAATGAAGAGGGCAGAGATAAAACCTTTTTAATTGAGTAACTACACTGATCTGAGCAATCACTATATAGCATTCCGCATCACTGTATCCTACTGAGCATGTGCAAGATTCACAGAATATATGTATATGCATTTTGTGATTGATAGATGACTGTCACATGATGCATTAGGAAGGAAAATTTAACTAACTGACATTTGTCAGAAAAAATATACTACCTATTTGAAATTCAAGCTAAGCGACAGTCAACACAAAATTTTTATTGTTTAAAAAGATAGATAATACCTTTACTACCCATTCCCCAGCTTTGCACAACCAACATTGTTATATTAATATACTTTATAACCTTCAAACCTCAAAATTTCTGCCTGTTTCTAAGTCACTAAAGACAGCCTCTTATCACATGCTTTTTTTTTAGCTGCTCAACACAGCACTATTGGCTTAAATGCAAGTCAATAGATAATAAATAAATAGTCATGTGATCAGGGTACTGTCAGAAGAGGCTTTGATACAAGGTGAATCACAGAGGTAAACAGTGTATTAATATAACCATATTTTCTGTGCAAAACTGGGGAATGGGTAATAAAGGGATTATCTATCTTTTTAAACAATAAACAAATTTGAGTTGACTGTCCCTTAAGTGCTTTTGCATTGTCTCTTTATTATGCATGTATTGATTATACTGTTATACTGTGTTTAGTGGTCCTTTAGTGGTCCTAGTAGATACTCTCATCTCTCTGGGGGAAGAGGAAAACATAATAAGCTAAACCGGCACAACAGCCATCAGATTAATAGAAACAGAAAAGAAAAGAAAAAAAGAAACTGGTTATGAAATAGAGTATACTGCATGTTTGACAAAAAAAAAAACATTAAAGGAAGACAATGAAAACATTAGTATCAGTAATGCCAGGTGCCTAAGGAAGAGGTGATGGTATCCAGTTAAATGAAGGTAAATAAAGAACGCACAGGGAGATATTTACATTAGACATCTAAATGAAGAACACATAGCAGAATCCTTCTGTAAATGTCACACATGTATTGCTCTAAGTGAATTTGTCAGACACCAGAGTTTGCTTCATTTATTTCTAATCTATTAATTATCTTGAAGCAGAAATTAATAGCAAAATGTGTAGATTTTCTGTTATTTAATTATACATGAAATTAAATTGGAAGAGAGTTCCTGACAAGGGCCTATTAGACTATTATAAATGTACAACTCTAAAATTAGAAATCTAAATAAAACATAGCAGACAATGAATTCAGTGTTGATCATCTGAACACTGCAATTGTTTTTTTTTGTATTGTTTTTCACTCTAATCTGTATTTTTATTTTTGTTAGATTTTTATTAAAATTACAAATGACATGTGACATATAATGTTAACCAAAAATTTTAAACATAGTAGTAATTCAATTAAATAGTTTGAACTTAAAATCCTCAAAGCTATTAGTGTGTGTTCAGCCAATGAGAGCTCATTCCAAATCCACAATACAAGATATATAGTAACAAAATATGTTTTTTTCAGCATACATCAAAATCAAACAGAGAATGAGAAAGAAATAAGGGGGCTCGGCAAGGGAAAAGCCCAAAAAAGCACCATAAGGAAAAAGTAGGAGAATGGGTAAATATGGAGGGGAAGAAAGACACTATGCCTAAGTACAGTATGTTAAGTGAGACTAGAGTGAGAGGTAGTGGATTGGGGCCCTCCATCCTTGGAGTGACCTCTGAATTGTTCCCAATAGAATTTAACAACCTGGAACAGGTTCAGTTTATGATTTTTATAGTAACTATTTTGCCCTAAGTTAAGAGGTTCAGATGTCCTGTCTAACCATCCCTGCTCTGTAAGTACAGACTGTGTCTCTCACTTCCTGGCAATAAGGAATCTCGCTCCATTCAGTCCTATCTGTAGTAGTATGCGTATAATTTGTACCTGGAATTTTAATATGGTAATTTAAAAGGGCTGTTTCAGAGGAAAGGTTGAATCTGTATTTTTAACATTTTATTAAATAAAAAAAATTGTGTTTAGTGAGATGTAATTTGTAATATGAGCCGGCATACCTCATGCAAGTTGCGGTTACAAATGCATTTGGAAAGCTTGTCATGAGCAGATTATTGCAGGGTTTTCAAGTGAATTGGAATGGCTATGCATTCAAACCGCTGCAATGCTGTGAAAAGTATTAACAATTTATTTATAAAGTATTTTACAGTATAAAGTAGTGTTACTTATGTTTGTATAAATAATTTCATATTATTTGCATAAACCTCAGTTGTTCTGGTTCTATTGGTGATTTTGTTTCATTACCTTTATATTGTAACTATCTAACTAATCTTGTGTTGTTATTTTTCTGTTTTACATTTCTTTAACTCTGAATTAAAGTAATTGTTTTGTTTATTATGCTACATACAAATACCAATTACCAAGGGTGATGAGGATGCCAGTCTCTGATTAGACTTCAGAAAGACAATTGGCCCAATAATATCCTATTAAGGATGTAACACCTCAGATCAGACCCCATGACCCTACAGCCCTTCTAAAACCCTGTGCTCACATAAGACTCAGATAACTATATGTCTACCTCAGATCAGAGTCCTGGCCCGCAGCCCTTCTCTCAATCACATTTCCTATTTAACCCCTAGAATGCTTGAGATGGCCAGCTGCCATCCAGTGCTGCCCTTCCTCTGTGCAAACAATAGAAATATGTTTCCCTCCTGCACAAGTGGGGAATGCTCATCCTCCCTCCTAATTGCTAATGGTGCAGAAGATAAAGGGGTAAAGGAGATTGATATGGAGCTTATATCACAGCCCCCAAACGAGTAACAAGTAGAGTTGCCACACAGCCAGATTAAAGGGACAGTCAAGTCCAAGAAAAACTTTCATGATTTAAATAGGGCATGCAATTTTAAACAACTTCCCAATTTACTTTTATCACCAATTTTGCTTTGTTCTCTTGGTATTCTTAGTTGAAAGCTAAACCTAGGAGGTTCATATGCTAATTTCTTAGACCTTGAAGACTGCCTCTAATCTGAATAAATTTTGACCACTAGAGGGCTTTAGTTCACATGTTTCATATAAATAACATTGAGCTCATGCACGTAAAGTGACCTAGGAGTGAGCACTGATTGGCTAAACTGCATGTCAAAAGAACTGAAATAAGGGGGCAGGCAGCAGAAGCTTAGATACAAGATAATTACAGAGGTAAAACGTGTATTATTATAACTGTGTTGTATATGCAAAACTGGGGAATGGGTAATAAAGGGATTATCTTTCTTTTTAAACAACAACAATTCTGGTGTTGACTGTCCCTTTAAGTGTAGAAATAAAGAAGTTATCATGGCCAAACTTTCAATGCTCATTCAAAATCAGTCCTAACAGCTTTAGTTTCTAATATATGCTGTATAATTATTTATGCAAATTTATGCTAATAAGTATGGCCGGTATTTTTTTTCAGAAAAGGTGGCAACCCTAGTAACAAGGATATGAGATATGTTTGAAAAAAAGAGAAATTACCCCTTTAAATTAATAGTCTTATTTCTCTCTAAGATGCAGGTGATCACTATAAATATGATGATCACAAACAGCAGCAATGAAACTGATCTAACAAAGTCCATATTTTCCCTATCTGATCTGACACAGTGCAACAAGTGAGCCTCTCATTTGACAGAGGAAAAGCTCTTTCAAATGAAGGTCACTTATTTCCTAGGATACAGGTTATCATCTGGACCAGTGAGATTTTCTGTGGCTGATACCTAGTGAGTCATAAGGGAATTACTGCAGGGTTTTCTATTGGATTGTAATGGATTTGAACTTTAAAACCTTGCAAAAGCCATGCAAGGCAAATTAATTCTAACTGAGTGGAATACAGACTTAATTATTACTTTATACAAACTTCAATTATATCATTTAAGCAGGAAAAAGAAAGACTGGTGACAACTGAACTTTACTTTTTTATATATTACAGCTAAGTCTCACTTTATTTTTCCCTGATCCATCTTTCTGTCTACCTTTAAAGGGACAATAAATAAAAAAAATGTGTAGCATTTAAAAATATAGCACTTTTTTTTCTTTAAATGTATGATCCTGTATGGTTATTTTTTTTCCCTTGCGGGGCATATCCCTAATATAAAATATTTGAGAGCTTCCTTATGAGCCAGTGAACCCAGATTAAGTTCTCTTTAAATAAACTAATAATATATACAGTATATATATATATATATATATATATATATATATATACACACCAAGAAAGAGGCTTGCACTCGCTGGATTTGTGAAAAAGTGCTTTAATTAGCACAAAAATGTGACGTTTCAGGGATCAATCACCCCTTCATCAGACCAAACAAGAAGTGAACAAACAACAGTGTTTAAATCAAGCGGAATCTGTTGGCGCTCTACAAATAACCGATAATAATAAAGTGTTAACCGCTCCCCAAATCAGAATAGGACAGCCCCAATTGGATCATGTGATATATGACCCATCATCTTAACAACATCTTAAACAAATTTACACAATTATATAATATATGCATATAAATGAGTGAATATATAAATATATAGAGGGGCTGAATCCGTGCACTGCTATATGAATAGTGAAAAGTACCCATTCACTAACTATAAAAAATGCAATAGAGCAATGTTGTGACTACATTTGTTACATCTTAGTTATATCAACTGTGGATAATGATGTATAAACCAAATTATATGCCATAACGATATATGAAGAAACTCACAGATAATGGTTAGATCGATGCCATAGCCATTGCAGCTAGCGAAAACCGCCAAACACTGACAACGTGGGCATGGCCAAAAATGGACCCTGGGTGGTAATCGTCATCAGACCTACCCCTACAGGGAGTGTGACAGGCAGGCTCGGTAATTGCAAGGGAAAAGCAAGTGTCAGCGAAAACTATACTTTACACATGATTAAAATTACACATGACTATAAAAATATAGCTTTATACCAAGGTTGGCCCAATATATATATATATATATATATATATATATATATATTCCATCACTTCCATGCACTCACTCATAAGTATCAGAAACGTGAACCAGGTGTCTCCTCAAAAATATTCATAGAAAAGCAAGCACAAGGGAGGGCACTCACAGGTCTTTGTATCATCCAAACAGTATCTTTATTAAACAAAAATCATGTAAAAGTCGATGTTTCGGCTACTTCAGTTAGCCTTTCTCAAGACAATCTATAAATATAATATCAATAATTATTCATATGTACAAACACCATGTACACAAATTAACATTACTCATAAACAAACATTTCATATCTCACCCCAATTCATATCCCATTGTGTATATACAACAAATTCATGTGATTATAAAAAAATGTCCTGCTTCCATACAACATTATATACAAGAGATTGTTATTTACATTACTCTGTGTGTGTTAACAAAAAATGTAATCTCATAAACGCCCTAATCTTATATAGATAAGAGCTGACATATTCATTTGCAGCTGAATAATATATCAACTATGTATCTGCAAGTATGTAACACTCATTATACACTTATTAAACTGCACTGATAATTCTTTGAATAATATTCAACCTATTGCAGGTTGTAAAAAACATGGACTGAGTATTGTTAATATATCTGACTATGTTTTGGATGAGCATGAAAAAAATGTTCTTTCAAAAGGTTTGGGATTTGCTCCAACAAGCAATTTCTCTGGTTTTTCCACACTCCTAGACATTAATAAATTTGTGCGCAAATTAACCCTGAAGAGGTTTTTTGCTTTAAATAAACATAGTGATGATTTCTCACTAGGAGATGTGGAAAATCCACAGCAATTCAATAGGAATATTCATGTTAACTTTGAGGATGCATGTACCATTACAACTTTAGTTAACATGTATAGTGATGAGAATCAACAATTCCAATCATCCTCTTTCCCAAAACCTAGAAAAAAAACATTCAAGTTTCTATCCTACTAATTATAGGGGACCATTAATTAATGCTTTTCAGAAAGCTGTGCAAAAAGATATAATGGCATTAGAGGAAAATGTAGGGACAAGTACTGCCTCCTTAAATCTGACGAATAAAGAGCGAAAAGCTGTTAAATCTTTACAAGATAACAATAATATAGTAATTCGCAACTCAGATAAAGGAGGCAGTATTGTCATTATGAATAAAACCACTTATTTTGATGAGGCATGTAGACAACTATCTGATGATAGGACCTATCAGAAACTTCAAAGAGATCCTACTTTACCCTTTAAAAGAGAATTGGAAAAACTTATAAGGGATGGTATATTGTTGGGCATCTTTGAAGAAAGTGACATTGACACATTAGTTCCTGCTAATCCCATACGCCCCATATTTCATCATGTGCCAAAGATTCATAAGGATGCGAGGTGTCCTCCGGGTAGACCGATTGTGGCTGGAATTGGCTCACTATTTGAACCTATAGCTGAATGGATAGATTCTATTTTACAACCCATTGCCACATCACAGCTGAGCTACCTACAGGACACCTCGCATCTTATTCTAACTTTGGAGAATACTCAGTGGCACTCCAATTTTTCTTGGGGCATTATTGACATCACCTCTCTTTATACTTCCATCCCACAGGGTCAGGGTATAACAGCTGTCAAATATTTTATGCAGAGGGATTCTCTTTACACACAGGAGCAAGTGGATTATATTTGTGAGATCTTAAAGTTCTTGTTGTCTCACAACTATTTTCTATTTGATAATGAGTTTTACATACAGACATGTGGCACGGCGATGGGGGCAAAATTTGCCCCCTCGTTTGCCAATATTTATGTGGCATGGTGGGAGCAACTTTACCTTTATTCACCAAACAACATCTGGAGCGACAAAATTGAATTGTATACACGCTATATTGATGATATGCTTTTCATTTTTAAGATCCCTTTAGATGATAATAGTTTTAAAGAATTTCTTCGTTTTTGTGACAATAATGAATTAAATTTAAAATTTACAGGGAAATACAATTTGAAAGAAATCAACTATTTGGATTTAAGTATACAAATTGACAATAATTCTATTATTACCAAAACATATAGAAAGCCAACAGCAGGCAATACTAGCCTGCATTTCAAGTCACAACATCCACAACATCTCATACACTCAATGCCAAAGTCACAGTTCTTAAGAATTAGACGGAACACACGATCCAATGATATTTATGATACACAATCTATCGAATTGAGGGACAGATTGATCCAAAGAGGGTACAAATTTAAAAATCTGGAGGATGTGAGAAACAATGTAAGACATCATGATGATACTATGGTGGTTAAAAAAACAAGACAAAAAAACAAAATTTGATGATGCTATAGTGTTTTCCACACCCTATAGTCAGCAGTATGATCAGATAATCAATATCATAAAAAAACATTTAGATCTTTTGAAAGCAGATGAAATTTTACAACCATTCATTAAAAATTGCAAATTTGTATCGAGAAAATCTAAAACTTTAGCACCAATGTTGTCTCCAAGTTTGGTGAAATCGGATACAGTATATTCCCACCATACAGGTACTTGGCTAAATAAAAAAGGAAACTTTAAATGTGGAACAAGAAATTGTTTAGCCTGTCCCAATATATTACAGGATGATCATTTTGTCTGTAAATTTAATAAAAAAGTTTATCCAATTGACTTTTATGCCAATTGTGGCCTTAAATTTGTTGTGTACCTGCTGACCTGCAAAATTTGTTTTTTGCAGTATGTAGGTAAAACAACAAGAGCAGTAAGAACACGATATAATGAGCATGTTAGAGACGTTAAAAATTACAGTAAGGATTCTGCAGTAGCAGACCATTTCAATAATTTTCATTTCACAAATCTAGCAAATCTCTCATTTCAGGTTATAGACATAGCTAAAATACCCCTACGGGGTGGTAATAGGGATAAGATTTTGGAAAAAAAGGAACTCTACTGGATCCTTAAACTGTGTACTCGCTCACCATATGGAATGAATCGTGAATGCGATATAAATTATTTTATTGATAACTGATACACATGGTTAGCGTATATTGGATTACTATAGATATATATTACTTATTTGTATTACTCTGGATATCTAATTTAATTTAAATGTAGATCATGTCTTTACTTTTTTCACTTTTTTAGTATCTGTATGTAGTTGAATAATTAATAATATTTCTTCATTATCTATATTGTCAACAGGTTTCTATACATTTCTTTTATGCTTTACTATAATGAAGAGTTAATCTAAGTATACTACTCTTTTGTATTATGGCAAACTAACTTCAGTGTCACACCAGGTTGTAGTTGTTTTTATTCTTTTTTTTTCCCCTTTGGGGGCATGAAGTGGTTAATTCTGACTGCTTCCTGCCCTATAAAGGGCTGGAGTTTAAACACAGACATTAGTCTATGAGTAAGCACCCCTGGTGGTGCGAAACATGTTAGACCTTTTTGTCCACCTTGCCTGTCTGCATGTATAACTTTTTTATGGAATAAATAAAGCACCTTCTGTTTTCAATTCAAAGCGGTTTTTCAAGCTGTGCCTGCCTAATTTTTCCTCTTTGTTATTTACATTACTCTGTGTGTGGTAACAAAAAATGTAATCTCATAAACGCCCTAATCTTATATAGATAAGAGCTGACATATTCATTTGCAGCTGAATAATATATCAACTATGTATCTGCGAGTATGTAACACTCATTATACACTTATTAAACTGCAGGGTGAATACAGTGTAAAACCACGTTAATGCCAGCTATTAAAGGGACACTGAACCCAAATCTTTTCTTTTGCGATTCAGATAAAGCATGCAATTTTAAGCAACTTTCTAATGTACTCCTATTATCAATTTATCTTCATTCTCTTGCTATCTTTATTTGAAAAAGAAGGCATCTAAGCTAAGGAGCCAGCCAATTGTGGGTTCAGCACACTGGACAGCACTTGTTTAATGGTGGATGAATTTATCCACCAATCAGCAAGAACAACCCAGGCTGTTCACCAAAAATGGGCCGGCATCGAAGCTTACATTCTTGCTTTTCAAAATAAATAAAAGAGACTGAAGAGAATTTGATAATAGGAGTAAATTAGAAAGTTGCTTAAAATTGCATGCTCTATCTGAATAACGAAAGAAAAAATTTGGGTTCAGTGTCCCTTTAAGTCACTAGAATATCTTCCTGAGAGCTCATTTACATGTTCAACCCCATCCTTACAGGGAGAAATTGATTCATTTTATCTATCTGAGTATTATAGGAACATTACAGGAATTATAGGAACTTAATACACACAATCATTAACCATATATGCATAAATCAGCTGCCTGATAATACCGGCATCGCTTATTTCTGATATATGCATGTGTGGATCAGTTCAAATCCAGAACTTCGGGGCCCAATGTTTGCAAACCTAAACTCAAACCTCTTAATAGATAACAGATTAACAACCTCCCACATCCACCATTAAAAAAATAATGAAAAATCCAGCTGGGTGTTGAGCCCCTTTGGATTCATAGTGCCTAGCCTGTGTATCCACTGTGCTTCTCTTTTCAATATCTCCTTGTCTCTATTGCCCCCCTTTTTTAACGGGGGAATCCTATCAATTAGCTTTGTTCTTAGCATGGCTACAGTATATCCATTAGCTACAAAGTGGCGGGCCACAGGTTGGTCACTACCTCCATCTTTGTAAGCTGCCCTAATGATTCATAAGAAGCTTTCTGAAGGTTGTGCAGGTTTCCCTACATAATATTTCCCACACGGCAAAAAATTATATAAACAACATAATCAGAAGTACATGTGAGTCTATGTCTGATTGTGTACTTTTTGACCTATAGGGATGACTGAACGAATAGCCAGACAACATTGTATTGCAGGTGACACCAGGGCCGGACCAAAAATAGGCCCAGGTATTTTAAGACAAAGCAGCCCCCCTGGTTTCTTATTTAACACTCGCTTGTTTGGGGTGATTGACATTCTGTGCTCTAGCCCAACTGGTTGTACCAGAGCTGGGGATGGCATTGCACAAGAATACTCTTGTGCCATGTTAAATTTTACCCTGCTATGAAACCTGTCTGCCTTTAGGGATGGTAAATTCACCCCAATGTGTGACATCCAGCACTACAGAAATACACTTGCAGACCCAACATACACACACCATTATGCACGCACAGCATGCATACACCCACTTACACACTCATATCCAAGCACACCATGCATACACCCACTTACACACTTATATGCAAGCACATGACACATAAACCATATTTTTTAGGCCAGATTAGCAATGTTCTTGGACTTAAAAGTCATAAATCCATACAGAATGTACATACATATACACACACACAATTTTGCTATTCAGAGAAGAGTAACTGGACATTTTAGGAAGGCTGTCAACATATCTGTAGAGGAAATAGTTTTTTTAGCATAACTGCCACTGCTACACCTTTATAAAGCAAGTCCTGTGTATACATCACACATATACATGCAGACACCACACATACACATATACAGTGGGGCAAAAAAGTATTTAGTCAGCCACCAATTGTGCAAGTTCTCCCACTTAAGAAGATGAGAGAGGCCTGTAATTTTCATCATAGGTATACCTCATCTATGAGAGACAAAATGTGGAAACAAATCCAGACAATCACATTGTCTGATTTGGAAAGAATTTATTTGCAAATTATGGTGGAAAATAAGTATTTGGTCAATATCAAAAGTTCATCTCAATACATTGTTATATATCCTTTGTTGGCAATGACAGAGGTCAAATGTTTTCTGTAAGTCTTCACAAAGTTGTCACACACTGTTGCTGGTATGTTGGCCCATTCCTGCATGCAGATCTCCTCTAGAGCAGTGATGCATTGGGGCTGTCGCTGGGCAACACGGACTTTCAACTCATTCCAAACATTTTCTATGGGGTTGAGATCTGGAGATCTAGGTCACTCCAGGACCCTGAAATGCTTCTTACGAAGCCACTCCTTCGTTGCCTGGGCGGTGTGTTTGGGATCATTGTCATGCTGAAAGACCCAGCCATGTTTAATCTTCAATGCCCTTGCTGATGGAAGGAGGTTTTCACTCAAAATCTCCCGATACATGCCCCCATTCATTCTTTCATGTACACGGATCAGTCGTCCTGTTCCCTTTGCAGAGAAACAGCCCCAAAGCATGATGTTGCCACCCCCATGCTTCACAGTAGGTATGGTGTTCTTTGGTTGCAACTCAGCATTCTCTCTCCTCCAAACACGACGAGTTGTGTTTCTACCAAACAGTTCTACTTTGGTTTCATCTGACCATATGACATTCTCCCAACCCGTTTCTGGATCATCCAAATGCTCTCTACCATACTTCAGATGGGCCTGGACATGTACTGGCTTAAGCAGGGGGACACGTCTGGCACTGCAGGATCAGAGTCCCTGGCGGCGTAGTGTGTTACTGATGGTAGCCTTTGTTATGTTGGTCCCAGCTCTCTGCAGGTCATTCACTAGGTCCCCCCGTGTGGTTCTGGGATGTTTTCTCACCGTTCTTGTGATCATTTTGCCCCCACGGGGTGAGATCTTGCGTGGAGCCCCAGATCGAGGGAGATTATCAGTGGTCTTGTATGTCTTCCATTTTCTAATTATTGCTCCCACAGTTGATTTCTTCACACCAAGCTGCTTGCCTATTGCAGATTCAGTCTTCCCAGCCTGGTGCAGGTCTACAATTTTGTTTCTGGTGTCCTTCGACAGCTCTTTGATCTTCACCATAGTGGAGTTTGGAGTGTGACTATTTGAGGTTGTGGACAGGTGTCTTTTATACTGATCAACAAGTTCAAACAGGTGCCATTAATACAGGTAATGAGTGGAGGACAGAGGAGCCTCTTAAAGAAGAAGATACAGGTCTGTGAGAGCCAGAAATCTTGCTTGTTTGTAGGTGATTAAATACTTATTTTCCACCATAATATGCAAATAAATTCTTTCCAAATCAGACAATGTGATTGTCTGGATTTGTTTCCACATTTTGTCTCTCATAGTTGAGGTATACCTATGATGAAAATTACAGGCCTCTCTCATCTTCTTAAGTGGGAGAACTTGCACAATTGGTGGCTGACTAAATACTTTTTTGCCCCACTGTACACAGCACATGCACATACACAAAACAAACCAATATACAGGGGGGTAGTTATCAACGTGTCAACTTTCCTGCCTTCGCCGGCCCAATACGCCCGCCTAAGCTCGCCTCACATAGCCGCCGCGAACCTGAAAAATTTCGCCTAAGTTATCAAATAAAGCTGTCAAAAAGCCGCAGGGCGATGAGCAGCGGACTGTGAGAGTTATCACTCATCCGATCTCGCTGCTCTTCAACTTTTTCCCAGCTTTATTGCTAGCCTGTCACTAAGCACTCACACTAACTACACTGTTCTACCCCCTATACCGGCGCCCCCGGAGCCCCCCGCAACTAAATAAAGTTATTAACCCCTAAACTGCCACTCCTAGACCCTGCCGCAACTTTGATAAATGTATTAACCCCTAAATCGCCGCTCCTAGACCCTGCCGCAACTCTGATAAATGTATTAACCCCTAAACCGCCGCTCCCGGACACCACTGCCACCTACATTATACCTATTAACCCCTATCCTGCCCCCCTACACCGTCGCCACCTATAATAAATGTATTAACCCCTATCCTGCCCCCCACTACACCGCCGCCACTGTAATAAATTTATTAACCCCTAAACCTAAGTCTAACACTAACCCTAACACCCCCTAACTTAAATATTAATTAAATAAATCTAAATAATATTTCTATTATGAACTAAATTAATCCTATTTAAAACTAAATACTTACCTTTAAAATAAACCCTAATATAGCTACAATATAAATAATAATTATATTGTAGCTATCTTAGGATTTATTTTTATTTTACAGGCAAATTTCAATTTATTTTAACTAGGTTCAATAGCTATTAAATAGTTATTAACTACTTAATAGCTACCTAGCTAAAATAAAGAGAAATTTACCTGTAAAATAAAAACTAACCTAAGTTACAATTACACCTAACACTACACTATACTTTAATAAATTATTCCTATTTAAAACTAAATACTTACCTGTAAAATAAACCCTAAGATAGCTACAATGTAATTAATAATTACATTGTAGCTATTTTAGGAATTATATTTATTTTACAGGTAACTTTGTATTTATTGTATCTAGTTAGAATAGTTATTAAATAGTTATTAACTATTTAATAACTACCTAGCTAAAATAAATACAAAATCACCTGTAAAATAAATCCTAACCTAAGTTACAATTAAACCTAACACTACACTATCATTAAATAAATTAAATAAATTACCTACAAATAACTACAATTAAATACAATTACATAAACTAACTAAAGTACAAAAAATAAAAAAAGCTAAGTTACAAAGAATTAAAAAAATAGGTTACAAACATTTTAAAAATATTACAACAATTTTAAACTACTTACACCTAATCTAAGCCCCCTAATAAAATAACAAACCCCCCCAAAATAAAAAAATGTCCTACCCTATTCTAAATTAAAAAAGTTCAAAGCTCTTTTACCTTACCAGCCCTTAAAAGGGCCATTTGTGGGGCATGCCCCAAAGAATTCAGCTCTTTTGCCTGTAAAAGAAAAATACAACCCCCCCAACATTAAAACCCACCACCCACATACCCCTAATCTAACCCAAACCCCCATTAAAATAACCTAACACTAATCCCCTGAAGATCATCCTACCTTTAGTCATCTTCACTCAGCCGAGCCACCGATGGAACTGAAGAGGAGACCCGGACCGGCAGAAGTGATCCTCCAAGCGGCGCTGAAGAAATCTTCCATCCGATGAAGTGATCCTCCAAGCGGCGCTGGAAAAGTCTTCCATCCGGGCGATGTCATCTTCCAAGAGGCGCTGAAGAAGTCTTCTATCCGGGCGATGTCATCTTCCAAGCCGGGTCTTGAATCTTCATCCCGCCGACGCGGAAGATCCTTCTTTACCGACGGACTACCGACGAATGAAGGCTCCTTTAAGGGACGTCATCCAAGATGGCGTCCCTTCAATTCCGATTGGCTGATAGGATTCTAGCAGCCAATCGGAATTAAGGTAGGAAAAATCTGATTGGCTGATTGAATCAGCCAATCAGATTCAAGTTCAATCCGATTGGCTGATCCAATCAGCAAATCAGCTTGAGCTCACATTCTATTGGCTGTTTCGATCAGCCAATAGAATGCAAGCTCAATCTGATTGGCTGATTGGACAGTGGCGGCAGTGTAGTGGGGGGCAGGATAGGGGTTAATAAATGTATTATAGGTTGGGGCAGATTAGGGGTTAATAAATTTAATATAGGTTGCGGTGGGCTCCGGGAGCGGCGGTTTAGGGGTTAATATGTATAGAGTAGCTTGCGGTGGGCTCCGGGAGTGGCGGTTTAGGGGTTAATACATTTATTATAGTTGCGGCGGGGTCAGGGAGCGGCGGTTTAGGGGTTAATATGTATAGAGTAGCTTGCGGTGGGCTCTGGGAGCGGTGGTTTAGGGGGTAATAACTTTATTTAGTTGCGGCGGTGTAGGGTGGACAGATTAGTGGTGTTTAGACTCGGGGTACATGTTAGGGTGTTAGGTGTAGACAGCTCCCATAGGAATCAATGGGATGTCTGGCACCAGCGAACTTGTACTTTCGCTATGGTCAGACTCCCATTGATTCCTATGGGATCCGCTGCCTCCAGGGTGGCGGTTTGAAAACCCGGTACGCTGGGCCGTAAAAGTGCCGAGCGTACCTGCTAGTTTTTTGATAACTAGCAAAAGTAGTCAGATTGTGCCGCACTTGTGTGCGGAACATCTGGAGTGACATAAGAATCGATCTGTGTCGGACTGAGTCCGGCGGATCAAAGTTTACGTCACAAAATTCTACTTTTGCCGGTCTCTAGCCTTTGATAACTAAGGCGAATCAGCCTCGCCACAAATACGCTGTGGAATTCCAGCGTATTTGAGGTTGACGGCTTGATAACTAGGCCCCATAATCTTACTTAAAGGGACAGTAAACTCTAACATTTTCTTTCATGATTTGGATAGAATATACAATTTTAAAAAACTTTCAAATTTACTTCCATTATAAAATTTGTTTTGTTCTCTTGCTATCCTTTGCTGAAGGAACAGCATTGCACTACTGGCAGCAAGATGAACAAATCTAGTCAGCCAATCACAAAAGACAAATGTGTGCAGGCACCAATTAGCAGCAGCTCCCACTAGTGGAGGATATGTGCGTATTCTTTTTCAACAAGGGATACTAACGGCTAGATTTAGAGTTTTGTCAGTAACAACCCGAAAAACTAACGCCGGCTTTTTTCTGGCCGCACCATAAAAATAACTCTGGTATTGAGAGTCCACATAAAGGCTGCGTTAGGCTCCAAAAAAGGAGCGTAGAGCATATTTAACGCAGCTTCAACTCTCGATACCAGAGTTGCTTACGCAAGCGGCCAGCCTCAAAAACGTGCTTGTGCACGATTCCCCCATAGAAAACAATGGGGCTGTTTGAGCTGAAAAAAAGCCGCGTTCAGCTCCTAACGCAGCCCCATTGTTTGCTATGGGGAAACACTTCCTACGTCTGCACCTAACACTCTAACATGTACCCCGAGTCTAAACACCCCTAACCTTACACTTATTAACCCCTAATCTGCCGCCCCCGCTATCGCTGACACCTGCATATTATTATTAACCCCTAATCTGCCGCTCCGTAAACCGCCGGTACTTACATTATCCCTATGTACCCCTAATCTGCTGCCCCTAACACCGCTGACCCCATATTATATTTATTAACCCCTAATCTGCCCCCCTCAACGTCGCCTCCACCTGCCTATACTTATTAACCCCTAATCTGCCGACCGGACCTGAGCGCTACTATAATAAAGTTATTAACCCCTAATCCGCCTCACTAACCCTATAATAAATAGTATTAACCCCTAATCTGCCCTCCCTAACATCGCCGACACCTAACTTCAATTATTAACCCCTAATCTGCCGACTGGAGCTCACCGCTATTCTAATAAATGTATTAACCCCTAAAGCTAAGTCTAACCCTAACACTAACACCCCCCTAAGTTAAATATAATTTACATCTAACGAAATTAATTTTCTCTTATTAAATAAATTATTCCTATTTAAAGCTAAATACTTACCTGTAAAATAAATCCTAATATAGCTACAATATAAATTATAATTATATTATAGCTATTTTAGGATTAATATTTATTTTACAGGCAACTTTGTAATTATTTTAACCATGTACAATAGCTATTAAATAGTTAAGAACTATTTAATAGCTACCTAGTTAAAATAATTACAAAATTACCTGTAAAATAAATCCTAACCTAAGTTACAATTAAACCTAACACTATACTATCATTAAATTAATTACATAAAATACCTACAATTACCTACAATTAAACCTAACACTACACTATCAATAAATAAATTAAATACAATTCCTACAAATAACTACAATGAAATATACTAACTAAAGTACAAAAAATAAAAAAGAACTAAGTTACAAAAAATAAAAAAATATTTACAAACATAAGAAAAATATTACAACAATTTTAAACTAATTACACCTACTCTAAGCCCCCTAATAAAATAACAAAGACCCCCAAAATAAAAAATGCCCTACTCTATTTTAAATTACTAAAGTTCAAAGCTCTTTTACCTTACCAGCCCTGAACAGGACCCTTTGCGGGGCATGCCCCAAGAAGTTCAGCTCTTTTGCCTGTAAAAAAAAACATACAATACCCCCCCCAACATTACAACCCACCACCCACATACCCCTAATCTAACCCAAACCCCCCTTAAATAAACCTAACACTAAGCCCCTGAAGATCATCCTACCTTGTCTTCACCTCACCAGGTATCACAGATCCGTCCTGGCTCCAAAATCTTCATCCAACCCAAGCGGGGGCTGGCGATCCATCATCCGGTGGCTGAAGAGGTCCAGAAGAGGCTCCAAAGTCTTCATCCTATCCGGGAAGAAGAGGCGATCCGGACCGGCAACCATCTTGATCCAAGCGGCATCTTCTATCTTCATCCGATGACGACCGGCTCCATCCTGAAGACCTCCACCGCGGACCCATCTTCTTCCGGCGACGTCCAACTGAAGAATGACGGTTCCTTTAAGGGACGTCATCCAAGATGGCGTCCCTCGAATTCCGATTGGCTGATAGGATTCTATCAGCCAATCGGAATTAAGATAGGAATATTCTGATTGGCTGATGGAATCAGCCAATCAGAATCAAGTTCAATCCGATTGGCTGATCCAATCAGCCAATCAGATTGAGCTCGCATTCTATTGGCTGTTCCGATCAGCCAATAGAATGCGAGCTCAATCTGATAAAGTAGTCCTGGCTTTTAAAATTGTTTTGTTTCCTAATTCCTAGTTAAAGGGATAGGAAAGTCAAAAATAAACTTGCATGATTCCGATAGAGCATGTAATTTTAAGACACTTTTAAATTCACTTTTATTTTAAAATGTGCTTTGTTTCCTTAGGCCTAGATTTGGAGTTTGGCGGTAGCCGTGAAAACCAGCGTTAGAGGCTCCTAACGCTGGTTTTAGGCTACCTCCGGTATTTGGAGTCACTCAAAATAGGGTCTAACGCTCACTTTTCAGCCGCGACTTTTCCATACCGCAGATCCCCTTACGTAAATTGCGTATCCTATCTTTTCAATGGGATTTTTCTAACTCCGGTATTTAGAGTCGTGTCTGAAGTGAGCGTTAGACATCTAACGACAAAACTCCAGCCGCAGGAAAAAAGTCAGTAGTTAAGAGCTTTCTGGGCTAATGCCGGTTTATAAAGCTCTTAACTACTGTACTCTAAAGTACACTAACACCCATAAACTACCTATTTACCCCTAAACCGAGGTCCCCCCACATCGCCGCAACTCAATTAATTTTTTTAACCCCTAATCTGCCGACCGCCAACTACGTTATCCTTATATACCCCTAATCTGCTGCCCCTAACACCGCCGACCCCTATATTATATTTATTAACCCCTAATCTGCCCCCCACAACGTCGCCGCCAGCTACCTACACTTATTAACCCCTAATCTGCCGACCGCAAAGCGCCGCCACCTAGGTTATCCTTATGTACCCCTAATCTGCTGCCCCTAACACCGCCGACCCCTATATTATATTTATTAACCCCTAATCTGCCCCCCTCAATGTCGCCTCCACCTGCCTACACTTATTAACCCCTAATCTGCCGAGCAGACCGCACCGCTACTATAATAAAGTTATTAACCCCTAATCCGCCTCACTAACCCTTTAATAAATAGTATTAACCCCTAATCTGCCCTCCCTAACATCGCCGACACCTAACTTCAATTATTAACCCCTAATCTGCCGACCGGAGCTCACCGCTATTCTAATAAATGTATTAACCCCTAAAGCTAAGTCTAACCCTAACACCCCCCTAAATTAAATATAATTTTAATCTAACAAAATTAATTAACTCTTATTAAATAAATTATTCCTATTTAAAGCTAAATACTTACCTGTAAAATAAATCCTAATATAGCTACAATATAAATTATAATTACATTGTAGCTATTTTAGGATTAATATTTATTTTACAGGCAACTTTGTAATTATTTTAACCATGTACAATAGCTATTAAATAGTTAAGAACTATTTAATAGCTACCTAGTTAAAATAATTACAAAATTACCTGTAAAATAAATCCTAACCTAAGTTACAATTAAATAAGTAGCATGTTACAGAGTCATACATTTTTAACAAAATGCATAAGCATAAGTAGGGGTTGAAAAAGTTGCCCAAAAGCTAGTGGTCCCATGAAATTTCTTAGTACTCACACTTTTTCAACTCAAAATTTTCACAGAATCATACGTAAACTTGTAATACACAGTTATAAACTTTTATTACACATTTGTATTAAAACACTTTGTATATAGTTATAAACCTATTAATAATATAAACGTATTCTCTTACCTAAAGAGCCATTTTTGCCTCAGCTTGATGACATCTAAAGAAGAAATAGACAGGCACACAGTCAGTCAGGGACAGACACACACAAAAACACTGCACACACACACCTTACACTCCACAAACACTGCACACATACACCTCACACTCTACAAACACTGCGCGCACACACACACACAAACCACAAACACTGTTCACAAACATTTCACACACACCCCACAAACACTGCTCTCGCACCACAAACAATGCACGCACACACCACAAACAAGACACACACTTCACACACCACAAATACTGCACACACACACCTCATACACCACATACACTGCACACACACACACCACACATACACACCTCACACACCACAACACACCTCACACACACCTCACACACTGCTCACACAACCCAAACACTGCACACACACACCAAAACACTGCTCACACACACCTCATACGCCACAAAAACTGCACACACATCTCACACACCACAAACACTGCACACACAAACACTGCACACACACACCTCACACACACCAAACACCTCACACACTGCACACACACACACCTCACACCACAAACACTGCACATACACACCTCACACACACACCACACACCCACATGGGCATCCGCAGGAATATTGTGGCAAAAAATAGCAAGCATGTCCTAATCAATGTAATAACTGAATGTGTGTACATGTTGTATTGAACAGCTAATTTAGTGTATTTCACACTTGCTGACAAGGATCTACAAAGTGGTTTATTAATGGCTTTTATGTTCTAAAAGCTGCAAACCTGATAAATGTAGCATTTAAAATTAGTAATGTTTATAAGGATACAACACAGTTTCAGATGTACATTTTACGTGTATTGGAATTTTTGTTAACACATAACTTCATTTCCTTTGAGGGACATTACTATCTCCAGAGGTGCGGTACCGATATGGGGGCCAAGTATGCCCCCTCATATGCCAATTTGTATCTAGGCAAATGGGAGCTGGATAGCATTTTTGGAGATAGTAATCCCTTTGGGTCCTATATACACTTTTACAAAAGATATATAGATGACCTTCTTCTGATCTGGTCTGGTCTATTCTCCTACATTACTCCTTTCATAGAGTTAACTTAATTGCAATAATTTTAACTTGAGCTTTACTTATACCTCAGATTCTAATAGCATTAATTATTTAGATCTATGTCTCATGGGAAATGTGGATGGGACTATCCATACTAAAGTATTTTGCAAACCCATCTCTGGCAACACCCTCCTGCATGCATCCAGCTGTCACCCCAAGAACACCGCATTTGCAGTAGCCAAAGGACAATTTGTCAGATTAAAAAGGAACTGCAATAGACATATGGACTATGTAAAGGAGGCGAAGTTGCTAGAGACCAGATTAAGGGAGAGAAAATATGCACACAGTCATATCTTGGAAGCTAAAACCAAAGTGGATAATCTTGAGAGGGACACCCTACTAGAGGACAAGCCTCCTGGTAATTCAGATAGATTCAAAGGGGCTCACTTTGTGACAACCTTTAGTGCCCAATATCCCCAAATCTGTAACATTGTAAAGAAGCACTTCCCCCTTTTGGCTGCCAATGACAAAATTGTAGAGACTGTAAGAGCAGGCATCAGATGCTCATACAAGAAATGTTGCACACTTGCCTCCATACTATCACCTACTCAACTTAAACAGACGACATCCTCATCCAGTTCTTGGCTCAAACATTTGGGAATGTTTAGATGCGGTCATCGCAAGTGTAAACCATGTGATTATGCACTGGTCCCTCCAGAATTTACCTCGTTAGTGACAGGCCAAACGTACCTCATAAAGACTTGCCTAAATTGTAAGACCATGGATGTAATCTATCTTATCTCTTGCATAAAATGCAATGTCCAATATGTTGGACTAACCTCAAGAGATATCAACTCCCATATTCGGGAGCATTTCTCAACCATAACTAGAGGCACATCAACCACGCCCCTAGTGCAACATTTTGCCACTAAACACAACTGTAGTCTCAATTCCTTTAGATGGGCAGCTATTGAGAAAGCTCGGGTACCAAATAGAGGAGGTAATCTGGAGAACATTCTGGCCAAACGCGAGGTTTACTGGATTTTTGTATTGAAAACCAGACTCCCTTTAGGATTAAACTCAAAATATGATCTTATCAATTTTTGGGAGTGATCGCTTTGCCCAATATGTTCCTGTACATAAACATCTTCTCTAACCATCATCTCTGTCTCGAGATACACTGAATTCTCTATCTCTACATCATTACATTCATACATATATATATAAGTATATTATCTTACATAGCTTTTTTTTTTACAATACTAACTTCAGACATATATACATATATAAACAGTTTCCCTATAGCTTCACTTGGGTCTGTATATCTCACCTATTTTACTAATATATAGTCCTTGGTATTGGTGATTCATGCTTATGTTTGTGCTAGCTTATTTTGTATATTCAGGTATCTAGGTTTTTATGTGCTTAGGCAGCTAGCACCACTAGTCCAGACATGTATATATACATATACATACATATATATATATATATATATATATATATATATATTTTTTTTTTTTTTTTTTGATATGCATAAGTATTTTTTTAATGTGTATTTTTTTACATGTATTCTTCCTTGATATGCATTTGATTTCTAAGTCCTGACTACTATACAATATAATGCACTATATGACATTTTGCATATTTGGCTTCACATATACACTTATATATATATTTGCATTTTTTGTAGATGCTTTTCATATATACTTATCTACACTGCTAATAATGCTAATGTCATATCTGCACTATTATATGGTGAATCTGTTTTTGCTTGTTTGCACAACTTCCATCTATTGTTTCAATTAATATTTGCATATTTTGTATTAATTAATATTTCCATATTTTGTTTCTGTATAATTCCCTTATTCATTGTATCTCAATTCTCTGTCTGTATATATATAGATATTTATTCATGATACCTGTTTGTCTGACGTAAGGGGTTAACCTAAAGTTAGGCTAGTGTTTTGGGCATGTTTTTTCATTTTGGATTTTAACCATTTAGAATGTTACCTTAGGATTTTAAGTACTTCCACAACTGTGAAACCTTAGGCTATGATTACGGCGATGAGCCGAAACATGTAAGCCATTGGTGTCACGCTCATTCACCTTGTTCTTTATTTTTGCACTCTCTAGCCCACGCCGGGCGATTTTAACTTTGTTAATAAAGTTTTACTTTTTAATGCATCTGCTGTGGGATCCTATCTTCGCCTCTTGAAGTCTGATTCAGAACAATCTCAGGACATACAGTCCATGATTTCTGACTCAGTTGCAAAAGCCATATCATCTGCTCTGGGTGATATGCCAGCCCTGGTACAAAATATATTACAAGAGTCTTTTCAAGATCAATTAGATACTGATCAACCTTAAAAGAAACCTAAAAAGACACACCATCTGGAGAGCAACCCCTCTTTCAGTGATAATTTTCCTGCCTTGAACCCCACCCCTGGAGTAATAATAAGGGAGAATGAAACTTCTACAGAGGAAATGTCCAAAAATCCATCTATGGATAAAGAATATTACCCAGAGGACTATTTGTCCACGACCCGTCTAATGATGTTATACTTATACCAGAGAACTCAGAGGTTACAGATAATGCTATTTTAGACCCCCTGGGAGAACTCATGTTTGATTCGGATAATTTGAGGCACCCTAGGTCCTCTGAATGGTCCCCTGCCCCACATATTACAACATTTCTACAATACTGGTTACGCAAACCCCTGTCTAATTCGGCCAGGAATAAACTACAGGCTGAATGCCCCTGTCCTATCCTCCCAGACAAAGAAGCCCATACCCCAGAGTTTGACCCTAATATAGTCACTTTCTTGACCAGAAGTGGTAGAGACCCTAGAAGGGGCATTGACCAATCACTAAAGTCCACCCACGATAAACTCCTAGACCTAGTAGGACCGCTGACTTAAATACTTCAATTAGCGGACAATGCTATTCTATCCTCTCAGTTACTAGATCCCATACAAATAAGAGAGTGGGCATAAGGGACAATATGTCTTCTGGGAAATACAAATGTGTCTATATCTATAGAACGCAGTAGGGCGTCTTTATCTCGCCTCAACCCTAAATTGGCAGAAATAGCCCGCTCAGAAGGAGGCTCTGCAGCAAAAGGGCTGTTATTCAGTGAATCATTTATTAGGGAACTTAGCCATTATGTTTCGGCTTTCACGACTCTTGACAGGGCCCAATCCAATTTCAGAAGGGTCCTATACGCCGAACGAGGTGTTTTTGCAAGGGCTGGCTTGTTCAGGAACCGCCTGTCCAGCCGTGCTAACTTCAGAGGTTCCTTCAGGCAAACATACACAGCGCCTCAAATTAGACCGCTCTTCCCCACCAGAGGTAGAAACTTCAGAAATAGAGGTGCCCCTCGACAGCTGCAAATGCCCCCAGCAGGGCCTAAACCAGGTGAGCATTTAACCCCTATTGTTTTCGACAAAAAGTTTGGGGGCAGACTTGCCCATTATATTTCAACATGGTCAGCAGTTACATCAGACCCATGGGTACTTCAGACGGTACTGGGTTTCCAACTGGAATTTGTCCAGTTACCATGCCAACCATATCCACCAAACCCTATCCCATTTCCACCACAAATGCAGCGTCTGATAGATTCAGAACTAAACCAATTATGGTAAAAGGGTGCTATAGAGGAATCCCAGTTTAAGGGGTTCCTCAGAAACATGTTTATAGTTAAAAAGAAAGATGGGGGTGCCCGTCCAATCATAAACTTGAAGCAACTCAATCGATTTCTGATATACAGACATTTCAAGATGGAGGGCATCCATCTCCTCAGAGACATTCTCCAATTGAACGATTGGATGGTCCGCCTAGACCTAAAGGATGCTTATCTAACAGTCCCAATGCACAAATCATTTCGCCACTATCTTCAGTTCCTATGGCAGGGTCAAACTTGGCAATTCACCTGCCTTCCCTTTGGCATCAGTTCGGCACCCTGGTACTTCACAAGGATCATGAGACTGGTTGCAGCCTTCCTCAGATCCAGAGGAATTCGCCTGATCATATATCTAGACGATTTTCTCATTCTAGCCCAGGACAAATCCATCCTATTGCAACACCTAACAACCACAGCCGCTCTCCTACAAAAATCTAGGTTTCACAATAAACTTAGAAAAGTCTTGTACCTCTCCTTCCCAGTCCATGGAATTTCTGGGGTTTTCAGTGGATTCTCTACGGACTTCCCTAGCTCTCCCACAAACCAAGTTACAAATAATTTGCAAAGAACTCAGTTCTACCCTAAAGAAATCACACATTTCTCTTAATCTTCTGGTCAGAATCATAGGTCTTCTTTCAGCCTCAATCCAGGCAATTTTCCCCAGCCCGCTTAATTAATTACATTGCCCTGACCCAAGAGGTCAAACAAGAAATGTCATGGTGGCTTCACAACATGGAAGCATGGAATGGCAGGGCTATTTTCGGGTCCCTACCAGACTTTATAATAGAATCCGATGCCAGCCTTAGAGGCTGGGGAGCATCTTGCAATTTCCAGTCCACAGGAAGGAAATGGACTCTGGAAGAATCCTCTCTCCATATCAATTGTTTGGAGCTCATTGCAGGTTCTTTTGCAATATGTTCCTTTGCAAATTCTTCGACGAATTGCTGTGTCCTTCTCCGCATGGACAACATATCAGCAGTTCAATACATCAAACGCCTAGGTGGCACAAGATCACAGACCCTGTCCTCCTTGGCAAAACAATTTTACCAATTCTGCTTCGATCACAGAATATCAGTGATAGTGGAATACTTACCGGGCCAGTCCAACGTCGTAGCGGATTGGTTTTCTTGCTATTGGAGAGACGTGAGCGACTGGCACCTGCTCAAATCTGTATTTCAATGTATTCAATCCCTCAGGTGCCCTTTATCCCTGGACCTTTTCTCCTTCAGGACCACCACTTAACTCCCAGCCTATTTCAGTTGGCTCCCGGATCCAGGGGCAATAGCCTCAACGCCTTCCTCCAAACCTGGCCTCCCAAAGGGAGTTATGCCTTTCCCCCCTTTTCCATGATTCCCAGGGTGATTCTCCACATGCAGAGATCACAGATTCGATTGATCCTGATCACTTCTCACTGGCCTTCCCAAGCTTGGTTTCCAGACCTACTAGGACTCTCAGTTCTTTCCCCCCTGGCCCTCCCTCTCTGGCAGGACCTTCTCACAGACTCACGGGGATCTCTTCACCTCCTAATTCTCAGCAACAGTCTCCAATTGCTGGCATGGATGATTTCCGGGGTTCCTGGGACTCCTCCGGCCTTTCGGTCCCAGCTCAAGAGCTCCTACGGGACTCTTGGGTCCCAGGAACTAGAAGATCTTACCTGGCAGCCTGGTCAGTATGACTATGCTGGTGTATGGCAAAACATTCCGATCCCTATTCTGCCCCTGTTACTCTGATAGCAAACTTTCTTGCTCATCTTTTTGAACAAGGGAAAGCATTTCGCTCTATTAATGTCTACAGATCAGCTATATCGGCTGCTCACTATCCGGTAGAAGGCTTCCCCGTGGGTAAGCACCACCTCATTTGCTGCATTATTAAGGGAATCAGATTAAAGATTCCGTCACAAACCAGGTACAAATATCTCTGGGATGTTTCCCTTCTTTTCGCCTTCTTCAGATCTTGGCCTCAGAATCCTCAACTTTCTCTTAAACAGTTATCAGCCAAATTGGCTGTTCTCCTCTGTCTACTTTCTTTTCGCAGAGTCTCAGATGTACAGACTCTGGACAGAGATGTTTTTCTCTTTTCCTCTGAAGGGGTTCTTTATTTCATTCATAGATTCACCAAAATCTTTTCCTCTGAGATTTCCTATCCATACTTTGGAGAAGGAGCCTCAATTTTGCGTAGCGGCATGTCTCAAAGAGTACCTATTTTGAACAGCTCCTATGGCTACCTGGGGCAATGGTCCTCTCTCTTATGTTCATCCTTTCAAACCAGTCTCAGCTCCCACTATAGCAAGATGGGTCAAATGGATCATGTCTTTGATTCTGGTCCCATCGTCTTTCGGAGCTCATTCACTAAGGGGAGCATCAGCTTCTAGAGCTTTCCTTTTAGGCTGCTCTCTCCAGGACCTTCTGACAGCTGCTGATTGGTCATCGGACTCTGTATTTCGAAAGTTTTATTTTAAACCTAAATCTCACGCTCTGACTCTATTAGATGTGTAGCTTTAAAAAAAGCAAAATAGGAGCCTCCTGTCTTGCAATAAAATGAGGATTATGTTAGCCTTGGTGACACAA
This sequence comes from Bombina bombina, assembly GCF_027579735.1. Taxonomy (NCBI): domain Eukaryota; kingdom Metazoa; phylum Chordata; class Amphibia; order Anura; family Bombinatoridae; genus Bombina; species Bombina bombina. Next base: position 969,915,690 of record NC_069501.1, on the reverse strand, counting down.
TAGCACAATTTTATTAAAGACAGGAGGCGATTATTTTGCCCACCTTTGGTTTCCCATCCCATAATAAAAAATAAAAAAATATTATATTCTTGACTTTAACCTATTGTCTTGTTTGATTTATTCTTTCATTATGACTAGAATATAATGCAGTGTTTCTCATTTCATTTTCAGTGTAATCTGTCTCTCTTCATGAGGTTTGGATACAAATTCGTATCAGATTCCTGAATCCTATTGTCAGCACTGGTCCCGCTCAGTTGTGCCGTTAAAGGGACAGTCTACACCAGAATTGTTATTGTTTTAAAAGATAGATAATCCCTTTATTACCCATTCCCCAGTTTTGCATAACCAACACAGTTATAGTAATATACTTTTAACCTCTGTGATTATCTTGTATCTAAGCCTCTGCAAACTGTACCTTTATTTCAGTTCTTTTGACAGACTTGCAGTCTAGCCAATCAGTGCCTGCTCCCAGATAACTTCACGTGCACGAGCACAGTGTTATCTATATGAAATACGTGAACTAACACCCTCTAGTGGTGAAAAACTGTTAAAATGCATTCTGAAAAGAGGTGGCCTTCAAGGTCTAAGAAATTAGCATATGAACCTCCTAGGTTAAGCTTTCAACTAAGAATACCAAGAGAACAAAGCAAAATTGGTGATAAAAGTAAATTGGAAAATTGTTTAAAATTACATGCTGTATCTGAATCATGAAAGTTTATTTTGGCCTAGACTGTCCCTTTAAGCATTCTGTTTGGATCATCATCAGTTCTGGATGTCGTATATATATATATATATATATATATATATATATATACTATGTTTGCTGTGCCCCCATTGGTTGAGGGGCTTTTACTTTGTTTCAATGTTTTTATGTCTTTACTGCTGGAGATTTCAAGTAAAGGAAGTAAAGCAAAATACTCGCCTCCTGTCTTTAATAAAATTGTGACTTTTGTGTCACCAAGGCCATTAGGGCAGCTTACAAAGATGGAAGTAGTGACCAACCTGTGGCCCATCACTTTGTAGATAATGGACATACTGTAGCCATGCTGAGAACAATGCTGATTGATAGGATTCCCCCATTAAAAAAGGGGGGCAATAGAGACGAGGAGCTATTGAAAAGAGATACAGTGGATACACAGTGTAGGCACTATGAATCCTAAAGGGGTCAACACCCACCTGGATTTTTCATTATTTTTTTTAATGGTGGATGTGGGAGGTTGTTAATCTGTTATCTATTAAGAGGTTTGAGTTTAGGTTTGCAAACATTGGGCCCCGAAGTTCTGGATTTGAACTGATCCACACATGCATATATCAGAAATAAGCTATGCCGGTATTATCAGGCAGCTGATTTATGCATATATGGTTAATGATTGTGTGTATTAAATTCCTATTATTCCTGTAATGTTCCTATAATACTGATACAGTAGATAAAATGAATCAATTCCTCCCTGTAAGGATGTAAACAAGCTCTCAGGAAGATATTCTAGTGACTCAATAGCTGGCATTAACGTAGTTTTACACTGTATTCACCATAACAAAATTTGTGTAAGTTGTTTTATTCCAACATGTATGGTACGCCAATTTAACATAAGCACTGTTAGGTTGTGGCGCTTTCGCCCTGCAGTGAGAATAGTGAGTAGATTAACGCCCTTTTCAGTGACGCTTAGTACGTCATGTCCAATCAGAATACCGCAGGTATTTCAACAGAGAGGAGAGCGGTGTTTGTTATACATTGACTCGGAATGGCGGGGTGAGACGCTGTATAGTGATACTGAATAAAGTGCGTGTTTATACGAATTGAACTCAACAGACGCTGTGAGATAATTTTGCAATTGGGTATCTAGTATTTGAAAACGTAAGCCGGTATTATATATGACATTTCATAGGGGTATCATTGAATAGACGTTGTAAGATATTGTTGCAACTATGTATCCAATCCTTAAAAGTGTAAACAGTTAATATATATGATGGTTTAATAAGTGTATAATGAGTGTTACATACTTGCAGATGCATAGTTGATATATTATTCAGCTGCAAATGAATATGTCAGCTCTTATCTATATAAGATTGCGGTATTTATGAGATTACATTTTTTGTTACCACACACTGAGTAATGTAAATAACAATCTCTTGTATATAATGTTGTCTGGAACCAGGACATCTTTTTTATAATCTCTTATAAATTTGTTGTATTTACACAATGGGATATGAAATGGGGATGAGATATGAAATGTTGATGTGTTTCTAAGTAATGTTAATTTGTGTACATGGTGTTTGTTCATATGAATAATTATTGATATTATATTTGTAGATTGTCTTGAGAAAGGCTAACTGAAGTAGCCGAAACATCGACTTTTACATGATGTTATTTGTTTAATAAAGATACTGTTTGGATGATACAAAGACCTGTGAGTGCCCTCCCATGTGCTTGCTTGCTTATATATATATATATATATATATATATATATATATATATATATATATATATATTTACACACACACACAGTGTCAAGAAAAAGTATGTAAAAGCCCTTTGGAATCAGTTGGTTTTCTGCATGAATTGGTCATAAAATGTCATCTCATCTTCAAGTCTAGACACAATGTGCTTAAGCAAAGAACACACAAAACAATTATAATCTTTCATGTCTTTATTCAACACATCCCATTAAACATTCACAGCGCTGTGGAAAAAGTAAGTGAACACTTGGATTTAAGAATTAGTTGATCCTCCTTTGGCAGCAATAACCTTAACTAAGCATTTCCGGTAGCTGCAGTTTAGACTTGCACATTGTTCAGGGGGAATTTTGCACCACTCTTCCTTACAGAACTGCTTCAACTCAGACATATTCTTAGTATGTCTGTTGTGAACAGCTCTCTTGAGGTCATTCCACAGCATCTCTATGGGTTAAGGTCTGGGTTCTGACTGTGCTACTTCAAAAGGCAAATTTCTTTTACAAGATGTACCGAGTCCACGGTTTTCATCCTTTCTTGTGGGATATAATCCTCCTGTTAACAGGAAGTGGCAAAGAGCACCACAGCAGAGCTGCTATATAGCTCCTCCCTTAACTCCTCCCCCCAGTCATTCTCTTTGCCTGTGTTTCTTAGGAAGTAGGTAAAGTTAAGAGGTGATAAAATGTTAGTTTTTAGTTTCTTCAAGCAAGATTTTTTTATTTTCAAATGGTACCGGAATGTACTATTTTTCCTCAGGCAGAACATGGAAGAAGAATTCTGCCTTGAGTCGGATGATTTCAGCAATTGTAACTGAGATCAATGTTCCCTTCCCACAAGATGTCTGAGGCATACAGTGAAATCTTCAGAGTGGGGAGCGGTTTGTTGCTTCAAGCAACTTTGAGGTATATGCAGTCTAATTTCATTCTGAGAAGACCCGGTTCAGAATTGACAGACATGAAGGTACATACTAGTGGAGCAAGTAGTAGTCCGGACAGAATGGGACTAGTCCCTTGTGTAACATAACAATACTTTTGATATACACAGAATATGTTAAAATATGGGCATTGTTCCAATAACTATGGCCTAGATTTGGAGTTCGGCGGTAGCCGTCAAAACCAGCGTTAGAGGCTCCTAACGCTGGTTTTGGCCGCCCGCTGGTATTTGGAGTCAGTGATTAAAGGGTCTAACGCTCACTTTACAGCCGTGACTTTTCCATACCGCAGATCCCCCTACGCCATTTGCGTAGCCTATCTTTTCAATGGGATCTTTCTAACGCTGGTATTTAGAGTCGTTTCTGAAGTGAGCGTTAGAGCTCTAACGACAAGATTCCAGCCGCCTGAAAATAGCAGGAGTTAAGAGCTTTCTGGCTAACGCCGGTTCATAAAGCTCTTAACTACTGTACCCTAAAGTACACTAACACCCATAAACTACCTATGTACCCCTAAACCGAGGTCCCCCCACACCGCCGCCACTCGATTAAAATTTTTAACCCCTAATCTGCCGACCGCCACCTACGTTATATTTATGTACCCCTAATCTGCTGCCCCTAACCCCGCCGACCCCTGTATTACATTTATTAAACCCTAACTTGCCCCCCACAATGTCGCCGCCAGCTACTTAAAATAATTAACCCCTAATCTTCCGACCGCTAATCGCCGCCACCTACGTTATCCCTATGTACCCCTAATCTGCTGCCCCTAACACCGCCGACCCCTATATTATATTTATTAACCCCTAATCTGCCCCCCTCAACGTCGCCGACACCTGCCTACACTTATTAACCCCTAATCTGCCGACCGGAGCTCACCGCTATTCTAATAAATGTATTAACCCCTAAAGCTAAGTCTAACCCTAACACTAACACCCCCCTAAGTTAAATATAATTTTTATCTAACGAAATAAATTAACTCTTATTAAATAACTTATTCCTATTTAAAGCTAAATACTTACCTGTAAAATAAATCCTAATATAGCTACAATATAAATTATAATTATATTATAGCTATTTTAGGATTAATATTTATTTTACAGGCAACTTTGTAATTATTTTAACCAGGTACAATAGCTATTAAATAGTTAAGAACTATTTAATAGTTACCTAGTTAAAATAATAACAAATTTACCTGTAAAATAAATCCTAACCTAAGTTATAATTAAACCTAACACTACCCTATCAATAAAATAATTAAATAAACTACCTACAATTACCTACAATTAACCTAACACTACACTATCAATAAATTAATTAAACACAATTGCTAAAAAAAAATACAATTAAATAAACTAGCTAAAGTACAAAAAATAAAAAAGAACTAAGTTACAGAAAATAAAAAAATATTTACAAACATAAGAAAAATATTACAACAATTTTAAACTAATTACACCTACTCTAAGCCCCCTAATAAAATAACAAAGCCCCCCAAAATAAAAAATTCCCTACCCTATTCTAAATTAAAAAAGTTACAAGCTCTTTTACCTTACCAGCCCTGAACAGGGCCCTTTGCGGGGCATGCCCCAAGAATTTCAGCTCTTTTGCCTGTAAAAAAAAACATACAATACCCCCCCCCCAACATTACAACCCACCACCCACATACCCCTAATCTAACCCAAACCCCCCTTAAATAAACCTAACACTAAGCCCCTGAAGATCTTCCTACCTTGTCTTCACCATCCAGGTATCACCGATCCGTCCTGGCTCCAAGATCTTCATCCAACCCAAGCGGGGGTTGGCGATCCATAATCCAGTCCAGAAGAGGCTCCAAAGTCTTCCTCCTATCCGGCAAGAAGAGGACATCCGGACCGGCAAACATCTTCTCCAAGCGGCATCTTCGATCTTCTTCCATCCGGAGCGAAGCGGCAGGATCCTGAAGACATCCAGCGCGGAACATCCATCCGGACCGACGACTGAACGACGAATGACTGTTCCTTTAAGGGACGTCATCCAAGATGGCGTCCCTCGAATTCCGATTGGCTGATAGGATGGGAATTAAGGTAGGAATTTTCTGATTGGCTGTTCCGATCAGCCAATAGAATGCGAGCTCAATCTGATTGGCTGATTGGATCGGCCAATCGGATTGAACTAGATTCTGATTGGCTGATTCCATCAGCCAATCAGAAAATTCCTACCTTAATTCCGATTGGCTGATAGAATCCTATCAGCCAATCGGAATTCGAGGGACGCCATCTTGGATGACGTCCCTTAAAGGAACAGTCATTCGTCGTTCAGTCGTCGGTCCGGATGGATGTTCCGCGCTGGATGTCTTCAGGATCCTGCCGCTTCGCTCCGGATGGAAGAAGATCGAAGATGCCGCTTGGAGAAGATGTTTGCCGGTCCGGATGTCCTCTTCTTGCCGGATAGGAGGAAGACTTTGGAGCCTCTTCTGGACCGGATTATGGATCGCCAACCCCCGCTTGGGTTGGATGAAGATCTTGGAGCCAGGACGGATCGGTAATACCTGGATGGTGAAGACAAGGTAGGAAGATCTGCAGGGGCTTAGTGTTAGGTTTATTTAAGGGGGGTTTGGGTTAGATTAGGGGTATGTGGGTGGTGGGTTGTAATGTTGGGGGGGGGGTATTGTATGTTTTTTTTTACAGGCAAAAGAGCTGAAATTCTTGGGGCATGCCCCGCAAAGGGCCCTGTTCAGGGCTGGTAAGGTAAAAGAGCTTGTAACTTTTTTAATTTAGAATCGGGTAGGGAATTTTTTATTTTGGGGGGCTTTGTTATTTTATTAGGGGGCTTAGAGTAGGTGTAATTAGTTTAAAATTGTTGTAATATTTTTCTTATGTTTGTAAATATTTTTTTATTTTCTGTAACTTAGTTCTTTTTTATTTTTTGTACTTTAGCTAGTTTATTTAATTGTATTTATTTGTAGGAATTGTGTTTAATTAATTTATTGATAGTGTAGTGTTAGGTTAATTGTAGGTAGTTTATTTAATTAATTTATTGATAGGGTAGTGTTAGGTTTAATTATAACTTAGGTTAGGATTTATTTTACAGGTAAATTTGTTATTATTTTAACTAGGTAACTATTAAATAGTTCTTAACTATTTAATAGCTATTGTACCTGGTTAAAATAATTACAAAGTTGCCTGTAAAATAAATATTAATCCTAAAATAGCTATAATATAATTATAATTTATATTGTAGCTATATTAGGATTTATTTTACAGGTAAGTATTTAGCTTTAAATAGGAATAAGTTATTTAATAAGAGTTAATTTATTTCGTTAGATAAAAATTATATTTAACTTAGGGGGGTGTTAGTGTTAGGGTTAGACTTAGCTTTAGGGGTTAATACATTTATTAGAATAGCGGTGAGCTCCGGTCGGCAGATTAGGGGTTAATAATTGAAGTTAGGTGTCGGCGATGTTAGGGAGGGCAGATTAGGGGTTAATACTATTTATGATAGGGTTAGTGAGGCGGATTAGGGGTTAATAACTTTATTATAGTAGCGCTCAGGTCCGCTCGGCAGATTAGGGGTTAATAAGTGTAGGCAGGTGTCGGCGACGTTGTGGGGGGCAGGTTAGGGGTTAATAAATATAATATAGGGGTCGGCGGTGTTAGGGGTAGCAGATTAGGGGTACATAGGGATAACGTAGGTGGCGGCGGTTTACGGAGCGGCAGATTAGGGGTTTAAAAAAATATGCAGGGGTCAGCGATAGCGGGGGCGGCAGATTAGGGGTTAATAAGTGTAAGGCTAGGGGTGTTTAGACTCGGGGTACATGTTAGAGTGTTAGGTGCAGACGTAGGAAGTGTTTCCCCATAGGAAACAATGGGGCTGCGTTAGGAGCTGAACGCTGCTTTTTTGCAGGTGTTAGGTTTTTTTTCAGCTCAAACAGCCCCATTGTTTCCTATGGGGGAATCGTGCACGAGCACGTTTTTGAGGCCGGCCGCGTCCGTAAGCAACTCTGGTATCGAGAGTTGTATTTGCGGTAAAAATGCTCTACGCTCCTTTTTTGGAGCCTAACGCAGCATTTGTTTGAACTCTCGATACCAGAGTTAATTTTATGGTGCGGCCAGAAAAAAGCCCGCGGAGCGTTAACAGCCCTTTTACCGCCGAACTCCAAATCTAGGCCTTAGTGTTGTGAGACACTGTGTGTTAACCGGGCAGACATTGTATAAGGGCTGTTCCGTTTTTATTATATGGGGGTTCCACATGGCTTTTGTTTGATATTGATAAAGCATGGCTTTTACTGAAAACCGCTTCCCATGCGGCCTGGTATGCTCAACTCCCATCGTAGCAGATGGGCTGGGCTTAATTTTCGCGCCTCAGTGCGCAGTGAGAGCCGGAGGAGACAGCTTACAGAGGTTTACTCCGGGTGTTAGACAGACTGCCTAATTGTTTTTCGGATCATTCCTTTTGACACTAAAGGGCAGGTAGGCGCCACAGCTCTGCTGAGGTGCAGTTAGATTAAACGTTTGTGCAAAGTAACATTTTTTACTGGTGGGCCTTAAAGTCGTCACAAGGGTTAAAATCGTTCCTTACTTGGGGTGCAATATCATATAGCATATAGGTACCTTCCCTATCAAAATTGGTCATTTTAAATAACGTTTGGGCACTTTTGCAGACTGTGTACACTTTTTTTCCTTAAAGGTACAGTAACGGTTTTTCGAAAATCGTTTTTCTCAAATAATAAAAATTTTCAAAGACTTGTGCTGTTTTTAAGTCAGTGTTCTATGTGTTTAGAAGTCGTTGTGGAACCCCCCCTTACATTGTGGCCTACTTGTACTGACAGGGCCTTACACTGTAAAGATAATATTTTAGGTATTGATAATGTGTCTAAAGAAGATTCTCAGTCTGAAGAGAATCAGGACATGCCGCCTAATGATTCTCAAGTGTCTCAACCCATAACACCTGCACAAGAGACACCAAGTACTTCTAGTGCGTCTACTTCTTTTACCCTGCAGGATATGGCGGCAGTAATGTCTAATACCCTTACAGAGGTACTGTCTAAACTGCCAGGTTTGCAGGGTAAATGCAGTAGGTCAGGTTTGGAGGCAAACGCTGAACCTTCTGATGCTTTAGTGCCTATTTCCGATACACCTTCACTATGCTCTGATATGGGGGTTAGGGATTTTATGTCTGAGGGAGAATGTTCAGAATCAGGGAACCCAATTCCTCATACAGACTCGGATACTCCGTCCTTTAAATTTAAATTAGTATACCTCCGCCTGTTACTCAGGGAGGTTTTGGCAACTCTAGACGATTGTGATCCTATCACAATTCCCCCAGAAAAATTGTGTAAAATGGATAAATATTTAGAAAGTGCCTACTTACACGGATGTATTTCGAGTTCCTAAAAGAATTATTGTTAAGAGGGAATGGGATAGACCAGGTATACCCTTTTCTCCCCCTCCTAATTTTAAGAAAATGTTTCCGATATCTGATGCCATGTGGGACTCCTGGCAACTTGTCCCTAAGGTAGAAGGAGCTATCTCCACTCTAGCAAAGCGTACAACGATACCCATTGAGGACAGTTGTGCTTTTAAAGACCCTATGGATAAAAAATTAGAGGGTCTTCTAAAGAAATTATTCGTTCAACAGGGTTTTCTCCTACAGCCGACAGCCTGCATTCTTACAGGTACTACGGCAGCGGCTTTCTGGTTTGACTCCCTGGAGGAGTCTCTGAAGGTAGAGACCCCCTTAGAGGAAATTCTAGACAGAATTAAGGCTTGTAAATTAGCTAATTCTTTTATTACCGACGCTGCTTTTCAGGTTACAAAATTAGCAGCGAAGAATGCAGGCTTTGCCATTCTGGCACGCAGAGCGTTATGGCTTAAGTCGTGGTCTGCTGACGTATAGTCTAAATCTAAGCTTTTAACTATTCCCTTCAAGGGTAAGACCCTATTCGGGCCTGAGCTGAAGGAAATAATTTCTGACATTACAGGAGGTAAGGGACACGCCTTACCTCAGGACAAATCCCTCAAGATGAGGGGTAGAAAAAATAATTTTCCTTCCTTTCGAAATTTTAGAGGAGTTTCCTCTACTCCCGGTTCCTCTGCTAAGCAGGAAGGGAACTTTGCTCAATCCAAGACGGTCTGGAGACCTAACCAGGCCTCGAATAAAGGTAAACAAACCAAGAAGCCCACTGCTGCTACCAAGACAGCATGAAGGGGCAGCCCCAGATCCGGGACCGGATCTGGTAGGAGGCAGACTCTCTTTCTTTGCTCAGGCTTGGGCAAGGGACATACAGGATCCCTGGGCATTAGAGATTGTGTCCCAGGGGTACCAGCTGGAATTCAAAGATTGTCTCCCCAGGGGGAGATTTCATCTTTCACGTTTGTCTGTAGACCAGACAAAAAGAGAGGCGTTCTTACGCTGTGTAAAAGACCTTTACACAATGGGTGTAATTTGCCCAGTTCCAAAGCTGGAACAGGGGCAGGGGTTCTACTCAAATCTCTTCGTGGTTCCCAAAAAAGAGGGAAACTTCAGACCAATTTTAGACCTCAAGTGTCTAAACAAGTTTCTCAGAGTCCCATCGTTCAAGATGGAGACCATTCATACGATCTTACCATTGATTCAGGAAGGTCAATATATGACCACTGTGGACCTGAAGGACACATACCTGCATGTTCCTATCCACAAGGATCATCATCAGTTCCTGAGATTTGCCTTCCAGGACAAATATTATCAGTTTGTGGCTCTTCCCTTCAGGTTGGCCACGGCTCCCAGGATCTTCACAAAGGTTCTAGGGTCCCTTCTAGCGGTTCTCAGGCCGCGAGGTATAGCAGTGGCGCCCTATCTGGACGATATCTTGATCCAGGCAACAACCTATCATCTGTCCAAATCTCACACGGACATCGTGTTGTCATTTCTAAGAACTCACGTTTGGAAAGTGAACGTAGAAAAGAGTTCACTAGTCCCTCAAACAAGAGTTCCATTCCTAGGAACTTTAATAGACTCAGTAAACATGAAAATATTTTTGACGGAGGTCAGAAAATCAAAGATTCTAAATACTTGCCGAATTCTGCAGTCCCTTCACCAGCCAACAGTGGCGCAGTGTATGGAAGTTATCGGTCTAATGGTAGCAGCAATGGACATCATTCCGTTTGCTCGCTTTCATCTCAGACCACTACAACTGTGCATGCTCAGGCAGTGGAATGGGGATTATGCGAATTTGTCCTCTCAAATAATTCTGGACCAGGAGACCAGAGATTCTCTTCAGTGGTGGTTGTCACTAGACCATCTGTCCCAGGGGATGTGCTTTCGCAGGCCATCTTGGTTGATAGTAACGACAGACGCCAGCCTCCTGGGCTAGGGTGCAGTCTGGAATTCCCTGAAGGCTCAGGGTGTGTGGACTCGCTCTCAGTTCAAATATTCTGGAACTGAGAGAGATATTCAATGCGCTGCAGGCGTGGCCTCATTTGGCTTCGGTCAAATTCATAATATTCCATTTGGACAACATCACGACTGTGGCGTACATCAATCATCAGGGGGAACAAGGAGTTCTCTAGCGATGATAGAAGTATCAAAAATAATCCGATGGGCGGAGACACACTCTTGCCATCTCTCTGCGATCTACATCCCAGGAGTAGGGAACTGGGAAGCGGATTTCCTAAGTCATCAGACTTTTCTTCTGGGGGAGTGGGAACTCCACCTGGAGGTGTTTGCTGCTTTGATTCATCAATGGGGCACACCGGAATTGGATCTGATGGCATCTCGACAGAATGCCAAGCTTCCTCTTTACGGGTCCAGATCAAGGGACCCCCAGGCGGTCCTGATAGATGCTCTAGCAGTATCTTGGTCGTTCAACCTGGCCTATGTGTTTCCACCTTTTCCTCTCCTGCCTCGTGTGATCGCAAGGATCAAACAGGAGAGGGCTTTAGTAATTCTAATAGCTCCTGCGTGGCCACGCAGGACCTGGTATGCAGATTTGGTGGACATGTCGTCTCTGCCACCATGAAATCTGCCATTGAGACAGGACCTTCTCATTCAGGGTCTGTTCCAACATCCAAATCTAACTTCTCTGCAGCTGACTGATTGGAGATTGAACACTTGATTCTATCTAAGCGGGGTTTCTCTGAGTCGGTTATTGACACTATGATTCAGGCTCGCAAGCCGGTCACTAGAAAAATTTACCATAAAATATGGCGTAAATATCTTTATTGGTGCGAATCCAAGGGCTACTCGTGGAGTAAGGTTAGGATTCCAAGGATTTTATCGTTTCTCAAAGAAGGATTGGAGAAAGGATTATCAGCTAGTTCCTTAAAGGGACAAATTTCTGCTTTGTCAATTTTACTTCATAAGCGTCTGGCAGATGTTCCAGACGTTCAGGCTTTTTGTCAGGCTTTAATCAGAATCAAGCCTGTGTTTAAACCTATTGCTCCGCCATGGAGTTTAAATTTAGTTCTTAATGTTCTTCAAGGGGTTCTGTTTGAACCCATGCATTCCATAGATGTTAAACTGTTATCTTGGCCTAATCCTTCCTGTAAGAAGGAACGTCTGTTGCATAATCTGGACGTGGTCCGTGCTTTAAAATTTTACTTACAAGCAACCAAGGAATTTCGTCAAACATCTTCTCTCTTTGTTGTTTATTCTGGAAGCAGGAGAGGTCATAAAGCTACGGCTACCTCTCTCTCCTTTTGGCTCAAAAGCATTATCCGTCTGGCATATGAGACTGCTGGACAGCAGCCTCCTGAAAGGATTACGGCTCATTCCACTAGGGCTGTGGCTTCCACATGGGCTTTCATAAATGATGCCTCTGTTGAGCAGATTTGTAAGGCTGCGACTTGTTCTTCCCTTCACACTTTTTCAAAGTTCTACAAATTTTATACTTTTGCTTCATCTGAAGCTATTTTTGGGAGAAAGCTTCTTCAAGCAGTGGTGCCTTCCGTTTAGGTTCCTGTCTTGCCCCTCCCTTTCATCCGTGTCCTAAAGCTTTGGTATTGGTTCCCACAAGTAAGGATGAAAACCGTGGACTTGGTACATCTTGTAAAAGAAAAGGAAATTTATGCTTACCTGAGTCCACGGCCCACCCTGTTCATTGAGACAGGATTTATTTTCTCTAAACTTCAGTCACCTCTGCACCTTTTTAGTTTTTCCCTTTCTCTTCCTAGACCTTCGGTCGAATGACTGGGGGGAGGAGTTAAGGGAGGAGCTATATAGCAACTCTGCTGTGGTGCTCTTTGCCACTTCCTGTTAACAGGAGGATTATATCCCACAAGTAAGGATGAAAACCGTGGACTGGGTACATCGTAAAAGAAATTTATCAGGTAAGCATAAATTTCCTTTTTCTTTTTTTTTTAAGACATTCTGTAATGTTTTCCGTATAGTGGACTGAACAGAGAGTTAACCAGTTCCAATTATTTCTTCAAGTGTTTAGCTGTTATTAAAGTGTTCTTTTTTACCTCATTGAGAATTCTGCAGTTTGCCCTTGCCCATTGAGTCTTCTGGATAGCCACTTCTAGACAGAGTAGCCAAGGTACTAAATCGTCTCCATTTATAGAAAATTTATGTAACAGTGGACAGATGAATATCTAAGCTCTTTGAGATAACTTTGTAATCCTTTCCAGCTTTATGTAATGCAGAAATTCTTGATCACAGGTCTCCTGAGGGCTCATTTCTGATGCATTTTTTTGAACAGAAAACTCAAAATGTTGCTTTTTATAAGTCAAGGTAGCTCTAACTCCCATCTCCAATCTTGTTTCAATAATTGGACACCAGGGGCGCGATCCGATATACGGCGTAGTTTGCGGTGCAAGCGAGGGAACCCGCGTCGCCCGCAGTTTCAGCTCGCAACTCAAGCTACCCAATATACGGCGCCGAAAGATGCTAACGTGCCATAAGTCAGATAAACCAGCGATGTCCAGAAATCTGCGCAAGTACAAATTTCTGGCGTTGCCAGTGACTTGCGCCATGTTAGAAACTGCCGGCGCCTACAAAACCTGACTAAAGTATGAAATCACCCGCACTGTCTAACACGCCTCCTAAACATAGCCCGACACGTCTAACCCTCTATCTGCTATCCCCCCTCACTATCCTAACAATAAAAAAGTTATTAACCCCTAAACCGCCGCTCCCGGACCCCGCCGCCTCCTAATAAAGTTATTAACCCCATAAACCGCCGCCCCCGGACCCCGCCGCCAGCTATATTAAATCTATAACCCCCTAAAGTGAGCCCCTAACACTGCCGCCATCTACCTTACCTACCCCCTAAAGTGAGCCCCTACCCCGCTGCCATCTACCTTACCTACCCCCTAAAGTGAGCCCCTACCCCGCCGCCATCTATTTTAAAATTATTAACCCCTAATTTAATCCCCCTACCCCGCCGCCATCTTTATTAAATTATTTAACCCCTAAAATACTAAACTATCCCTACCACTAAACCTAAGTCTAACCCTACAAATAGCCATGAAAAGGGCTTTTTGCATGGAATTACCCCAAAGTAAACTGCTCTTTTGCCAGCCCTTAAAAGGGCTTTTGGCGGGGCTTTGTCACAAAGTAATCAGCTCTTTTGCCTACAATCTAAATCCCCCTACACCGCTGCCACTTATAATAAATGTATTAACCCCTAATCTAATCCCCCTACACCGCCGCCACCTATATTAAACACATTAACCCCTAATCTAATCCCCCTACACAGCCAATCAGATTCAAGTTCAATCCGATTGGCTGAACCAATCAGCCAATCGGATTGAACTTGAATCTGATTGGCTGATTCAATCAGCCAATCAGATTTTTCTACCTTAATTCCGATTGGCTGATAGAATCCTATCAGCCAATCGGAATTCGACGGACGCCATCTTGGATGACGTCATTTAAAGGTACCTCATTTGTCGCTCAGTCGTCGGCCAGGATGGAGGCTCCGCGTCGGAGGAGCGAAGAAAGAAGATTGAAGATGCCGCTTGATGGAAGATGCTGCCGGATGGAAGAAGACTTTGCTGCCGCTTGGATAAAGACATCGCCGGGATGAAGACTTCTTCTTTGCCGCTTGGATAAAGACATCGCCCGGATCAGATGAGGAGTTCGGCCCGGTTGGGTGAAGACAAGGTAGTTAGATCTTCAGGGGGGTAGTGTTAGGTTTTTTTAAGGGGGGTTTGGGTGGGTTTAGAATAGGGGTATGTGGGTGGTGGGTTGTAATGTTGTGGGGGGTGTTGTGTTCTTTTTTTTTACAGGCAAAAGAGCTGTTATCTGGAGGTAAATACCCCGCAAAAAGCCCTTTTAAGGGCTGGTACAGAGCTGGGTATTTTATAATTTAGAATAGGGTAGGGAATTTTTTATTTTGGGGGGCTTTATTATTTTATTAGGGGGCTTAGAATAGGTGTAATTAGCTTAAAATTTTGGTAATTTAGTGTTTGTATTTTTAGATAGATATTTGTAGTTTATTTAATTTATTGATAGTGTAGGTGTATTTGTAACTTAGGTTAGGATTTATTTTACAGGTAATTGGGTAATTATTTTAACTAGGTAGCTATTAAATAGTTAATAACTATTTAATAGCTATTATACCTAGTTAAAATAATTAACAATTTACCTGTAAAATAAATATAAACCCTAACATAGCTACAATGTAATTATTAATTATATTGTAGCTATCTTAGGGTTTATTTTATAGGTAAGTATTTAGATTTAAATAGGAATATTTTAGTTTATTATATGAATTACATTTATTTAATAAGAATTTAGTTAGGGGTGTTAGGGTTAGATAGAGTTAATATAGTTAATATAAATACTATAGTAACTATATTAACCCTAATATAATTAGGGTTAATATAGTTAATATATATAATGTAATAACTATATTAACTATAATATACTTAGGGTTAATATAGATAATATAGCTGGCGGCGGGGTAGGTAGATTAAATTAGGGGTTAATAATTTTAATATAGATGGCGGCGGTGTAAGGGGCTTACATTAGGGGTTAATACTATTAATATAGGTGGCGGCGGTGTAGGGAGGGCAGGTTATAGGGCAAAAGAGCTGTTTACTTTGGGGCAAAGCCCTGCAAAAGGCCCTTTTAAGGGCTGGTAATAGAACTTATTACTTTAGGGATATTAGATTAGGGGTTAATAATATTAATATAGCTGGTGGCGGTATAGGGGGATTAGATTAGGGGTTAATAATTTTTATATAGGTGGCGGGGGTTCACATTAGGGGATAGATAAGGTAGATGGTGGCGGTGTAAGGGGTTCACATTAGGGGATAGATAATATAAATGGCGGCGGTTTTAGGGGTTCACATTAGGGGATAGATCAGTTAGATGGTGGCGGTTTTAGGGGCTCACAGTAGGGGGTTAGTTTATGTAGATGGCGGCGGGGTCCGGGAGCGGCAGTTTAGGGGTTAAATACTTTATTAGGGATTGCGGCGGGGGATCGCGGTTGACAGGTAGATAGACATTGCGCATGCGTTAGGTGTTAGGTTTATTTTGCAGGTAGTTTAGGGAGTTATGGGGCTCCAATAGTCAGCGTAAGGCTTCTTACGGCTGCTTTTTGTGGCGAGGTGAAAATGGAGTAAGATTTCTCCATTTTCGCCACGTAAGTCCTTACGCTGTATATTGGATACCAAACTGCGCCGGTTTGGTATACCTGCCTAGGGCCCAAAAAACTACTGGTGACGGCAGAAATATACGGGCGTAACTTCTAGGTTACGCCGTATATAGGATACCAAACCCGCGCAGATTTTGGCGTCGCCGGCTTTTGCGGGCGACGATTTATATCGGATCGAGCCCCAGGTTTGACAATTTACAAATCTAATTAGCTTTTGTTTAAGTCATTTGCCTAGGGTTTCACATACTTTTTACAACCTGTGCTGGGAATATTTGAATTATATATTCAATATGTACAAGAGCAATACAATAATTTGTGTGTTATTAGTTAAAACAGATTGTGTTTGTTGATTACTGTTACTTAGATGAATATCACAACAGATTTTAAGACAAATGTATACATAAATGCACTCATTTTAAAGGGTACACATACATTTTCTTGCACTGTGTATATGTGTGTGTGTATATATATATATATATATATATATATATATATATATATATATATATATATATATATATATATATACTGTATATATGCAAATTCTAATGTCCATTTAATTATACATATGTACTATTTTCTGTTTGCAGTAAAGCTGTTACATGAATAGGGACAAACACAAGACATCTAACGCAGCTGTCAGGGGTAGGTGACAGAGCGCAGAAATGGTACGAGTTAGAATTCTCTTTCCCTTGGCAGTCACCTTTGTGAAATGTGACCTGTCCCGGAGCTTTACCTACTTAATAAATAACTGCAAATCCTGAACTGTTTGTCTTGTAAGAAATCCAGACACTTTGAGGACATTAAGGTGAAAGTTTTCCATTGCACAATACCTGAAGGTTTTCTTAACCTTTTCCATCCCACATTGTACGCTATGGATATGATAATGTAATACCTAGAATTGTTCCACTTGGTACTGCCATGGAAATATTGAAGATTAAAGCAAATAATACTTGACAGCTATACAAAAAAACAATACAAAAAAACAAAGTTCTGTCTGGGAAAATATAAGGGTGTTGAAAAATATGGATAATAAAAGGCACCAGTTAATATATGAGGGGTATGACAGATCCCACACCAGTCATAATGTCCAAAATCTCGCTTAATCGAACTCAAGCAAGGAAATATATATAAATAGACCGGTCACTACCTGTACCTTTGTCTATATTTTAATTATTTTGGAATAAAGACTGTTTTTTTATTGGTTCTACTTATCATGGAGTTCCTGAGTTCATTTGTTTACTAATACTTAACAGCTGTAACAAAAAGTATTTCCTTAAAAACTAATAACAAGGTAGATCTGCTATGACAAGGTGCCATAATATTTGTCTATTGAGATATCTCTTTCTCTGGTTGACTGCGCATTGAGTCAATTCTAATTGAAAATCGAAATGTTTTTATGTTTTTCATTAGTTGATAATTATTTGTGCATTGAATAAAAAGAATTAAAATCAAGGTCAGGACTGGTACTGTGTTTTGTATTAATCAGAAATTTAGCAAAAAAAAAAAAAAAAAAAGAATTAAAAAACAAAAGAAACAGAATGTGATAGACGAACACGCAAGTTTAGGAATGAATTTTAAACAAAATACATTTCTTAAAGTTTGGTTAACTAATTCAGGGAAAATGTTTTACACATGAATTGAGTGTGATCTCAATACTGTGATACATTGTGAAGTGTGTAGTGAGCTGAGCAGTAATGTCACTGGTAAAATATGAATCACAATATCACTGTCAATATTTCATTTTTTCTTTCATGATTCAGATAGAGCATGCAATTTTAAGCAACTTTCTAATTTATTCCTATTATCAATTTTTCTTCATTCTCTTGCTATTTTTATTTGAAAAAGCAGCCAATTTTGGTTCAGCAACCTAGATAGTGCTTGATGATTGGTGGCTACATTTAGCCACCAATCAGCAAGCGCTGCCCAGGTTCTGAACCAAAAATGGACTGGCTCCTTAGCTTAGATTCCTGTTTTTTTTTTTTTAAATAAAGATAGCAAGAGAATGAAAAAAAAGTGATAATAGGAGTTAATTAGAAAGTTGCTTAAAGTTACATGCTCTAGCTGAATAATGAAAGAAAAAAATTAAGTTTAGTGTCCCTTTAAGTTCAATATTTATGCAGGAAATCTTTGATTATGCATTTAACTCAAAATCTGAATGTATAAACATTGAACATCGTTACTATACATGGGTAAAATCAAAGCCAATAATCTACATTAATCTCTCCTGGAACCATCCATTCAATAAGAACCAGTAAAAAAAATAAAAAAAAACAAGGCTACACAACTGCTCTCAGGCTAGCACCCTATATCCTCCATCTGCTAGGGTTCACAGTTCACACCAAAATAGCACAGTCCCCTCAATACTCACAAAGAACCACAGTAATAAAGAATATCTTACAAATAAGGTGAGTGAGGGTGGGATGCTTTCAGAACTCTGCGGGGAACAGCCTTAGACAAGTTCCCAGCCTCCTACATGAAGAGCAAATGGAAAAAAAAAAAAAAAAGCCGAAGAAGATGTAGAATCCGAAGTTCAATCAGCAGCTGCCAAAACCTCTTGAAGAGATCTAAAACTCCCGGCATAGAGTAAAATCTTCAAAGTGATTTTACAATTGTATTTTGCCCCATACTTTACAAATTTTAATGCATACTATTAACCACATGATTAAGGTCAGTTAGACCGAAACATCGTGCTGTGTATTTGTTGATGTCCCAATAAAGCAACTTTGAACTACTGTCGTTGTGGTGCTGTTCCTACTTTGGATTTA
This sequence comes from Bombina bombina, assembly GCF_027579735.1. Taxonomy (NCBI): domain Eukaryota; kingdom Metazoa; phylum Chordata; class Amphibia; order Anura; family Bombinatoridae; genus Bombina; species Bombina bombina. Next base: position 969,896,984 of record NC_069501.1, on the reverse strand, counting down.
TACTATTAACCATAGCCTTGCTGTGGCAAAATATGATAGTGAATGTATTATGTTAAAGGGATACAAAGGTGTTTCATTTGAATATTCTACACAGCAAGTCAATTGTCGCCTATTTGAATTGTTCACATTGCATTCAAGATGGAGGCTTTAAAGATGGCAGAAGGGTAGCGTAGCATATTTCATAGGTGCATTCATTGGTCTATTACATAATGTTGATTATGAGAATATTCTAACATGAAGCATCTTACGGTATCTGGGTGGTTCATGATCTATGACTGACTGCATTTTTAAAGGGACACTGAACCCAAATATTTTCTTTCATGATTCAGATAGAACATGCAAATTTAAGCAACTTTCTAATTTACTCCTATTATCAATTTTTCTTCGTTCTTTTGCTTTCTTTATTTGAAAAAGAAGGCATCTAAGCTATTTTTTTGGTTCAGGACCATGGAAAGCACTTGTTTATTGGTGGGTGAATTTATCCACCAATCAGCAAGAACAACACAGTGGCCCCTAGTTATCAAGCCGTCAACCTCAAATACGCTGGAATTCCGCAACGTATTTGTGGCGAGGCTGATTCGCCTTAGTTATCAAGCCCTACACACCAGCAAAAGTAGAATTTAGTGACGTAAGCTTCGATCCGCCGGATTCAGTCCGACACTGATCGATGCTTATGTCACTACAGATGTTCCGCACACAAGTTCGCCACAATCTGACTACTTTTGCTAGTTATCAAAAAACTAGCAGGTACACTCGGCACTTTTCCGGCCCAGCGTACCTGGTTTTCAAACCGCCGCCCTGGAATCAATGGGAGTCTGACCATAGCGAAAGTTCATGTTCGCTGCTGCCAGACATCCCATTGATTCCTAAGGGAGCTGTCTACACCTAACACCCTAACATGTACCCCGAGTCTAAACACCCCTAATCTGCCCCCGCTACATTTATTACCCCCTAAACCGCCACTCCCGGAGCCCACCGCCACTCTAATAAACTGATTAACCCCTAAACTGCCGCTCCCGGAGCCCACCGCCACTATAATAAATATGTTAACCCCTAAACCGCCACTCCCGGTCCCCGCTGCAACTATAATATATGTATTAACCCCTAAACCGCCGCTCCCAGACCCCGCCGCCACCTACATTATACCTATTAACCCCTATCCTGCCTCCTTCAACACCGCCTCCACTATAATAAATTTATTAACCCCTATCCTGCCCCCCCACACCGTCGCCACCTATAATAAAGTTATTAACCCCTATCCTTCCCCCCCCTACACCGCCGCCACTGTAATAAAATTATTAACCTCTAAACCTAAGTCTAACACTAACCCTAACACCCCCCCTAACTTAAATATTAATTAAATACATCAAATTAATATTTCTCTTATTAACTAAATTAATCCTATTTAAAACTAAATACTTACCTATAAAATAAACCCTATGATAGCTACAACATAAATAATAATTATATTGTAGCTATTTTAGGAGTTATTTTTATTTTACAGGCAATTTTCTATTTATTTTAACTAGGTACAATAGCTATTAAATAGTTATTAACTATTTAATAGCTACCTAGTTAAAATAAAGAGAAATCTACCTGTAAAATAAAAACTAACCTAAGTTACAATTACACATAACACTACACTACACTTTAATAAATTATTCCTATTTAAAACTAAATACTTACCTGTAAAATAAACCCTAAGATAGCTACAATGTAATTAATAATTACATTGTAGATATTTTAGGATTTATATTTATTTTACAGGTAACTTTGTATTTATTTTAGCTAGTTAGAATAGTTATTAAATAGTTATTAACTATTTAATAACTACCTAGCTAAAAGAAATACAAAATTACCTGTAAAATAAATCCTAACCTAAGTTACAATTAAACCTAACACTACACTATCATTAAATTAATTAAATAAATAACTACAATTAAATTCAATTAAATAAACTAACTAAAGTACAAAAAATAAAAAAATAAGTTACAAACATTTAAAAAATATTACAACAATTTTAAGCTACTTACACCTAATCTAAGCCCCCTAATAAAATAACAAAGCCCCCCAAAATAAAAAATTCCCTACCCTATTCTACATTAAAAAGTTACCAGCTCTTTTACCTTACCAGCCCTTAAAAGGACCTTTTGCAGGGCATGCCCCAAAGAAAACAGCTCTTTTGCCTGTAAAATAAAAATACAACCTCCCCCAACATTAAAACCCACCACCCACATACCCCTAATCTAACTCAAACCCCCCTTAAATAAATCTAACACTACCCCCCTGAAGATCATCCTACCTTTAGCAGTCTTCAGCCAGCCGACCACCGATGGAACTGAAGAGGAGATACGGAGCGGCAGAAGTCATCATCCAAGGGGCGCTGAAGAAGTCTTCCATCCGATTGAAGTCAACATCCAGGCGGCGCTGAAGAGGTCTTCCATCCGACTGAAGTCTTCATCCAAGCGGCGTCTTCAATCTTCATCCATCCGGAGCGGAGCCATCTTCAGACGAGCAGACGCGGAGCCATCCTCTTCTTCCCGAGGACTAACGACGAATGACGGTTCCTTTAAGGGACGTCATCCAAGATGGTGTCCCTTCAATTCCGATTGGCTGATAGGATTCTATCAGCCAATCGGAATTAAGGTAGGAAAAATCTGATTGGCTGATTGAATCAGCCAATCAGATTGAAGTTCAATCCGATTGGCGTATCCAATCAGCCAATCAGATTGAGCTCGCATTCTATTGGCTGTACCAATCATAGGTTTAATTGTAACTTAGGTTAGGATTTATTTTACAGGTAATTTTGTATTTCTTTTAGCTAGGTAGTTATTAAATAGTTAATAACTATTTAATAACTATTTTAACTAGCTAAAATAAACACAAAGTTACCTGTAAAATAAATATAAATCCTAAAATAGCTACAATGTAATTATTAATTACATTGTAGCTATCTTAGGGTTTATTTTACAGGTAAGTATTTAGTTTTAAATAGGAATAATTTATTAAAGTGTAGTGTAGTGTTATGTGTAATTGTAACTTAGGTTAGTTTTTATTTTACAGGTAGATTTCTCTTTATTTTAACTAGGTAGCTATTAAATAGTTAATAACTATTTAATAGCTATTGTACCTAGTTAAAATAAATTGAAAGTTGCCTGTAAAATAAAAATAAATCCTAAGATAGCTACAATATAAATATTAATTATATTGTAGCTATCTTAGGGTTTATTTTATAGGTAAGTATTTAGTTTTAAATAGGATTAATTTAGTTAATAAGAGAAATATTATTTAGATGTATTTAATTAAAATTTAAGTTAGGGGGGTGTTAGGGTTAGTGTTAGACTTAGGTTTAGGGGTTAATAATTTTATTACAGTGGCGGCGGTGTAGGGGGGACAGGATAGGGGTTAATAAATTTATTATAGGTGTCCGGGAGCGGCGGTTTAGGGGTTAATACATTTATAAGAGTTGCGGCGGGGTCTAGGAGCAGCGGTTTAGGGGTTAATAACTTTATTTAGTTGCGGGGGGCTCCGGGGGCGCCGGTGTAGGGGGTAGAACAGTGTAGTTAGTGTGGGTGCCTAATGACAGCTTGTCAATAAAGCTGTCAAAAAGCCAAAGAGCAGCGAGATTGGATGAGTGATAACTCTCACAGTCTGCTGCTCATCGCCCTGTACTTGGTGCGCGGCTTTTTGACAGATTTTTTGATAACTTAGGCAAAATTTTTCAGGTCTGCAGCGGCAATGGTAGGCGAGCTTAGGCGGGTGTATTGGTCCGGCGAAGGCAGATAAAGTAGACACGTTGATAACTAGAGGCCAGCGTGTTCATCAAAAATGGGCCGGCATCTAAACTTACATTCTTGCATTTTAAATAAAGATACCAAGAGAATGAAGAAAATTTGATAATAGGAGTAAATTAGAAAGTTGCTTAAAATTGCATGCACTATCTTAATCACAAAAGAAAAAAATTGGGTTCAGTGTCCTTTTAAGCAAATTGCCTTTTTCCATTTTGTGTTTATCTACATACAGGTGCAATGCATGGCATTGCAGAGATGGGCACAGCTGGTGAGCCAATCAGAAGGGGCATACATAGCTATTAACCTGTCACTGGTCATATACTGCTCCGGAAGGCAGTGGAGTGCAATGGGTTTACAACTTTAAAGGACCATTAAATACAGTAGAATAGCATAATCAATAAGTGCAGGTCTGGACTAAGAAATCAGACCGGCAACCCCCCCCCCCCCCCCGGCCATTACCATTTGGCTTCCAATCAATGTACTATGCTGCGCACAAGGAATGCTCCATGTCCTGGCTGGGAGTCTCCTTCTGTACCTTAGGATGTGGCCCTGTGACGCTGGTGGCCCACAGGCCCAGCGAGAAAACATCATCCTGGTGAGCTTATCTGGCACTGAACAAGTGCATAATAAAAAGACAACGCAATAGCAATAACTCTGAATTTTAAAACAGAAACAGCTAATCACAGATGCATAAAGTATACACTGATTGATTGAGCAAAGTTTTTATAATGGGGGTAATTTGGAAAATTTCCTAAAATGTCATGCTCTATCTAAATCATGAAAGTTTAATTTTAACGTTTGTGTCCCTTTAAATATTTGTTTAACCCATTTGTAAGGTTTAAGGATAGTGTAAATTTGTTTGAAAACAAATGCGCTAACAAAAAAGAGCGTTTTTCTTAATGCATGGACATCACTTAACCAGTTGGTCAAGAAACAAACTGCGTTATTGTCATAGGACAGAATGATTTGCAATAAGGGATATTTCATAAAAAATATATAAGCTTTTCAAATGGAATACAATCTACATCTGTCAATGCAGTGTAGGTAATTGTGTTAGTGAGGATAACCTGTAATAAGAGAACCTCTCAGTTTTGATAGGAACACAGGTATTACATTTTGCTAAGATACAAATTTAACTCACTCTATAGTAGAACAATTGGGATATTCTTTGAGATAGACATCTTGGAAATGTCATACCTGTCCGATTTTATTAATTCATATAGGGAGCATAAATGATTACTATCTAGCTGCCAGCAAGATTTCTAAATGCCAATTGTAGGGAATTAAATGGATATTATGAGGAAAATAAAGATGTAGATATAGACAGGAATTAAAGGGATATTGTAGATACAAACATTTTCGAAAATGCATATTATGTGATAGTGATTACAAATTTAAAGGGACATGAAACCCAAAATATTTATTTAATGATTCTAATAAAGCATGCAATTTTAAACAACTTTCTTATTTACCGTTATTGTTTCATTTTTGCTTCATTATCTTGGTGTCCTTTTCTGAAAAGCAGGGTTCTTCAAACCATGGGCCGGGACCCATTACTGAGTGGCAACACCATGTTTACTGGGTCGTGACTTGTGTGTGTGCTGTAGGAGAATGTGTGTCATGTGTTTGTGTGTGTTGTAGGGGAGTGTGTGTGGTCTGTGTTATATGTATGTGTGTGTGGTGTGTATGTAATGTATGAGACTTTGTGTGGTATGTGTATGGTGTGTGTGTTGTATGAGACTTTGGCCTCAATTTATCAAGGTCTGTCGGACCTGATCCGACAGTGCGGATCAGGTCCGACAGACCTCGCTGAATACAGCAAGCAATACGCTCGCCATATTCAGCATTGCATCAGCAGCTCACAAGAGCTGCTGGTGCAACGCCGCCCCCAATAGGCCGCCCAATAGGCTGCCAGCAGGGGGGTGTCAATTAACCCGATCGTACTCGATCAGGTTGATTTCCAGCAATGTCTGTCCGCCTGCTCAGAGCAGGCGGACAGGTTATGGAGCAGCGGTCTTTGTGACCGCTGCTTCATAACTGCTACGGGGCATCAAGCTCCATTTGAAGCTTGATAAATATGCCCCTTTGTGTAGTTTGTGTGCGGTGTCTGTGTATTATATGAGAGTGTGTGTTAAAACCTTTTACAACACTTTCAAGTTTGACTATAATCAGGAATAAAGTACACACACATTTTACTTTTCCAAATAATGCAGCTATCTTGTATATTTCCTCAGAAATGTTCAGACATTGGCTTCTAGTTATTAACGAGTCAACTTTACCTGCCTTCGCCGGCCCAATACGCCCGCCTACCATCGCCGCCGCGGACCTGAAAAATCTCGCCAAAGTTATCAATAAATCTGTCAAAAAGCAGCGCACCAAGTACGGGGCGATGAGCAGAGGACTGTGATAGTTATCACTCATCCGATCTCGCTGCTCTTTGGCTTTTTGACAGCTTTATTGACAAGCTGTCACTAAGCACCCACACTAACTACACTGTTCTACCCCCTATACCGGCGACCCCCGGAGCCCCCCCGCAACTAAATAAAGTTAGTAACCCCTAAACCGCCGCTCCCGGACACCGCCGCAACTATAATAAATGTATTAACCCCTAAACCGCCTCTCCTGGAGCCCACCGCCACCTACATTATACCTAGTAACCCCTATCCTGCCCCCCCTATATCGCCGCCACCTATAATAAATTTATTAACCCCTATCCTGCCCCCCCTACACCGCCGCAACTATAATAAAATTATTAACCCCTAAACCTAAGTCTAACCCTAACCCTAATACCCCCCTAACTTAAATATTAATTAAATACATCTAAATAAATTTAACTCTTATTAAATTAATTATTCCTATTTAAAACTAAATACTTACCTTTAAAATAAACCCTAATATAGCTACAATATAAATAATAATTTTATTGTAGCTATCTTAGGATTTATTTTTATTTTACAGGCAAATTTCAATTTGTTTTAACTAGGTACAATAGCTATTAAATAGTTATTAACTATTTAATAGCTACCTAGTTAAAATAAAGAGAAAATAACCTGTAAAATAAAAACTAACCTAAGTTACAATTACACCTAACACTACACTATACTTAAATAAATTATTCCTATTTAAAACTAAATACTTACCTGTAAAATAAACCCTAAGATAGCTACAATGTAATTAATAATTACATTGTAGCTATTTTAGGATTTATATTTATTTTACAGGTAACTTTGTATTTATTTTAGCTAGTTAGAATAGTTATTAAATAGTTATTAACTATTTAATACCTACCTAGCTAAAAGAAATACCAAATTACCTGTAAAATAAATCCTAACCTAAGTTACAATTAAACCTAACACTACACTATCATTAGATTAATTAAATAAATTACCTACAAATAACTACAATTAAATACAACTAAATAAACTAACTAAAGTACAAAAAATAAAAAAAGCTAAGTTACAAAAAATAAAAAAATAAGTTACAAACATTTCAAAAATATTACAACAATTTTAAGCTACTTACACCTAATCTAAGCACCCTAATAAAATAACAAAGCCCCCTAAAATAAAAAAATGCCCTACCCTATTCTACATTAAAAAGTTACCAGCTCTATTACCTTACCAGCCCTTAAAAGGGCCTTTTGCGGAGCATGCACCAAAGAAAACAGCTCTTTTGCCTGTAAAATAAAAATACAACCCCCCCAACATTAAAACCCACCACCCACATACCCCTAATCTAACCCAAACCCCCCTTAAATAAACCTAAGACTACCCCCCTGAAGATCATCCTACCTTTAGCCGTCTTCAGCCAGCCGACTACCGATGGAACCGAAGAGGAGATCCGGAGCGGCAGAAGTCATCATCCAAGGGGCGCTGAAGAAGTCTTCCATCTGATTGAAGTCATTATCCAGGCGGCGCTGAAGAAGTCTTCCATCCGATTGAAGTCATCATCCAGGCGGCGTCTTCAATCTTCATCCATCCGGAGCAGAGCGGAGCCATCTTCAGACGAGCCTACGCGGAGCCATCTTCTTCCACCGACGACTGAACGATGAATGACGGTTCCTTTAAGTGACGTCATCCAAGATGGTGTCCCTCGAATTCCAATTGGCTGATAGGATTCTATCAGCCAATCGGAATTAAGGTAGGAAAAATCTTGGATGACGTCACTTAAAGGAACCGTCATTCCTCGTTCAGTCGTCGGTGGAAGAAGATGGCTCCGTGTAGGCTCGTCTGAAGATGGCTCCACTCCGGATGGATGAAGATTGAAGATGCTGCCTGGATGATGACTTCAATCGGATGGAAGACTTCTTCAGCGCCCCTTGGATGATGACTTCTGCCGCTCCGGATCTCCTCTTCGGTTCCATCGGTGGTCGGCTGGCTGAAGACGGCTAAAGGTAGGATGATCTTCAGGGGGGTAGTCTTAGGTTTATTTAAGGGGGGTTTGGGTTAATACTATTTATTATAGAGTTTGCGAGGTGGGAGTGAGGCGGTTTAGGGGTTAATACATTTATTAGAGTAGCGGCGAGGTCCGGTCGGCAGATTAGGGGTTAATAAGTGTAGGTAGGTAGCGGCGATGTTAGGGGCAGCAGATTAGGGGTACATAGGGATAATGTATGTGGCGGCGGTGTGCGGTCGGCAGATTAGGGGTTACATTTTTTTATTAGAGTGGCGGCGATGTGGGGGCCTCGGTTTAGGGGTACATAGGTCGTTTATGTGTGTTAGTGTACTTTAGAGCACAGTAGTTAAGATCTTTATAAACCGGCGTTAGCCCAAAAAGCTCTTAACTCCTGACTTTTTTCTGCGGCTGGAGTTTTGTCGTTAGAGTTCTAACACTCACTTCAGCCAAGACTCTAAATACCGGCATTAGGAAGATCCCATTGAAAAGATAGGATACGCAATTGGCGTAAGGGGATCTGCGGTATGGAAAATTCGCGGACCCTTTCCTGACTGACTCTAAATACCAGCGGGCGGTAAAAACCAGCGTTAGGAGCCCTTAACGCTGGTTTTGACGGCTAACGCAGAACTCTAAATCTAGGTGATAGTCTGTCTAGAAAAAAATAGACTGAACATACCTTAATGCAGTTTAGCCTGCAAACTGTTCCCCCAACTGAAGTTTTCCTGTACTCTTCAGCCCTTGTGAGAATAGCAGTGGATCTTAGTTACAAAATGCTAAGATCATCATCCTCCTTGCAGAAATCTTCATCCCTTTTCTGCCAGAGAGTAAATAGTACACACCGGTACCATTTAAAAATAACAAACTTTTGCTTGAGAAAATAAAAACCTAACATTTTTGTCACCACACTCCTCTTTGCCCTTCCTAGCAGTTAAGCAGGCAGAGAGAATGACTGGCGGGTGGAGCTAAGGGGGGAGCTATATAGGCAGCTCTGCTGTGGGTGCTCTCTCTGCCACTTCCTGTAGGGGAGGAGAATATCCCACAAGTAAGGATGAATCCCTGGACTCGATACATCTTACAAGAGAAAAAAAACTTTTTTGTTGCAAACGGAACTCTCTCTTTAAGACTGCAGTTTATAAACTATAAAACGTAAAATATAAAGCAGGCCCACAATGTTTGACACTCTTTGTTGCAAAAACGGAGCTAACTCCTTTGAGAATGAATTAGTATACTTTTTGTTGCAAAAACGGCACTGTTCATTTGCTATATAAAAACCTCTAGACACCCCAACACCATAGCATTATGCTATGGTGCCTACCTGACCTCCGTAGGCTCAAATGTATGGAAAACTGTCTGGTTCTACTCCAGACAGACCTAGGCCAACTTGAGGAGGAAGACGCAGTCAGAGGATTCAGAAGGAAAGAGAGCCAAGAAATCCTGCGCCGTGTCTGGGGAAGAGGAGACCGCCCCTATGACATCACCATATTGACTATGGGCCGATCCGTGGCCGTACTGTTAGCCGACGGACATTTGGCAGACGTATAATAGTCTGACAGACAAGTGACTGTCAGATAACAGTCCGGCCACGAGATAGATAGATAGATTCGACAGATAGATTCAATAGATAAATAGATTCGATAGATAGATTTGATAGATAGATTCGATAGATAGATCGATAAATAGATAGATTCAATAGATAGATAGATAGATAGATAGATAGGTAGATAGATATATAGATAGATAGATAGATAGATAGATAGATAGATAGATAGATAGATAGATAGTCCGAATGCTGTCGGCCAAATGTTCGTCTGCATTTTGTCAGAGCACCAGGCCGATCAGGCAAAATGGAATGGATCCTTAACTTATCAACCTGCTTTACCAACGCAGGAACAAAAATAAAAAATTTGGCCAAGAGTTCACAAGTCAAATAATACACATAACCTTTTTAGAACTGAGCCACCAATAAAAACTGTTTGCGCTAAGAAACTCTCTCACTTGGTCCCCACAGTGCCCTGTCAACCTGTATAAATCCTCCTAGCCTCAGGAGGATATATGTCCCAGTCTAAGGTGCATCCTTTAAGGATTAGTCACCTTGAGTGCCAGGTTCTCAAAAAGAATACATGGCACTTACCTGCACCTTCTGTCCAATTGGGGGGACAGCATCAGGAATGGGAGGAAGCCGCTCCTCACAGGGTCCTGTGAATGACAGAGTAAGCTTACTCAGGCATACAGTATAATTGCAGCAATTTTGTTAGGAAAGTGCAGTGAGGCCCCCCTCACAAGTTCCTGACTGCTTTAAAGCTACCACAGCCCTTCTGAAGAGACTAACGTGGAGTACAGCCAAACCCAGCATGACAGGGAAGATCAGAGCAAACCTGCTCAGGCTTTCAAAATAACAAATTCTTGATAGAAGAATCTTGACAGACACCTAAATTTTCACCTTCTCGTTGCACCTAAGGCAAAAGAGAATGACTGGGGTTTGTGAGAAGGGAGGTGATACTTAACAGCTCTGCTTTGGTGCTCTTTGCCTCCTCCTGCTGGCCATGAGTGATATTCTCAACAGTAATTGATGATTCCGTGTACTCACCGTGTCATTAGAAAGAAATAGTGGTTTTAGCAGGAACATTTTTCTTGCTATGCCCATGAGGAACAATGAAATCCCAAAGTCTTTTGTTGTTTTTAAATAGGTATGCAGACATCTCACTAGGTCCAGAAGTAACAAAAGCTAGACCTTAAAAATTGTTGGTCTTCATTGAACGCTAGTAAGAGCACATTTGATGCTGGAATTTAGCAAGTGTTGCTGATACATGACACATCAGTGTACTGGAGCTTAGGCCTTGAAGGTAACCATAATGTATGAACTTCAGAAGATGACACATTTGATTATTACTTGTAGTGAAACTGTGTAATCCAAGAGGAAATGGTATCCAAAAATGTAGAGGGTTTACTTGCCTTCAGCATAGTTTAATTTTTTTTATCTAGAATGATTAGCTTTTGTAGACATGACCATTCAGTGGTCAGGCTACTTGCTGCAACATCCAAGGTTTCGGATACAGAAAAGGCACCTAATATGGAACTCTTAAAAGATGTGCCATTGCTAACTTCTACATTAAGAGGAACCATAAAATACAATATTCAGGAGTATTTTGGAAGTCAACGGTATGAAACTCAAGCTTTATCACTGTATACAGAATTAGATAGTCAAGGATTATATTCCTTTTGCTCAATTTTACATGAGTTGCCTGTCCTATGGCAAAAACATGTTTCAAAGGATCAAGCAGAAGCACTGTGTGAAGTTATCTGTGAACTAGTTTAGTAACTTTTTTAGTCACTTTTTGTATTTTGTTTGATTTGGAGATAGTTGTTCTAAATGGATCATAATCATCTAATAGATAGTGAAACTGTCATTATTGCAGATGTATGTCTGTTTAAATGTGGTGGGGTCTGCAATCATTTCAGAGCTCGTAGGAGTAGGTCTCTTAAAGAATATTCTTGACTTCATGCTCTGAAAATCTGGGGGATTTCCATTTTGTTTGAGTATTATTTCCTGGTTAATTTAGATGGTGATTGCAGCAATTATTTAGTGAAATATGTTGTTTTCATCCTCAGGCAGAATAAAGAGAATTTTAGTGCAATCTTGGTGATTCACATTCCAGGTCTTCATTACTAGCATTCATAGCTCTTAAAGGGACATGAAACCCCATTTTTTCTTTCATGATTCAGAAACAACTTCCTGGTGTGCACAAGAGCTTTAGGGGGTTTATTCAATGGAATATTGCTCTTCAGCCTGAAATGTTTACACCCTTTCAGCATCTGTAAAGAGTTTGAAAGGATATAAAGGTCAAAGTTGAAATGTGCATGGATGTATTTAAAGGAATAGTAAAGCCAAAATTAAACTTAAATGTATTGGGTAGAAAGTTTTAAAAAACTATTCAATTTACTTCTATAATAAATTTTGCTTAGTTTCCTAAGTATCTTTTCTTAAAGAGTAATCCTGCTGCCTTTAGCCATTTGGCAGCAGTGTTCTTATTTGAATACATTTGACAGTTTTTCACAGCCAGAGGGTGTTAGTTCATTTGTTTCATATAAATAACATTGTGCACATGCACGTGGAGTTATTTAAGAGTCAGTACTTATTGCCTGAAATGCAAGTCTGTCAAAAGATCTGATATAAGGAGGCAGTATGCAGAAGCTTAGATACAAGGTAATTAAAGAGGTAAAAAGTATATTTCTATAACAGTGTTGGTTATGCAAAAACTGGGGAATTGTAAGTAAAGGGATTATCTATCCTTTTAAACAATAACATTTTTGGTGTTTACTATGCCTTCAAAATAAAACTGAAAAAATTACTGCTTCAATTTCTCAGAGAGCTTCATTACGTTCTGTGGACCTGATAATAAATTATTCTCTAGTTTTGACAGAAATTATAGTGCAGACTTCACAGGGGCGGAACTCACTGAATTCTGTAAGAAAGATGAAAAACTAGAAAATCTGATTCGATTTGCTGAAATAACTCTGCCCTCATTATTGAAGTTGGAAGGAGGAGGGGGCAGATTTGTAGTAGAGAGAGCTCACTGAACGGGTAGAATATCAGAATCATCTGAGGCAAGACCAGCTAGGCCTAGAGCAGTTGTGGTGAAATACCTAAGCTTCCAGAGTAAATGGGACATCCTGAGAGCTATCAGGAAGATGCAACAGCTGACATATAAAGATGGAAGAGTTTTGCTTTTTCAAGATTTTTCATTTGAGACGGCGAGCAAAAGGAGACTTTTCTCCCCAATTTGTACCCGATTGGTGAAAGAGGGGACATTTTTTCATTATTATATCCAGCCAAATTAAAAATTAAATCTGGGAATGATTTTTTTGTTTTTGAGTCCCCTGAACTGGCACAACAATTTTTGGACAAGGAAGCAGTAAACACTTACATCCTTAAGGTCTCTTCCTCTATGGGGTTGGGGTGGTTTTTTTTTTTTTTTTTTTTTTAAAGAGGTTTCACTGTAAAAATATATAGGCACCATGAAAATGTTGTTCAAATGCTTGCCTAAAGGGCAATGGTTTATTCACTTATTTATGAGTCTGCATTAAGGGGGATGATATTGTTTGTAAATAATTGTACACAAGTATAGAGGAAAATGTTGCTATTTCAGCTTTTAAGTTGGCTAAAAGATGTATGTTTTTTTTTTCTCTTTTTAAGAGGTTTCACTGTAAAAATATATGCTTGCTTAAAGGGCAATGTTTTATTCACTCACTGGAGGCTCCTCTATAGAAGCACTTGAGCACATGAACCCCCTGACCCCAACCCCTGACCCCCCCGAAAAAAGAGTGAGAAATAAAAAAATATATACATTTTTAAACCTTGTTTGCTTATTAAATAAAAACATATTTCAGGCTCCACTGCAGTTTTGACTATTAAACATTAAAATTGCCATTTTTAAATCTTTAGGCTGAAAGTGGAAAGGGCTTTTGCCTAATACTTCTTATCTATCGCACATGCTGTGCAGTGCGATAGATAGAAGTATAGGCAAAAGCCCTTTCCACTTTCAGCCTGCATTGACTGCAGCGCCACCTACAGGCCAGCCCATAGCCTTCCTATCCGCACAGCTCTTAGTGTGTGAGTGAGAGCCAGCTGTCACGTGACACTCGCACACTAAGAGCTGACTGTGTGTGTGGGAAGAGGCAGGGGCATAACTACTGCAGTCGCCATTGCGACCGGGCCCATAGTTGCAGAACTTGCAGTAGGGACCGGGTCAGGAGAACTATATGGCTGCAGTCCTAGGGGTTGCTTTTCCCTCCCGGTGGATTCAGAGCCTAAGATTAAGGTGACTGGGGGGCTTCGGCTGGGTGAGACTTGTGGATGTGGGTGGAGAGTTACAAACTGCAATACACATTTCCCGGAGGGGCAAATTATCAACACATTGTGTGACATTAAAAAAAAAAAATGTTAACATGTTTAATACATAATTGCATAAGCCGTGTGTAATTAAAATAAAAAAGTAACATTTAATAAACCCACGGCCTGAACACACACAGGAAACATTTCTTTATTCAGTCACATGGAAGAGTGGCCTGTGGGATTAATAGTCCTTATAAAATAAAATCACAGCTAACAGAGATTACAAATAAACCAATAGGTAACTATTGTGAGACGATTGCAGCACTGATTGCCAGAAGTAATAACAGGGTGTCTTATTTTACGTTCTGCAGACAGGGATGGAGGACTGAGTTCATTTTACCAACCAGGGCATTTTTAGAAAAAGGAAAGTGCAATGGTGCTTCTTAAGGTGGCCAAAAGAAAATACAGATTTTATAAGGTTGAGCTGAAAGATTTCTACATCAATAGCCCTTGAAGCTTTATGTTGTGTAAGGAACCAGAAATATTGTCCCATTATTGATGAGATTTCATGTATGCCATATTGTGTATATATATATATATATATATATATATATATATATATCTATATATATATATATATGTGTGTGTATATATATATATATATATATATATATATGTGTATATATACAAACACACACATATATATATATGTGTATATATATATATATATATATATATATATATATATATATATAAAAAAAAACTGACTGATAGGATATGTTACCCTATCTGAGATAGACTACATTTGTAGCACTCAGGGGATTGTTTAATTAAATAACTTGTGGTAACAGAGATAGTCGTGCAAAGATGTGCAGAGAACAAAGACAAAACTGTCTGAGTAAACTAAATACCATTAAAAATTAACTTTTATTAAGGCTTAGTTAAAATTGGAAAACACACACTTAAAAACACTCTTAGGAGCCAAGATAATATTACTTGTTAATCGTATATTGGTTGGTGTGGTGGGTAAAAAATTATCTATAAATAGATAACTTATAAGGTATGGGGGCTAGTAACAATTCTATATATTCAATATATACCGGAAGTGGCAACTCGAAATATGATTGATCAGTATGTTGTTGCTGGTAATTTATTGAATGGTTTTATACTTAGGTTCACTGCAGTTAATTTTGTGAATTTGCTGTGGAATTAACTCAATACGTTACAGTACACTTGTACATATATAATTAAGAGGCTTAAGTAATTATACACTTTTATTCATTGTGCGTACAGTCAGGGACTTTATATAGGATCCCTTTAAGTTTCACTTAATTTTCTATACGTATCTTGTATATGAGGCTGTGTTCAAGCCTGCACTACAAAAATAAAGGCTCAATGCTTTATATTTAATAATGTCTTTTATATTAGATATATAAAGTCCGGCGGGTATACACTTTGTTATATAGAGTATCTGTGATATTGGAGATCACCCCTTATTGTGGTGTTATCACCGTTAGTAGTAAGGTATTTCGATATTAATGTTTATTACAGGGTGATAAACACTGGGTAAATAGCGTTCCTGTTCTTATATAGAGCAGACAGATCTAGTGACTTAGTTCAAGATATGCCTTTAAGTAAATGGCAAATTATCAACTGCTCTGAGTAGTCACAAGAATGACCGCTATTTTATAAGCTGCACGGTACCTGCGTAATGTTATAACACTACAGACATATTTGGTAAAAAATATATATAAGATTTCAATTTAGCATAACAAAATGAGACATTATTAGTGCGGTATTGAGCCCTGTGTAGTCACAATTTACTACAAGTGGTGTGAGTACTGCTAACGGTTAAATTCTCCAGCAGCTTATGTGAACGTCAGCGTTCTGCCCCCATTAACCACTCACAACTGTTAAGGTATATTGCGGTTCAAATTATCTTAATCTATCGAGGTTCCTAAGGCTAGCTAAAAATACATGAGCTCCAAGGGCTCATCACCAGTACCCTAGCGTCCCTAACGTCCCTAACATGTTTCGCCTCGCGGCTTTTTCAAAGGGTGAGCGCGCCGCTCACATACTGGTCTTTTAAAGCCTAGTGGTCACACCTCCTGGGTGACGATTATTTCTGACAGCCAATCCTCATCCTCTACTGTGTAGAGACCACCTATCATTACGGTTGGAGTTTTAGAGTTGTTTAATTTGTTGCTAATAATAAAAGTAACTTTATTGTAATGTTGAGGTTATAAAATCAATTGAGTTGTAAGATCAAATGAATTATGTTGGAGTAATCAGGACAAATGAGTTCTCATAGCCTTATAACAGGGCTTAATGCTCAGCCATAAATTTACAACTTCATTTTATTTTATCCTTAAGTTGAAGCACTGTATTCCCTAAACTATGTGATACTACGTAGTGAATTAACCCTGTAGGTGCCACCGTGAACTAGTGCTATATATTACATTGTGACTGCTTTGTTTATATTATAACTTCATTACTTATGCTGGTATATACCACAATATTGTGTAATATTAAATGAAAATACTGAGTGTAAATATTTAGTGAAAAATGCTATTGTGCTGTGTTTTGAAATAACTACTTGTGACTTTGATTGTAAAACAGTGCTAAAAATAAATAGATATTACTGAAATTATTTAAAAGTAATAGTGAATTGGTGTGTATTGTGTGCAGACTGTGAAGCATGTAAGAACGATGAATTTTTATTAATAATAAACACCACTAGTGTATAAAAGTTGCAATGAATTATGTGCTTAAGACTTATATAGTGTTAATAAGGACTATCATAAACTAATACTTAAATAACTTGTTCATACTGTTGTGCACTTGATTATGATTCTAGATGACTAACATAAGCTAGTCCTTAGATAACTAGTGCATATAGTTGTACACTAGAATGTGATTCTGTATGTCCTTATTTTAATTATGAACGTTTTTTAGTATATGGTGATGATAGGATTGAATTTGAATTTAATTTATAAGGCAAGAGGTAAGGATTACTTCTACCTTCAACACACAAATAACTTGGTTAAAATTAGATCTTGAGATACTGGCGTTTGATAGAATTTTTTAGAGGGTTAGGCTGTGTTATCATGAATTTGTGCTATTCATTGCACATTTTTTCACATTTTTTACAGAAAAGGGGAGAGATTGTTACACTCATTTAACCCTGATGGGTAAACTGTGTTAAGGAGAAAAATCCATTTACTTTCAGCTTTTTGAAGGGTTTTTTCTAGATCCCCACCTCTGATCCCCAGCTTAACTCTTTGTATTCCAAAACATTTTAAATTACTTTGTTTTGAATTGTGTTTATACAAAAAGTGTCTGGCCACCGAGGTGAGTTGTTTTCCTGCTTGTAAGTCCTTTTTGGCATTTTTGATGTTCCTCAAGTGTTCTTGCAACCTTACTCTTATTTTTCTGGTTGTCATGCCAACATAGAACAGATTACAGTTGCAGCGTAATGCGTATATTACCCCTTCAGTTTGGCAGTTGATGTGTGCATTTACTTTATGTGGTTTGTTGAACCGATCATGTATTGTGTGTAATTTCAGCATAAAGCTGCATGTGGTACAGGTTCCACATTTAAAGGAACCGTTAGAAAAAGCACTTTTATTTTTTTCACTAGCAAGGTGACTAGGACTAATAATGTCCTTAAGATTACGGGTTCTTCTATATCCTGTCTGTATTTTCTCACCCAAGATTGTTTTCAATTTGGGGTCAGACATTAGTATGTGCCAGTTGGATTGAAACAGGGATTTTATGTAGTTACTTTTTGGATTATAGGTTGATATGAACCTTATCTGATCATCCTTTGGTTTTACTCTTTTTTGGAGTAGTTCTTTTCGATCTGTTGTTCTCGCTCTAAATTCTGCCCTTTTAATTGCCCTTTTGCTGTAACCTCTTGATAGTAAACGTTCAGTGAGTTCTTTTGCTCTTTTGTTGTAGTTAGATTCAGAAGAGCAGTTTCTCCTCATTCTTAAGAATTCACCTATAGGAAGTGCCTGTATGGTATTTGGGGCATGGGCACTAGAGCTGTGTAGAACACTATTTGTGGCTGTTATTTTCCTGTGTACATCCATGGATAATGTTCCATCCTCTAATTTTGAAATTTCTAAATCCAAAAAGTTTACTTTCACTTGACTGGCTTCATAGGTCAATTTGACATTAAATTGGTTTGTATTTAGGTCAAGAAGGAAAGAATCTAGTTCTTCTTTTGAACCCTCCCATAGGAACAGCACGTCGTCTATATATCTTACCCAAAAGGGGATTTTCTCCAGGTACTGTGAATTAGTGTCTGAAAAGACGTGTTTTTGCTCCCACCACCCTAAAAAAAGGTTGGCATAGGTGGGAGCACATGCTGTACCCATCGCGGTACCTCTTGTTTGTAGATAGAACCCGTTATTGAAAGTGAAATAATTATGTTTTAATACAAATTGTAATAGTGCAAGTGTGAATTCATCATGAATCGGTTCTTCTTCTGAGCCCATTTCTAGGAACCAACGTACTGCCTCGATGCCAAGCTCATGTTTAATACAAGTGTACAAAGATTCGACATCTGCTGTCACAAGCCATGTTTGTTCAGAAATATGAATATTATCCAGTTGATTTAGGACATCAGTGGTATCTTGGACATAAGAAGTAATTTGAGTGAGATAATTCCTAAGTCTGTAGTCTACATATTTACTCGCCTTTTCAGTAAGGCTATTTATTCCGGATACTATAGGGCGCCCTGGAGGGTGGGTTTGGTTTTTGTGTATCTTTGGAATTAGGTAAAAAGTAGCAACAGTTGGATTGGATACTTTTAGAAATTGATATTCTTTGTTGTTAATAATATTGTCATTTTTGGCTCCTTCTATTAGGTTTGAATATATTTGAAGGTATTCATTTGTAGGGTTATAATTCAGTTTGGTATAACAAGAATTATCCCTTAGTTGTTTGTCTGTTTCTAGACGATACATTTTAAGTGGCCATAAAACAATATTGCCTCCTTTATCAGAATTTCTAATGATCGTGTCTTTCCACATTTGCATCTCTTTTAGTGCTTTGCGTTCCTTAGTTGTTAAGTTCCCATTAGTTTTTGTCTCTGGGATTTGTAGGATTTTCTCACATATGATATCACTGAAAACTTGCAGTTGAGAACATTGGTTGATGTTAGGCATGAATTTAGATTTATTTTTAATTTTATCACGCCATCTTGTCTCATTTGTATAGTCAGGAATTGTGCTGTCTATAGTCTCATTTTCTGCAAGTAAGTCCTCTAGATTGGTCAGAGTAGTTCTCTCTTCTGCTGAGAGTGAATTATTTTCTGAATGAGTTATTGCTTGTGATTTGTTCAGAAAGAGTCTTTTTAAGGCAATTTTGCGGATGTACAATTGTACATCTTTGACTAATTCAAATTTATCTATTTCAGGAGTTGGGCAGAAGGTCATGCCTTTAGAAAGTACTTTTTTGTGATCATCAGTCAGTAGTTTTTGGGAAAGGTTGATTATCCTCAATGAGTCATTCTCATCTGTGAGAACGGACTTGGGGGTCTCTGATATGGTTTCCAGCCCTTTTTGTTGATTTTGTTTGGTGGCTGACTTTTGTTGTTCCTTTTTGGTCTTCCCCCTGCCTCTTCTGGTGTGTCTAAATCGGAAGAGGCACTTTGTCCTAAAAAATCTTTCCTTTTGCCCCTTGTGATTCTTATATTAGTCCCCCTTGTCGAGGTTTGTGGTTCGGTATCAGATTCAGGGGTTTCTGAGTCTTCCCCTTCTGTATCCGAGACATCACTTTGTATGATAGTAACTTTCGATGGTTTAGGATTGTTCGCATTGAATCTCTTTTTCCATTTGTAGACTCTGTTATTGGCATAATCAGATTTATCTCTGCCTAGTTTGGCTTGTTTCGTAAGTTTAATTTCTGCCTCATATTTGTCTAACTCTTTCTGGTACTGTTTATATGATGATTCGAATTCTTTAAGTGTTTCATATTCTTGTAATTTTGTGTTTAGTTCTTGTACTTTAGTTTCTAATAGCTCATATTCTTCTTTGTCATGTTTAATTAAGATTCGCATTAATTTTACCGAACATTCTGAAAGTGCTGTTTCCCATTCTTGATTATGTTCTGGATTGCGAAACTCAAAAGCAGGAAAGAGCTGAATTCTCAGACCTCTAGGTATGAGTTTGAGTTCTATATATTTTTCGAAAAAGTGATGGTTCCACCACAGTTTGTCCTGCTTAAACATAAGCTTGTGAATATCTTTTAGTGCTTGGTTCATGGAGTCTGGGCTAATTGTAGTATTTTCTGATTGATTCTCAAACACAGAATTTAGATCTATTTCTCTCTTTTCTTGTCTAGATTTTCTATCTGTTTCCCACTTTGAAGTCATGTTTATTGATTTGGTATAATACTACCTGTTGCGTGCTCTATTGGATTAGAAACCTGTTGCCAGGCTAAACTATACTTGAACAAAAGAGGATAGGGTCCAATGGCACTACTTTCAATGTAATAAAATTATCCCCTTTATTCTTAATTAACTTATGTGCATACAGCACATTAGTATAGTAAAGGAAAACGGTGCTATGTAGTAGAGCAGAATTTAAGCAAAAAACTGACAGATAGGATATGTTACCCTATCTGAGATAGACTACATTTGTAGCACTCAGGGGATTGTTTAATTAAATAACTTGTGGTAACAGAGATAGTCGTGCAAAGATGTGCAGAGAACAAAGACAAAACTGTCTGAGTAAACTAAATACCATTAAAAATTAACTTTTATTAAGGCTTAGTTAAAATTGGAAAACACACACTTAAAAACACTCTTAGGAGCCAAGATAATATTACTTGTTAATCGTATATTGGTTGGTGTGGTGGGTAAAAAATTATCTATAAATAGATAACTTATAAGGTATGGGGGCTAGTAACAATTCTATATATTCAATATATACCGGAAGTGGCAACTCGAAATATGATTGATCAGTATGTTGTTGCTGGTAATTTATTGAATGGTTTTATACTTAGGTTCACTGCAGTTAATTTTGTGAATTTGCTGTGGAATTAACTCAATACGTTACAGTACACTTGTACATATATAATTAAGAGGCTTAAGTAATTATACACTTTTATTCATTGTGCGTACAGTCAGGGACTTTATATAGGATCCCTTTAAGTTTCACTTAATTTTCTATACGTATCTTGTATATGAGGCTGTGTTCAAGCCTGCACTACAAAAATAAAGGCTCAATGCTTTATATTTAATAATGTCTTTTATATTAGATATATAAAGTCCGGCGGGTATACACTTTGTTATATAGAGTATCTGTGATATTGGAGATCACCCCTTATTGTGGTGTTATCACCGTTAGTAGTAAGGTATTTCGATATTAATGTTTATTACAGGGTGATAAACACTGGGTAAATAGCGTTCCTGTTCTTATATAGAGCAGACAGATCTAGTGACTTAGTTCAAGATATGCCTTTAAGTAAATGGCAAATTATCAACTGCTCTGAGTAGTCACAAGAATGACCGCTATTTTATAAGCTGCACGGTACCTGCGTAATGTTATAACACTACAGACATATTTGGTAAAAAATATATATAAGATTTCAATTTAGCATAACAAAATGAGACATTATTAGTGCGGTATTGAGCCCTGTGTAGTCACAATTTACTACAAGTGGTGTGAGTACTGCTAACGGTTAAATTCTCCAGCAGCTTATGTGAACGTCAGCGTTCTGCCCCCATTAACCACTCACAACTGTTAAGGTATATTGCGGTTCAAATTATCTTAATCTATCGAGGTTCCTAAGGCTAGCTAAAAATACATGAGCTCCAAGGGCTCATCACCAGTACCCTAGCGTCCCTAACGTCCCTAACATGTTTCGCCTCGCGGCTTTTTCAAAGGGTGAGCGCGCCGCTCACATACTGGTCTTTTAAAGCCTAGTGGTCACACCTCCTGGGTGACGATTATTTCTGACAGCCAATCCTCATCCTCTACTGTGTAGAGACCGCCTATCATTACGGTTGGAGTTTTAGAGTTGTTTAATTTGTTGCTAATAATAAAAGTAACTTTATTGTAATGTTGAGGTTATAAAATCAATTGAGTTGTAAGATCAAATGAATTATGTTGGAGTAATCAGGACAAATGAGTTCTCATAGCCTTATAACAGGGCTTAATGCTCAGCCATAAATTTACAACTTCATTTTATTTTATCCTTAAGTTGAAGCACTGTATTCCCTAAACTATGTGATACTACGTAGTGAATTAACCCTGTAGGTGCCACCGTGAACTAGTGCTATATATTACATTGTGACTGCTTTGTTTATATTATAACTTCATTACTTATGCTGGTATATACCACAATATTGTGTAATATTAAATGAAAATACTGAGTGTAAATGTTTAGTGAAAAATGCTATTGTGCTGTGTTTTGAAATAACTACTTGTGACTTTGATTGTAAAACAGTGCTAAAAATAAATAGATATTACTGAAATTATTTAAAAGTAATAGTGAATTGGTGTGTATTGTGTGCAGACTGTGAAGCATGTAAGAACGATGAATTTTTATTAATAATAAACACCACTAGTGTATAAAAGTTGCAATGAATTATGTGCTTAAGACTTATATAGTGTTAATAAGGACTATCATAAACTAATACTTAAATAACTTGTTCATACTGTTGTGCACTTGATTATGATTCTAGATGACTAACATAAGCTAGTCCTTAGATAACTAGTGCATATAGTTGTACACTAGAATGTGATTCTGTATGTCCTTATTTTAATTATGAACGTTTTTTAGTATATGGTGATGATAGGATTGAATTTGAATTTAATTTATAAGGCAAGAGGTAAGGATTACTTCTACCTTCAACACACAAATAACTTGGTTAAAATTAGATCTTGAGATACTGGCGTTTGATAGAATTTTTTAGAGGGTTAGGCTGTGTTATCATGAATTTGTGCTATTCATTGCACATTTTTTCACATTTTTTACAGAAAAGGGGAGAGATTGTTACACTCATTTAACCCTGATGGGTAAACTGTGTTAAGGAGAAAAATCCATTTACTTTCAGCTTTTTGAAGGGTTTTTTCTAGATCCCCACCTCTGATCCCCAGCTTAACTCTTTGTATTCCAAAACATTTTAAATTACTTTGTTTTGAATTGTGTTTATACAAATATGTATACATATGTTTACACATATATATATGTATATATACACACACACCCATATATATATATATATATATATATATATATATATGTATGTCCTTATACTGCCCCAGTGACAGGATTCTTGTACCCAGTATATATAAAATGGGCGGAATCATCTGAGGGGCGGGGCTAGTGCTCCCCCATCTTCAAAAGTCACCAGCTGCCACTGTATTCACTTATTTATGATTCTGCATTAAGGGAGATGATATTGTTTGTAAATAATTGTACACTAGTATAGAGGAAAATGTTGCTATTTCAGCTCTTAAGTTGGCTAAAAGATGTATGGTGGGTTGTTTTTTTTAAGAGGTTTCACTGTAAAAATATATAGGCACCATGAAAATGTTGTTCAAATGCTTGCTTAAAGGGCAATGGTTTATTCACTTATTTATGAGTCTGCATTAAGGGGGATGATATTGTTTGTAAATAATTGTACACAAGTATAGAGGAAAATGTTGCTATTTCAGCTTTTAAGTTGGCTAAAAGATGTATGTTTTTTTTCTCTTTTTAAGAGGTTTCACTGTAAAAATATATGCTTGCTTAAAGGGCAATGTTTTATTCACACACTGGAGGCTCCTCTATAGAAGCACTTGAGCACATGAACCCCCTGACCCCAACCCCTGACCCCCCCGAAAAAAGAGTGAGAAATAAAAAAATATATACATTTTTAAACCTTGTTTGCTTATTAAATAAAAACATATTTCAGGCTCCACTGCAGTTTTGACTATTAAACATTAAAATTGCCATTTTTAAATCTTTAGGCTGAAAGTGGAAAGGGCTTTTGCCTAATACTTCTTATCTATCGCACATGCTGTGCAGTGCGATAGATAGAAGTATAGGCAAAAGCCCTTTCCACTTTCAGCCTGCATTGACTGCAGCGCCACCTACAGGCCAGCCCATAGCCTTCCTATCCGCACAGCTCTTAGTGTGTGAGTGAGAGCCAGCTGTCATGTGACACTCGCACACGAAGAGCTGACTGTGTGTGTGGTAAGAGGCAGGGGCGTAACTACTGCAGTCGCCATTGCGACCGGGCCCATAGTTGCAGAACTTGCAGTAGGGACCGGGTCAGGAGAACTATATGGCTGCAGTCCTAGGGGTCGCTTTTCCCTCCCGGTGGATTCAGAGCCTAAGATTAAGGTGACTGGGGGGCTTCGGCTGGGTGAGACTTGTGGATGTGGGTGGAGAGTTACAAACTGCAATACACATTTCCCGGAGGGGCAAATTATCAACACATTGTGTGACATTAAAAAAAAAAAATGTTAACATGTTTAATACATAATTGCATAAGCCGTGTGTAATTAAAATAAAAAAAGTAACATTTAATAAACCCACGGCCTGAACACACACAGGAAGCATTTCTTTATTCAGTCACATGGAAGAGTGGCCTGTGGGATTAATAGTCCTTATAAAATAAAATCACAGCTAACGGAGATTACAAATAAACCAATAGGTAACTATTGTGAGACGATTGCAGCACTGATTGCCAGAAGTAATAACAGGGTGTCTTATTTTACGTTCTGCAGACAGGGATGGAGGACTGAGTTCATTTTACCAACCAGGGCATTTTTAGAAAAAGGAAAGTGCAATGGTGCTTCTTAAGGTGGCCAAAAGAAAATACAGATTTTATAAGGTTGAGCTGAAAGATTTCTACATCAATAGCCCTTGAAGCTTTATGTTGTGTAAGGAACCAGAAATATTGTCCCATTATTGATGAGATTTCATGTATGCCATATTGTGTATATATATATATATATATATATATATATATATATGTGTGTGTGTATGTGTATATATATATATATATATATATATGTGTATATATACAAACACACACATATATATATATATATATATATGTGTATATATATATATATATATATACATATACACATATATACACATATATATATGTATATATACACACACACATATATATATATATATATATACTGCCCCAGTGACAGGATTCTTGTACCCAGTATATATAAAATGGGCGGAGTCATCTGAGGGGCGGGGCTAGTGCTCCCCCATCTTCAAAAGTCACCAGCTGCCACTGTATTCACTTATTTATGATTCTGCATTAAGGGAGATGATATTGTTTGTAAATAATTGTACACTAGTATAGAGGAAAATGTTGCTATTTCAGCTCTTAAGTTGGCTAAAAGATGTATGGTGGGTTGTTTTTTTTAAGAGGTCTCACTGTAAAAATATATAGGCATCATGAAAATACTGTTCAAATGTTTGCTTAAAGGGCAATGGTTTATTCACTTATTTATGATTCTGCATTAAGGACGATGATACTGCTTGTAAATAATTGTACTGAAAAGTCAAACACTGTCCGGCACTTTCAGTATACTCACGTGCAAGCTGTAGGGGCAGCAGCACTGTGAATTTTACTTCAAACAATCCTGTTTATTCCAACATAGAGGGAACAAGTATAGACCACATTTTGGGCCCGAAACGTGGTCTATACTTGTTCCCTCTATGTTGGAAAGAACAGGATTGTTTGAAGTAAAATTCACAGTCCTGCTGTTCTCCTCTTTTTTGTAAATAATTGTACACTAGCATAGATAAAAAGGTTGCTATTTAAGCTCTTAAGCTGCCTAAAAGATGTATGGTGTTTTTTTTGTTTTGTTTTGTTTTTTTCTTAGATTAAGGCAACACTTATTTTACTAAGCACATGTATAAATGCTGATTGGTTGAGGTTTTTTTTCTAAAGAGTGTAAGATTTTATTTACTACTCTGTATTAAGTAATAGTTAACTAAGGTGCCTCTTTTTCCCATTATTTGTTTTTTTCCCTTAATAAGGGATTATACACAGTGTAGACATTTGTGGCACATAAGTACAGAGGGATAGATGTTTGTGTTTGTTTTGTTTTGTTTTTTTCTCTCTCACTTCCATAGATAAAGCAGTAGCAGGAAAATAGAGGCACTCGCTTAAAAAACATTTTTTGGTAACAACCTAGTATGATAAATAAGCTCATTAAGTTAACAAATGTTGCTAGATAGGAGTAGTAGATTTTGAGGGTTCCGTTTAAAAGCATATAGGTGTATATAGAATTACTGGTTCATAGAATATCAGGTTGTTGTACCATGAGGGATGATGCTACTCAGAAATTGTTTGCTTGAAAATGCAGTTGTAAAGACTGTTACAAAATATATAAAAAAAATTATAATCAGAAATAGTCTTTGCCTAGAATATAATTGTTATTGGATGTAACTAGTGGTTCGGTAAATTAAAAGAACAGCCTTAGGGGGAAAGGATTATTGGCAAACTATTACTCTGTATTAGAGTATTTTGTCTAGGTAATATATGTTAAAACAAGAGGGTAAGGGGACCAAGAAGTGTTGGAAAAATTCCTTTTTTACTTTCTTTTCATCCCTCACCTTGATAAGGGAGGTAATCCCCAATATGGATTTATTAATTTGAGGAAATAAAGATGTTTTATGAGGAAAAGTTGGAGTGGAAGGCGGTACAGATATATAGACATAGATCTGAGTGTTTTATGTGTGTGTGTTTTTTTTCTTCTTCTTTCTCTTTTATCTTCTTCCGCTTCTACTTTTCTCTAGGTTGATTATAGGCATATTCTGATCTAGTGGCAGATTTATATCAGAGAACAGCTTACTCATTGGGAAATTTCCTTAATGGTTAAAGGGACATTATACACTCATTTTTTCTTTGCATAAATGTTTTGTAGATGACCTATTTATATAGCCCATAAAGTTGTTGTTTTTTTAAATGTATAATTTTGCTTATTTTAAAATAACATTGCTCTGATTTTCAGACTCCTAACCAAGCCCCAAAGTTTTATGAGAATACCGTCAGATACCTTCTCCAGCTTGCTGCTGTTTGTGTAAAGGGTCTTTTCATATGCAAAAGAAGGGGGAGGGGGAGTGTCTTATTTCTCACTTGCAGTGGGCTTTCCAGCTACCTTATCAATAGAGCTAAACTGAGAGCTTCTAAGTAAGTTTTTAAACAGTTTTATACTGGATTTTTTATATCAGTATCTGTGCATCTTATTAGTTATAGTGGTGTCTATTACATGCAGCCATTGTAAATTATCTTAGTTAGAAAATGTTGGATGTCATAGGCCTCCAGGAAACATATCTCTCAGAAATAGAACATTCAAAAATTAGGGCAAATTGGATTGCGGAAGTTATTAGTTCATCATATAGTAAATTTGCAAGGGGGGTAGCAATACTGGTAAATCAAAATCTAAAGTATGTACTTAAACAGAAAATAATTGATAAGGAAGGTTGTTTTATATTTATAAATATAGATATAGAAGGCAAGAAATATGTTATTGGGAATATATATGGCCCTAATAAAATAGAGTGGAGATTCTGGAAGAAGATTTACAGAATCATAGAAAATTTTTCAGAATATAATGACTAGATTACGAGTTTTGCATTATGAGTAAAAAAGCAGCGTTAAGCCTCATAACGCTGCTTTTTTTCCTACCGCTGCTATTACGAGTCTTGTAGGTACAGCTGTCCCGCACACTTTTTTGGCCTTACCGCAAATCAACTTACGCAATTTGCATATAGTCTTTTTTCAATGGGACTTCCATTGTGCCGTTATTACAAGCTTTTTTTTTTAGGCCAAAAAGTGAGCGGTACAGCCTATCCCGCAAGATTCGTAACGCATTCTAAAGTCAGTAGTTACGAGTTTTACACTACAAAGCTGTAGCATAAAACTCATAACTAAAGTGCTAAAAAGTACACTAACACCCATAAACTACCTATTAACCCCTAAACCGAGGCCCTCCCGCATCGCAAACACTAAAATAAAATTATTAACCCCTAATCTGCCGCTCCCGACATCGCCGTCACTATAATAAACATATTAACCCCTAAACCGCTGCACTCCCGCATCATAAACACTAGTTAAATATTATTAACTCCTAATCTGCTGTCCCTAACATTGCCGCCACCTACCTTCATTTATTAACCCCTAATGTGCCACCCCCAACGTCGCCGCCACTATACTAAATTTATTAACCCTTAAACCTAAGTCTAACCCTAACACCCCCTAACTTAAATATAATTAAAATAAATCTAAATAAAACCTACAATTAATAACTAAATAATTCCTATTTAAAACTAAATACTTACCTGTAAAATAAACCCTAAGCTATCTACAATTTAACTAATAGTTACATTGTAGCTAGCTTAGGTTTTATTTTTATTTTACAGGCAAGTTTGTATTTATTTTAACTAGGTAGAATAGTTACTAAATAGTTATTAACTATTTATTTAATAACTACCTAGCTAAAATAAATACAAATTTACCTGTAAAATAAAACCTAACCCTACACTACAATTAAATAAATTACCTAAATTAAATACAATTAACTAAATTAAATACAATTACCTAAATTACAAAAAAACCACTAAATTACACAAAATAAAAAACAAATTACAAGATATTTAAACTAATTACACCTAATCTAATAGCCCTATCAAAATAAAAAAAGCCCCCCAAAATAAAAATCCTCTAGCCTAAACTAAACTACCAATAGCCCTTAAAAGGGCATTTAGCTCTATTGCGGCCCAAACCCTAACATAAAAATAAAACCCACCCAATAAACCCTTAAAAAAAAACTAACACTAAACCCTGAAGATCCACTTACAGTTTTGAAAAGCCGACATCCATCCTCAACGAAGTCGGAAGAAGTCCTCAACGAAGCCAGGAGAAGTCTTCATCCAAGCCGGGAGAAGTGGTCCTCCAGACGGCATCTTCTATTGTGATGTTGCCTGTAATGTTATAAATATGGATCACAATTGCAGTTGCTACCTAGTTTCTAAGAGTATGGAGTATTTGTATCACCTTGTTTGACACTTCCTATGTGGCAGAAAGTATACTAAACATCAGGTGATTAAGTTGTTATGTTAATCAACTTAGGCTCACAGTGTTATGATACAGGAGCTGCTAGATTCCAGAACGTTTGCCTGTGCTGTAAAGGAGGAGTTCCAGCTGACAGGGTTACTTGCAGAGGCGCAGCTGTAACCGCCACATAGTGAGAGCTTTTGGTGTAGAGCCAGATGACGTGTAGTGTGACATAATTCGGGGTGGAGCCAAGTTCCGATGCAGCGATCCTGTTGGTTTTTGACAACGGAGAGTCCTCGGTTTATGTGTAACCTTCCGTAGGTGAGTGCTTATTATCCCCTCTTAAGTGACATCAAGTTTGGCTATCTATTCACACGAACAATTAAAGATGATCCCCAGAGAGTTGTATGCAGGTGCGGCTGTGATCGGTAAGGCAAGTGTCAATTCGTAATGAAAGTGAGGAACAAATATACAAATCGAACAACGACTCCTTTCTAAGAATAAACCCCAAGTGAACTGGAGTATAAGGTTCACGGACATCTCATTGTAGATAGTAAAAACTGTAGAGAAAAGTCCTTCCTCGGAGCTCAGTGCTTCAGCTTGCTAAGAGCAACAATTAAAATACTAAGCACCTGTGTCAGCAAACGGTGAGCATTTAAAGGTACAGTGGGATGGGCTAATATGCAGAAGGTTGAGAAATGATCCCTGACATCTATCTTCATCAATCCGGCGTGGAGTGGCTCCATCTTCAAGACATCTGGCACGGAGCATCCTCTTCCAACGAAGTCTTCTTCCCGAATGAATGTTTCTTTAAGTGACGCCATCCAAGATGGCGTCCCTTAGATTCCGATTGGCTGATAGAATTCTATCAGCCAATCGGAAATTAAGGTTGAAAAAATCCTATTTGCTGATGCAATCACCCAATAGGTTTGAGCTTGCATATTATTGGCTGTTCCAATCAGCCAATAGAATGCTAGCTCAATCCTATTGGCTGATTGGATCAGCCAATAGGATTGAAGTTCAATCCTATTGGCTGATTGCATCCAGCCAATAGGATTTTTTCAACCTTAATTCCGATTGGCTGATAGAATTCTATCAGCCATTCGGAATCTAAGAGATGCCATCTTGGATGACGTCACTTAAAGAAACATTCAGTTGGGAAGAAGACTTCGTTGGAAGAGGATGCTCCGCGCCGGATGTCTTGAAGATGGAGCCGCTCCGCGTCGGATGGGTAAAGATAGAAGATGCCGACTGGATGAAGACTTCTGCCCGTCTGGAGGACTACTTCTCCCGGCTTGAATCAAGACTGCTCCCAGCTTCGTTGAGGACCTCTCCTGGCTTCGTTGAGGATGGATGTCGGCTCTTTAAAACTGTAAGTGGATCTTCAGGGGTTAGTGTTAGGTTTTTTTAAGGGTTTATTGGGTGGGTTTTATTTTTAGGTTAGGGTTTGGGCCGCAATAGAGCTAAATGCCCTTTTAAGGGCAATGCCCATACAAATGCCCTTTTCAGGGCAATAAGGAGCTTAGGATTTTTTAGTTAGGGTTTTATTTGGGGGTTGGTTGTGTGGGTAGTGGGTTTTAATGTTGGGGGGGTTGTTTGTTTTTTCTTTTCAGGTAAAAGAGCTGATTTCTTTGGGACAATGCCCCACAAAAGGCCCTTTCAAGGGCTGTTGGTAGTTTAGTTTAGGCTAGGAGTTTTTTTTTTATTTTGGGGGGCTTTTTTTATTTTGATAGGGCTATTAGATTAGGTGCAATTAGTTTAAATATCTTGTAATTTGGTTTTTATTTTGTGTAATTTAGTGTGTTTTTTTGCAATTTAGGTAATTGTATTTAATGTATTTAATTTAATTGTATTTAAATTTACCTAAAATTAATTTGGGTAATTTATTTAATTGTAGTGTAAGGTTAGGTGTTAGTGTAAGACAGGTTAGGTTTTATTTTACAGGTAAATTTGTATTTATTTTAGCTAGGTAGTTAGTAAATAGTTAATAACTATTTAGTAACTATTCTACCTAGTTAAAATAAATACTAACTTGCCTGTAAAATAAAAATAAACCCTAAGCTAGCTACAATGTAACTATTAGTTATATTGTAGCTATCTTAGGGTTTATTTTACAGGTAAGTATTTATTTTTAAATAGGAATTATTTAGTTATTAATTGTAGGTTTGATTTAGATTTAATTTAATTAGGGGGTGTTAGGGTTAGACTTAGATTTAGGGGTTAATAAATATAGTATAGTGGCGGTGATGTTGGGGGCGGCAGATTAGGGGTTAATAAATGTAGGTAGGTGGCGGCCATGTTAAAGGGACAGTCTACACCAGAATTTTTATTGTTTTAAAACATAGATAATCCCTTTATTACCCATTTCCCAGTTTTGCATAACCAACACAGTTATAATAATATACTTTTAACCTCTGTGATTATCTTGTATCTAAGCCTCTGCAAACTGCCCCTTTTTTCAGTTCTTTTGACAGACTTGCAGTTTAGCCAATCAGTGCCTGCTCCCAGATTACTTCACGTGCACGAGCACAGTGTTATCTATATGAAATATGTGAACTAACACCCTCTAGTGGTGAAAAACTTTTAAAATGCAATCTGAAAGAGGTGGGCTTCAAGGTCTAAGAAATTAGCATTTGAACCTCCTAGGTTAAGCTTTCAACTAAGAATACCAAGAGAACAAAGCAAAATTGGTGATAAAAGTGAATTGGAAAATTGTTTAAAATTACATGCTCTATCTGAATCATGAAAGTTTATTTTGGCCTAGACTGTCCCTTTAAGGATTAGGGGTTAATATTATTTTTTTATCTAGTGTTTGCGATGCAGGAGTGCAGCAGTTTAGGGGTTAATATGTTTATTATAGAGGCGGTTATGTCCGGAACGGCAGATTAGGGGTTAATCAGTATAATGTAGGTGTCGGCGATGTCGGGGGCGGCAGATTAGGGGTTAATAAGTGTAAGATTAGGGGTTTTTAGACTCGGGGTTCATGTTAGGGTGTAAGGGCAATGCCCTGGGGAATCTGGGGAAAAGCATACTTTATGCATTGAAAAATAACAAGATGTAATATAAGTATAACAAATAATAAAAATGAACAGTATTTTACATTAATTATGTTTATGATGGACATGCAATATCTTTGCCTTGCCAATAAACTCTAAATTTTTTACTACAATTGATATTGGCAATAGTGATGTCGCGAACCTAAAAATTTCGGTTCGCGAATGGCGGACTCGAACTCTGCGACTGTTTGCGAACCGGCGAACCAGGCGAACCGCCATTGACTTCAATAGGCAGGCGAACTTTAAAACCAACAGGGACTCTTTCTGGCCACAATAGTGATGGAAAAGTTGTTTCAAGGGGACTAACACCTGGACTGTGGCATGCCGGAGGGGGATCCATGGCAAAACTCCCAAGGAAAATTACATAGTTGATGCAGAGTCTGTTTTAAGCCATAAAGGGCATAAATCACCTGACATTCCTAAATTGTTTGGAATAACGTGCTTTAAAACATCAGGTATGATGTTGTATCGATCAGGTAATGTAAGGGTTACGCCCGCTTCACAGTGACAGACCAAACTCCCCGTGTAACGCACCACAAACAACCACAAATAGTCCATTTGCACAACCACGAGATAGCTAGATTTGACAGATAGATACATAGATTACATAGATCAATAGATGCAATATACATTTGATTGATACAAATTACATAGATCAATAGATGCAATATACATTTGATAGATACGAATTACATAGATCAATAGATGCAATATACATTTGATAGATACGAATTACATAGATCAATAGATGCAATATACATTAGATAGATACGAATTACATAGATCAATAGATGCAATATACATTAGATAGATACGAATTACATAGATCAATAGATGCAATATACATTTGATAGATACGAATTACATAGATCAATAGATGCAATATACATTTGATAGATACGAATTACATAGATCAATAGATGCAATATACATTTGATAGATACGAATTACATTGAACAATAGATGCAATATACATTTGATAGATACGAATTACATAGATCAATAGATGCAATATACATTTGATAGATACGAATTACATAGATCAATAGATGCAATATACATTTGATAGATACGAATTACATAGATCAATAGATGCAATATACATTTGATAGATATGAATTACATTGAACAATAGATGCAATATACATTTGATAGATACGATTGATAGTTAGATAGATTTGATTGATAAATAGATAGATTTGATAGATATATAATTTCCCAGACAGAGAATTACAAGACGTGCGGTCTGGGACCCATGGTAAGGTTCCCAGAGGCAGTTGCGGCGCCAGGGGACGTGTATATGCCATGGATTTTAGGAACCGGGAGATGGAAAAAGATGCTTGTTCGGTCCTCCTGCTTCAAATTTGGGGCACTGCGCGTGCAATCTATTGTGCCACCAGATATGAGTGGTGTGTTAATTAGTACTATTCTGATCAGTTTAATACCTGTTACTCCCCCTATTGGGGGAGGTGTATATAGCATGGATTTTAGGAACCGGGAGATGGAAAAAGATGCTTGGTCGGTCCTCCTACTTCAAATTTGGCCGAAACACAAGTGGCTGTCACAAAACAGTCCGGCCACGAGATAGATAGATTTGATAGATAGATACATATATTACATAGATCAATAGATGCAATATACATTTGATAGATACGAAATACATAGATCAATAGATGCAATATACATTTGATAGATACAAATTACATAGATCAATAGATGCAATATACATTTGATAGATACGAATTACATAGATCAATAGATGCAATATACATTTGATAGATACGAATTACATAGATCAATAGATGCAATATACATTTGATAGATACGAATTACATAGATCAATCGATGCAATATACATT
Source organism: Bombina bombina (assembly GCF_027579735.1). Taxonomy (NCBI): domain Eukaryota; kingdom Metazoa; phylum Chordata; class Amphibia; order Anura; family Bombinatoridae; genus Bombina; species Bombina bombina. The sequence goes on along the minus strand of NC_069501.1, from coordinate 969,863,013 downwards.
TGATAGATACGAATTACATAGATCAATCGATGCAATATACATTCGATAGATACGAATTACATAGATCAATAGATGCAATATACATTTGATAGATACGAATTACATAGATCAATAGATGCAATATACATTTGATAGATACGAATTACATAGATCAATAGATGCAATATACATTTGATAGATACGAATTACGTAGATCAATAGATGCAATATACATTTGATAGATACGAATTACATAGATCAATAGATGCAATATACATTTGATAGATACAAATTACATAGATCAATTGATGCAATATACATTTGATAGATGCAAATTACATAGATCAATCGATGCAATATACATTTGATAGATACGAATTACATAGATCAATAGATGCAATATACATTTGATAGATACGAATTACATAGATCAATAGATGCAATATACATTTAATAGATACGAATTACATAGATCAATAGATGCAATATACATTTGATAGATGCAAATTACATAGATCAATCGATGCAATATACATTTGATAGATACGAATTACATAGATCAATCGATGCAATATACATTTTGATAGATACGAATTACATAGATCAATCGATGCAATATACATTTGATAGATACGAATTACATAGATCAATAGATGCAATATACATTTGATAGATACGAATTACATAGATCAATAGATGCAATATACATTTGATAGATACGATTCATAGTTAGATAGATTTGATAGATAAATAGATAGATTTGATAGATATATCATTTCCCAGATAGAGAATTACAAGACGTGCGGCTGGGACCCATGGTAAGGTTCCCAGAGGCAGTTGCTGCGCCAGGGGACGTGTATATGGCATGGATTTTTGGAACCGGGAGATGGAAAAAGATGCTTGGTCGGTCCTCCTGCTTCAAATTTGGGGCACTGTGCGTGCAATCTATTGTGCCACCAGATATGAGTGTTAAGTAGTACTATTCTGATCAGTTTAATACCTGTTACTCCCCCTATCGGGGGAGGTGTATATGGCATGGAGTTTAGGAACCGGGAGATGGAAAAAGATGCTTGGTCGGTCCTCCTACTTCAAATTTGTCCAAAACACAAGTGGCTGTCACAAAACAGTCCGGCCACGAGATAGATAGATTTGATAGATAGATACATAGATTACATAGATCAATAGATGCAATATACATTTGATAGATACAAATTACATAGATCAATAGATGCAATATACATTTGATAGATACGAATTACATAGATCAATAGATGCAATATACATTTGATAGATACGAGTTACATAGATCAATAGATGCAATATACATTTGATAGATACGAATTACATAGATCAATTGATGAAATATACATTTGATAGATACGAATTACATAGATCAATCGATGCAATATACATTTGATAGAAACGAATTACATAGATCAATAGATGCAATATACATTTGATAGAAACGAATTACATAGATCAATAGATGCAATATACATTTGATAGATACGAATTACATAGATCAATAGATGCAATATACATTTGATAGATACGAATTACATAGATCAATTGATGAAATATACATTTGATAGATACGAATTACATAGATCAATAGATGCAATATACATTTGATAGATACGAATTACATAGATCAATAGATGCAATATACATTTGATAGATACGAATTACATTGATCAATAGATGCAATATACATTTGATAGATACGATTGATAGTTAGATAGATTTGATAGATAAATAGATAGATTTGATAGATATATAATTTCCCAGACAGAGAAGTACAAGACGTGCGGTCTGGGATCCATGGTAAGGTTCCCAGAGGCAGTTGCGGCACCAGGGTACGTGTATATGGCATGGATTTTAGGAACCGGGAGATGGAAAAAGATGCTTGTTCGTTCCTCCTGCTTCAAATTTGGGGCACTGTGCGTGCAATCTATTGTGCCACCAGATATGAGTGGTGTGTTAATTAGTACTATTCTGATCAGTTTAATACCTGTTACTCCCCCTATCGGGGGAGGTGTATATGGCATGGATTTTAGGAACCAGGAGATGGAAAAAGATGCTTGGTCAGTCCTCCTACTTCAAATTTGGCCGAAACACAAGTGGCTGTCACAAAACAGTCCGGCCACGAGATAGATAGATTTGATAGATAGATAGATAGATAGATAGATAGATAGATACATAGATACATAGATTACATAGATCAATAGATGCAATATACATTTGATAGATGCGAAATACATAGATCAATAGATGCAATATACATTTGATACATACGAATTAAATAGATCAATAGATGCAATATACATTTGATAGATACGAATTACATAGATCAATAGATGAAATATACATTTGATAGATACGAATTACATAGATCAATAGATGCAATATACATTTGATAGATACGAATTACATAGATCAATAGATGCAATATACATTTGATAGATACGAATTACATAGATCAATCGATGCAATATACATTTGATAGATACGAATTACATAGATCAATAGATGCAATATACATTTGATAGATACAAATTACATAGATCAGTCGATGCAATATACATTTGATAGATAAGAATTACATAGATCAATCGATGCAATATACATTTGATAGAAACGAATTACATAGATCAATAGATGCAATATACATTTGATAGATACGAATTACATAGATCAATAGATGCAATATACATTTGATAGATACGATTGACAGTTAGATAGATTCGATAGATAAATAGATAGTTTTGATAGATATATAATTTCCCAGACAGAGAATTACAAGACGTGCGGTCTGAGACCCATGGTAAGGTTCCCAGAGGCAGTTGCGGCGCCAGGGGAAGTGTATATGGCATGGATTTTAGGAACCGGGAGATGGAAAAAGATGCTTGGTCGGTCCTCCTACTTCAAATTTGGCCGAAACACAAGTGGCTGTCACAAAACAGTCTGGCCATGAGATAGATAGATTTGATAGATAGATACATAGATTACATAGATCAATAGATGCAATATACATTTGATAGATACAAATTACATAGATCAATAGATGCAATATACATTTGATAGATACGAATTACATAGATCAATAGATGCAATATACATTTGGTAGATACGAATTACATAGATCAATCGATGCAATATACATTTGATAGATACGAATTACATAGATCAATAGATGCAATATACATTTGATAGAAACGAATTACATAGATCAATAGATGCAATATACATTTGATAGATATGAATTACATAGATCAATAGATGCAATATACATTTGATAGATACAAATTACATAGATCAATAGATGCAATATACATTTGATAGATACGAATTACATTGAACAATAGATGCAATATACATTTGATAGATACGAATTACATAGATCAATAGATGCAATATACATTTGATAGATACGAATTACATGGATCAATCGATGCAATATACATTTGATAGATACGAATAACATAGATCAATCGATGCAATATACATTTGATAGATACGAATTACATAGATCAATAGATGCAATATACATTTGATAGAAACGAATTACATAGATCAATAGATGCAATATACATTTGATAGATACGAATTACATAGATCAATAGATGCAATATACATTTGATAGATACGAATTACATTGATCAATAGATGCAATATACATTTGATAGATACGATTGATAGTTAGATAGATTTGATAGATAAATAGATAGATTTGATAGATATATAATTTCCCAGACAGAGAAGTACAAGACGTGCGGTCTGGGACCCATGGTAAGGTTCCCAGAGGCAGTTGCGGCACCAGGGTACGTGTATATGGCATGGATTTTAGGAACCGGGAGATGGAAAAAGATGCTTGTTCGGTCCTTCTGCTTCAAATTTGGGGCACTGTGCGTGCAATCTATTGTGCCACCAGATATGAGTGGTGTGTTAATTAGTACTATTCTGATCAGTTTAATACCTGTTACTGCCCCTATCGGGGGAGGTGTATATGGCATGGATTTTAGGAACCAGGAGATGGAAAAAGATGCTTGGTCAGTCCTCCTACTTCAAATTTGGCCGAAACACAAGTGGCTGTCACAAAACAGTCCGGTCACGAGATAGATAGATTTGATAGATAGATAGATAGATAGATAGATATATAGATACATAGATTACATAGATCAATAGATGCAATATACATTTGATAGATGCGACATACATAGATCAATAGATGCAATATACATTTGATACATACGAATTACATAGATCAATAGATGCAATATACATTTGATAGATACGAATTACATAGATCAATAGATGCAATATACATTTGATAGATACGAATTACATAGATCAATAGATGCAATATACATTTGATAGATACAAATTACATAGATCAATAGATGCAATATACATTTGATAGATACGAATTACATAGATCAATAGATGCAATATACATTTGATAGATACGAATTACATAGATCAATAGATGCAATATACATTTGATAGATACGATTGACAGTTAGATAGATTCGATAGATAAATAGATAGTTTTGATAGATATATAATTTCCCAGACAGAGAATTACAAGACGTGCGGTCTGAGACCCATGGTAAGGTTCCCAGAGGCAGTTGCGGCGCCAGGGGAAGTGTATATGGCATGGATTTTAGGAACCGGGAGATGGAAAAAGATGCTTGGTCGGTCCTCCTACTTCAAATTTGGCCGAAACACAAGTGGCTGTCACAAAACAGTCTGGCCATGAGATAGATAGATTTGATAGATAGATACATAGATTACATAGATCAATAGATGCAATATACATTTGATAGATACAAATTACATAGATCAATAGATGCAATATACATTTGATAGATACGAATTACATAGATCAATAGATGCAATATACATTTGGTAGATACGAATTACATAGATCAATCGATGCAATATACATTTGATAGATACGAATTACATAGATCAATAGATGCAATATACATTTGATAGAAACGAATTACATAGATCAATAGATGCAATATACATTTGATAGATATGAATTACATAGATCAATAGATGCAATATACATTTGATAGATACAAATTACATAGATCAATAGATGCAATATACATTTGATAGATACGAATTACATTGAACAATAGATGCAATATACATTTGATAGATACGAATTACATAGATCAATAGATGCAATATACATTTGATAGATACGAATTACATGGATCAATCGATGCAATATACATTTGATAGATACGAATAACATAGATCAATCGATGCAATATACATTTGATAGATACGAATTACATAGATCAATAGATGCAATATACATTTGATAGAAACGAATTACATAGATCAATAGATGCAATATACATTTGATAGATACGAATTACATAGATCAATAGATGCAATATACATTTGATAGATACGAATTACATTGATCAATAGATGCAATATACATTTGATAGATACGATTGATAGTTAGATAGATTTGATAGATAAATAGATAGATTTGATAGATATATAATTTCCCAGACAGAGAAGTACAAGACGTGCGGTCTGGGACCCATGGTAAGGTTCCCAGAGGCAGTTGCGGCACCAGGGTACGTGTATATGGCATGGATTTTAGGAACCGGGAGATGGAAAAAGATGCTTGTTCGGTCCTTCTGCTTCAAATTTGGGGCACTGTGCGTGCAATCTATTGTGCCACCAGATATGAGTGGTGTGTTAATTAGTACTATTCTGATCAGTTTAATACCTGTTACTGCCCCTATCGGGGGAGGTGTATATGGCATGGATTTTAGGAACCAGGAGATGGAAAAAGATGCTTGGTCAGTCCTCCTACTTCAAATTTGGCCGAAACACAAGTGGCTGTCACAAAACAGTCCGGTCACGAGATAGATAGATTTGATAGATAGATAGATAGATAGATAGATATATAGATACATAGATTACATAGATCAATAGATGCAATATACATTTGATAGATGCGACATACATAGATCAATAGATGCAATATACATTTGATACATACGAATTACATAGATCAATAGATGCAATATACATTTGATAGATACGAATTACATAGATCAATAGATGCAATATACATTTGATAGATACGAATTACATAGATCAATAGATGCAATATACATTTGATAGATACAAATTACATAGATCAATAGATGCAATATACATTTGATAGATACGAATTACATAGATCAATAGATGCAATATACATTTGATAGATACGAATTACATAGATCAATAGATGCAATATACATTTGATAGATACGAATTACATAGATCAATCGATGCAATATACATTTGATAGATACGAATTACATAGATCAATAGATGCAATATACATTTGATAGATACAAATTACATAGATCAGTCGATGCAATATACATTTGATAGATAAGAATTACATAGATCAATCGATGCAATATACATTTGATAGAAACGAATTACATAGATCAATAGATGCAATATACATTTGATAGATACAAATTACATAGATCAATAGATGCAATATACATTTGATAGATACGATTGACAGTTAGATAGATTCGATAGATAAATAGATAGATTTGATAGATATATAATTTCCCAGACAGAGAATTACAAGACGTGCGGTCTGAGACCCATGGTAAGGCTCCCAGAGGCAGTTGCGGCGCCAGGGGAAGTGTATATGGCATGGATTTTAGGAACCGGGAGATGGAAAAAGATGCTTGGTCGGTCCTCCTACTTCAAATTTGGCCGAAACACAAGTGGCTGTCACAAAACAGTCTGGCCATGAGATAGATAGATTTGATAGATAGATACATAGATTACATAGATCAATAGATGCAATATACATTTGATAGATACAAATTACATAGATCAATAGATGCAATATACATTTGATAGATACGAATTACATAGATCAATAGATGCAATATACATTTGATAGATACGAATTACATAGATCAATCGATGCAATATACATTTGATAGATACGAATTACATAGATCAATAGATGCAATATACATTTGATAGAAACGAATTACATAGATCAATAGATGCAATATACATTTGATAGATACGAATTACATAGATCAATCGATGCAATATACATTTGATAGATACGAATTGCATAGATCAATAGATGCAATATACATTTGATAGAAACGAATTACATAGATCAATAGATGCAATATACATTTGATAGATACGAATTACATAGATCAATAGATGCAATATACATTTGATAGATACGAATTACATTGATCAATAGATGCAATATACATTTGATAGATACAAATTACATAGATCAATAGATGCAATATACATTTGATAGATACGAATTACATAGATCAATAGATGCAATATACATTTGATAGCTACGAATTACATAGATCAATCAATGCAATATACATTTGATAGATACGAATTACATAGATCAATAGATGCAATATACATTTGATAGAAACATATTACATAGATCAATAGATGCAATATACATTTGATAGATACGAATTACATAGATCAATAGATGCAATATACATTTGATAGATACGAATTACATTGATCAATCGATGCAATATACATTTGATAGATACGATTGATAGTTAGATAGATTTGATAGATAAATAGATAGATTTGATAGATATATAATTTCCCAGACAGAGAAGTGCAAGACGTGCGGTCTGGGACCCATGGTAAGGTTCCCAGAGGCAGTTGCGGCACCAGGGTACGTGTATATGGCATGGATTTTAGGAACCGGGAGATGGAAAAAGATGCTTGTTCGGTCCTCCTGCTTCAAATTTGGGGCACTGTGCGTGCAATCTATTGTGCCACCAGATATGAGTGGTGTGTTAATTAGTACTATTCTGATCAGTTTAATACCTGTTACTCCCCCTATCGGGGGAGGTGTATATGGCATGGATTTTAGGAACCAGGAGATGGAAAAAGATGCTTGGTCAGTCCTCCTACTTCAAATTTGGCCGAAACACAAGTGGCTGTCACAAAACAGTCCGGCCACGAGATAGATAGATTTGATAGATAGATAGATAGATAGATACATAGATTACATAGATCAATAGATGCAATATACATTTGATAGATGCGAAATACATAGATCAATAGATGCAATATACATTTGATACATATGAATTACATAGATCAATAGATGCAATATACATTTGATAGATACGAATTACATAGATCAATAGATGCAATATACATTTGATAGATACGAATTACATAGATCAATAGATGCAATATACATTTGATAGATACAAATTACATAGATCAATAGATGCAATATACATTTGATAGATACGAATTACATAGATCAATAGATGCAATATACATTTGATAGATACGAATTACATAGATCAATAGATGCAATATACATTTGATAGATACGAATTACATAGATCAATCGATGCAATATACATTTGATAGATACGAATTACATAGATCAATAGATGCAATATACATTTGATAGATACAAATTACATAGATCAGTCGATGCAATATACATTTGATAGATAAGAATTACATAGATCAATCGATGCAATATACATTTGATAGAAACGAATTACATAGATCAATAGATGCAATATACATTTGATAGATACGAATTACATAGATCAATAGATGCAATATACATTTGATAGATACGATTGACAGTTAGATAGATTCGATAGATAAATAGATAGATTTGATAGATATATAATTTCCCAGACAGAGAATTACAAGACGTGCGGTCTGAGACCCATGGTAAGGTTCCCAGAGGCAGTTGCGGCGCCAGGGGAAGTGTATATGGCATGGATTTTAGGAACCGGGAGATGGAAAAAGATGCTTGGTCGGTCCTCCTACTTCAAATTTGGCCGAAACACAAGTGGCTGTCACAAAACAGTCTGGCCATGAGATAGATAGATTTGATAGATAGATACATAGATTACATAGATCAATAGATGCAATATACATTTGATAGATACAAATTACATAGATCAATAGATGCAATATACATTTGATAGATACGAATTACATAGATCAATAGATGCAATATACATTTGATAGATACGAATTACATAGATCAATCGATGCAATATACATTTGATAGATACGAATTACATAGATCAATAGATGCAATATACATTTGATAGATACGACTGATAGTTAGATAGATTTGATAGATAAATAGATAGATTTGATAGATATATAATTTCCCAGACAGAGAATTACAAGACGTGCGGGCTGGGACCCATGGTAAGGTTACTTCCTTTTGCACAATCGAGTATAGGTTGGGGTCCGGGATTGCCTTTTGTGCAAAGAAATTGTGGCCGGGTACCTTCCACTGCGGGACACCCTGGGTGTCCAGATGGAAAAAGATGCTTGGACACCCAGTGCGTGTCAATTTGACTAATTTTGCTAAAGGTGAAAATATGATACTGAAGGAGTTGAAAGGCAATAAAAACATCATTTTTAAGGGGGCTGATAAAGGCGGAGCAATGGTTTTGCTAGATAAAGTATACTATGTAAATGAAGCCCTCGCTCAATTGAGTGATATAAATACATATAAGCCACTACAGGGAAATCCTTTAGGTAATATACAGAAGGAGATAAATGTAGTTGTACAGAGAGCCCTTAGTCAAGGCATCATTGATAAAAAGCTATCTGAGTATCTGTGTACTGTAAACCCTAGGACACCTGTCTTTTATACTGTCCCAAAAGTCCATAAGGACAAACAGAGACCCCCGGGGAGACCTATTGTCTCCTCAGTTGAGTCAGTATTTACAAACATTTCCAAATTTTTGGATAAGATCTTGCAGCCTGAGGTCACTAGGATGTCAAGTTACATACAAGACACTAACAGTTTTTTGCACAAGGCAAGGGATTTGGTATTCCCTAGTGACAAATACCTCCTGTTCACCATGGATGTACGTAGTTTATATACATCTATAAAACATGAAACTGGTATATCCATTGTAAGAAAAACATTGATGGTGAACAGGAGGTATAATGAGATTGAAGTATCATTTTTGGAAGACTTGTTACGTATTGTCCTGTATTGGAATTACTTTATCTTTCAGGACAGCTGGTATGTCCAGGTGAGGGGTACAGCTATGGGCTCTAACGTCGCCCCATCATACGCCAACCTCTTCATGTGTGAGTTTGAGGAGAGTATCGTCTATAAAAATCAGTTATTTAAACAATTTGGAGCCGTATGGTGGAGATATATAGACGATATTTTTGGAGTATGGTGGGGTGACGTTGAGTCCCTTACGCAATTTGTACAGGATTTAAATTCTGAAGTAAGGGACCTTTTCTTCACAGTGAGTGTCAGTGAGGAATCTGTGCCCTTTCTTGATACGCTAGTTCTCAAGAAGGGCCATCACCTGGAATTTGATCTGTACAGAAAAGAGACAGACAGAAACAGTATATTGCAATTTAACAGCTTCCACCCTAGGCCATTGGTAAATTCTCTTCCCAGGAGCCAACTATTAAGGGTTAACAGGATTGTTGATGATGGGGAGACAAGGAGGATAAGGTTTAATGAAATGTCCAAAAAGTTCATTGACAGAGGATACCCCAAAAAACTCCTTGATGATACTATAGGCTCTTTGGATAAAAGTAAAGAAAGAACATCCAAAGAAAACAGGCTGGTGTTTGTCAGCCAGTACAACCCACTGAGTGACAAAATTGCTAGGTTAATTCGAAAGAACTGGTACATTCTTAAGGAATGCAATTCTAATATAGCTCAGTTCCAGGAGCCTCCCATAATGGCTCACAAGAGAGTAAAAAGCCTTAGGGATCACCTGGTGAGAACAGACATAGGCCCTACTAGACAAACCAGACAACAGTTGTTGGGCAAGAAAAGTATGGGAACTTTTCCCTGTCTTGGCTGTATGAGTTGCCATTCAGTAATAAAAGGAGCATTCTTTCATCATCCCCAAAGTGGAAGAAAGTTTTCTATTAAGGGGTACTATACCTGTGAGACCACTTATGTGGTATATTTGATCAAGTGTCCCTGTTCTTGCATCTATATAGGTGAGACCACCCGCAAGGTGAAAGACCGTATTGGTCAACATAGGTCCAATATTAGATGCAATAACAGGGATGCCCCTGTCTCCAACCATTTTTTGGAGAAAGGCCACCACATTAGCCAGCTCAGGTGGCAAGTAATAGACCATATCCCCCCAAACAGAAGAGGCATGAATAGGGAGCGTCTATTAAAGCAAAGAGAGATGTGGTGGGTGCATAAATTGGATAGTATGCATCCCAAGGGTCTTAACAGGGAATTTGATTTAAGCTGTTTCTTCTGAGCTTTTTCCTTAATCTTTACTGTATCTCCTTAAAGTACCTTTAGCCTTATTAAATATTAAATACTAAGAATCTTTGCTGTATTTTTAGGCCCTTCCCTTGCTTTTAATTTGTTCACAAACTTTTGTATATATTTATAAAAAAATTTATTTATGCATTTTAATTTTCTATGAAATTTTCTATAAAATGTCTATGAAATGGTTCATTAAATCTAATTAGGCAATATATAAACTGTAGTTTAATGAAATTTGCTTATAGAGTATCATGCATTTTTTTAGTAAAATTCTATGTATCTTTTGGGACTTAGTAATATATTTATATTAACTAATTCAATTTGTATATAAGTTATGTGTGTGTATGTATAGCATTAGGCCACTAGAGGGAGCCTTCTCCATACAACAATCTGAGAAGGCGCCAAAATTTGGGTATTTAAAGATGTAATATGGCCAGTGTACAATTACCAAGCATGAATAAGGTGCTGTGACACCGAAACGTCGCTATTTGTGTTTAAATAAAGTCTATTTGATAAAGTGCTGGAGACCTTGCTTATCTTTACTTATGTGTTTAGGGCTTGGCAGCGCCCTAGGTCTACCGTGCACACTCTTCACTCCCAAGTGCTGTTCCCCTGTTGGACTTTTGGACACCCAGTACAGGTTGTTCTCCTTTAGCCTTTTTATACGAGGGTCCCCGACCCTCAACAAGCACGAGAGCATGAAAGACCCCATATGCCATGACTTCCTTTTGCACAATCGAGTACAGGTATGGCATCGATTTTAGGAACCCGGAGATAATTTTTACGAACCGGGAGATGGAAAAAGATGCTTGGACACCCAGTACAGGTCGTTCTCCTTCAGCTTTTTTATACGAGGGTCCCCGACCCTCAACAGGCCAGACAGTTTGAAAGACCCCATATGCCATGACTTCCTTTTGCACAATCGAGTACAGGTATGGCATCGATTTTAGGAACCCGGAGATGATTTTAGGAACCGGGAGATGGAATATATGCTTGGTCGGTCCTCCTACTTCAAATTTGGGGCACTGCGCGTGCAATCTACTGTGCCACCAGAAATGAGTGGTGTGTTAAGTCGTACTATTCTTAGCAGTTTAATCCCTGTTATGTGCCTTTTTTTGGTTTGGGTTTTGAAGCCACAGTGCAGCACCAGAGGCCAGAAAAATTAGGCATGTACACATGCCTGAAAAATTAGGTATTGTTGCAGAAGTTTGATTGCAAATTTGGATAGCTCAGGCCACAGGTCAAGCCTGCACACCCAGTAGTCAAGGGGTTCATCGCTCCTCAGAGTGTTGAGATCTGCAGTTAAGGCGAGGTAGTCTGCTACCTGTCGGTTGAGTCATTCTCTGAGGCTGGATCCCGAAGGACTGCGGCGATGCATAGGAGTTAAAAAGGTCCGCATGTCCTCCATCAACAACACGTCTGGAAAGCGTCCTGTCCTTGCCGGCGTGGTCGTGGGAGGAGGAGGATTACTTTCACCTCTTCCCCTGTTAGATTCCAGTTGTGCTGTGACATCACCCTTATACGCTGTGTAAAGCATACTTCTTAATTTATTTTTTAACTGCTCCATCCTTTCCGACTTGCAGGAATTCGGTAACATTTCAGTCACTTTATGCTTATACCGGGGGTCTAGTAGAGTGGATACCCAGTACAGTTCGTTCTCCTTCAGCTTTTTTATACGAGTGTCCCTCAACAGGCACGACAGCATGAAAGACCCCATTTGTACAAGGTTGGATGCCAAGCTACTCATGTCCCGTTCCTCGTCCTCACTGATCTCATTGAAGGTATCTTCTTCCCCCCAGCCACGTACAACACCACGGGTACCAGATAGGTGACAACGAGCACCCTGGGATGTCTGTTGTGCTTGGTCTTCCTCCTCCTCCTCAAAACCACATTCCTCCTCTGACTCCTCTTCCTCGCAATCCTCTTCCTGCGTTGCCGCTGGTCCAGCAAGCAATGCTGATAAGGCTGTTTCTGGTGGTGATGGTGACCACAACTCTTCCTCTTCATGCTGATCTACGGCCTGATCCAGCACTCTTCGCAGGGCACACTCCAGGAAGAAAACAAATGGTATGATGTCGCTGATGGTGCCTTCGGTGCGACTGACTAGGTTTGTCACCTCCTCAAAAGGACGCATGAGCCTACAGGCATTGCGTATGAGCATCCAGTAACGTGGCAAAAAAAATCACAGCTCCCCAGAGGCTGTCCTAGCACTCAGGTCATATAAATACTCGTTAACGACTTTTTCTTGTTGGAGCAGGTGGTCGAACAATAGGAGTGTTGAATTCCAACGTGTCGGGCTGTCGCAAATCAAGCGCCTCACTGGCAGGTTGTTTCGTCACTGGATATCTGATAAGTGCGCCATGGCCATGTAGGAACGCCTGAAATGGCCACACACCTTCCTGGCCTGCTTCAAGACAGACGTCCTGTAAGCCTGGGTACTTATGCACAAAGCGTTGTACAATCAGATTACACACATGTGCCATGCACGGCACATGTGTCAACTTGCCCAATTTCAATGCCGCCACCAAATTACTTCCGTTGTCAGAAACCACGTTGCCGATCTCCAGTTGGTGCGGAGTCAGCCACTGATCCACCTGTGCGTTCAGGGCGGACAGGAGTGCTGCTGCGGTGTGACTCTCTGCTTTCAGGCAAATCAACCCCAAGATGGCGTGACACTGCCGTATCCAGGATGTGGAATAGTACCTGGGGAGCTGGGGGGTGCCGTTGATGTGGAGCAAGACGCAGCAGCAGAAGAGGACTTAGCCGAGGAAGAGGTTATGGAAGAGGATGGAGTAGGAGGAGTAGAGGAGGTCCTCTGCAGAGCCACGCATTCCATGCTTGTCAGCCGTCAGCAGGTTTACCCAATGCGCAGTGTAGGTGATATACCTGCCCTGACCATGCTTTGCAGACCAGCTATCAGTGGTCAGATGGACCCTTGCCGCAACACTGTGTGCCAGACATGCCATTACTTTGTTTTGCACAATCGAATACAGGTTGGGGATTGCCTTTTGTGCAAAGAAATATTGGCCGGGTACCTTCCACTGCGGTGTCCCAATAGATACAAATTTTTTAAACGCCTCAGACTCCACCAGCTTGTATGGTAAAAGCTGGTGGGCTAAGAGTTCAGACAAGTCAGCTGTCAGACGACGGGCAAGGGGGTGACTTTGGGACATTGGCTTCTTACGCTCAAACATGTCCTTGACAGACACCTGACTGTGGGCAGATGAGCTGGAATAGGATCTCTATTTTCAAACATTTCAGTTTTTTTGGATAAAGTTTTACAACCCTTAATACAGAAGACCACTTCATATATAAGAGATACAAATGATTTTTTGTCTAAACTTAAAGATTTGGGCCAGGTTGGTGAGAAATGTATACTATTTACACTAGATGTTTCCAGCTTGTATACTTCAATTAAGCACACAAGTGGAATAGCAGCAGTTGAGAACATCTTAAAAACTGATAGCAACTATACACTTGCAGAAATTGGTTTTTTGACAGATCTATCAACCTTAATATTACATCAGAATTATTTTTTGTTCATGGATACTTACTACATTCAGAAACAGGGGACAGCAATGGGCTCCAACGTCGCCCCCACATACGCCAACATATTTATGAACAGCTTTGAGGAACACTTTGTGTACTCTAACTCACTTTTTCAAACTCATGGGGTCTCCTGGTGGAGATTTATTGACGATGTGTTTGGCGTGTGGGGGGTGACGTTGGGAGCCTATTAACATTTGTAGAGGATTTAAATTGCTCAGTGCAAGGATTGAAATTTAGTATGAATATGAGTGAAGTGGGTATAGAATACCTGGACACTTATGTATACAAAGAAGAAGGTTTTTTAGAAACTGATCTATATATAAAAAAAGACTGATAAAAATAATTTGCTACAATATGGCAGCTGCCACCCAGAGAGTGTGTTTAAAGCAATACCTAAGAGCCAGTTTACTAGGGTTAAGAGAATTGTGTCAGATAGCAATAAATGCAAACAAAGGTTAGGGGATATGGCGAACAAATTCATTGCTAGAAAATACCCTAGAAATTTGATAATGGAACAATTGGCTAATGTAGAAGCTGGTCCTAAACAAAATCAGAAACAAGGAAATCTAGGTAAGAAAGGAGAGAATAACATAATATTTGTCACTCAACATAATAGGTTCAGCCAAAAAATAACCGGTGTCTTGAAAAGACACTGGCATATAATAAGGGAATGTAATCCACAAGTAGAAGAATTCAAACAGGTGCCCATGGTAGCATATAAGAAAAATAAAAGTATCAAGGATTTGATTGTACACAACAATTGGTAGTAAAAATAATGGTTGTTATCCATGCTTGAACTGCAGTCATTGCAGTTCCATGATAAAAGGAAAAAACTTCTATCATCCAACTAGTGGACATAAATTTACAATAAACAAATATTTCACATGCAGAACCACCTTTGCTATTTATATGATCAAGTGTCCATGTGGACTTATCTATGTAGGCGAGACCTGCAGAGAGGTAAGGGAGAGGATAACAGAACATAAATCAAATATAAGATGTAAAAACATGGAGGCTCCTGTGTCCTCTCACTTCCTCTCTGCAGGTCATAACATTA
This sequence comes from Bombina bombina, assembly GCF_027579735.1. Classification (NCBI taxonomy): domain Eukaryota; kingdom Metazoa; phylum Chordata; class Amphibia; order Anura; family Bombinatoridae; genus Bombina; species Bombina bombina. Next base: position 969,847,099 of record NC_069501.1, on the reverse strand, counting down.
GTCAACTTAGATTCCTCATTATAGATCAGGTAATGAAACCAAGAAGGGGTGGTGACAGGGAACATCTCCTCAAAATGAGGGAGATGTTCTGGATCCACAAATTGGACTGCCTGACCCCTAGGGGTCTAAATAAAGACTTTGATTGGAGTCTGTTTTGTTGACCTCTAATCATTTATGTAGTATATGGATCATTTATGTAGTATATGGATAAGTCAACTAATAAATATATTAATGGTATAGATATTAATATTTAAGGATAGCAATAACTGGTCAAATATGGTCAAATAAGATCTGAGATCTTTTTTTGAGAAAACAGGTGCTTTTGGAAAGATATATCTCTTTAAATTTTTCAGTATGATAATTTTTTGTTTGAAATTTATGATAATGAGAATGTATTATGTACATTGATTCACATTACTGTGGCTCTATAGATATTGGGATTTTATGCTCCTCTTTTTAAATTGTATATAGGTTTTATGTGGTTTTAAGAATATGTGATGGTGTTCATCCATCCCATGAAGGAACACTAAAAAATTCAGAATATAAACAAGTGGTGTACTATATTTTTCATCCACAAGATGTCACTGTTGCAACAGCAATGGTTGTGTTCCTTATGGAATGGGTTAATTAACATCAGGTGAGTGATTAACAGGTGCAGGTATAAGTAACAGAAACCTGTATAGCTAAAGTGTACATGACTAAGAGCCTAATGCTGGCTTGAAACGTTGTATATCAATGGGACCCATGACTAAAGAATAAAGGTCTTTTAAAAGAAATTGGTGGCTGGAGTTTCTTGAATTTTATGGGCAGATGAGCAGGAACTGCTACGGAAGAGAGACTGAGTGGCGGATGGTTGAGAGGGGGCAAGGAGGACAGCAGTGGTTGACGTGGCTGAAGATGCTGGACCAGGAGGAGGATGGCGGCTTTGAGTTTGTGTGCTGCTTCTACTCATGTGTTCATCCCATCTGCGTTTGTGATGTGAGATCATGTGCCTTCGCAAAGCAGTTGTACCTAGGTGGGTGTTGGACTTCCCACGACTCAGTTTCTTTTGGCACAGGTTGCAAATGGCATTGCTGTTGTCAGAGGCAGATACACAAAAAAAATGCCACACTGCTGAGCTCTGCGATGACGGCATTCTGGTGGTGGCAACAGCATGCATTGATTGGCGTGCTGTCTGGCTAACCCCAGGTGCCGATGCATGCTGTCTGACTGTGCCACTAGCTCCTTGCGACGACCTCCCCCTGCTTCCAACTCGTCTCCTCCTCCTCTCTCTCCCCATCTGAACTTTCCCCCTCTTCTTCTTCTCTTCTAGCGGGCACCCACGTGACATCCACGGATGCATCATCATCATCAACCGCTTCACTTGTATCTGACAAATCAACAAAGGAAGCAGCAGCGGGTACAACATCATCATCATCATCATCATCACAACTGCAATTAGATTACACTAGCAGACTGATTTTTCACAGTCAAAAAAGTTTTTTTTTTTAAATATTTACACTACTGTTATAACAAATATGATTGGTGGCACTAGTTGGCAAGTGGGCCTGGCACACACGCTGGCAGGCAGGCAACTGCAATTAGATTACACTAGCAGACTGATGTTTCACAGTCCAAAAAGTTTTTTTTTAAATATTTACACTACTGTTACAACAAATATGAGTGGTGCCACTAACTTGGCAAGTGGGCCTGGCACACACGCTGGCAGGCAGGCAACTGCAATAAGATTACACTAGCAGACTGATTTTTCACAGTCAAAAAAGTTTTTTTAAAAAATATTTACACTACTGTTATAACAAATATGAGTGGTGGCACTAGTTGGCAAGTGGGCCGGGTAAACACACGCTGGCAGGCAGGCAACTGCAATTAGATTACACTAGCAGACTGATGTTTAACAGTCAAAAAAGTTTTTTTAAAAAATATTTACATTACTGTTATAACAATTATGATTGGTGGCACTAGTTGGCAAGTGGGCCTGGCACACACGCTGGCAGGCAGGCAACTGCAATTAGATTACACTAGCAGACTGATGTTTCACAGTCAAAAAAGTTTTTTTTTTAAATATTTACACTACTGTTACAACAAATATGAGTGGTGGCACTAACTTGGCAAGTGGGCCTGGCACACACGCTGGCAGGCAGGCAACGGCAATTAGATTACACTAGCAGACTGATGTTTCACAGTCAAAAAAGTTTTTTTTTTTAAATATTTACACTACTGTTATAACAAATATGATTGGTGGCACTTAGCAAGTGGGCCTGGCACACACGCTGGCAGGCAGGCAACTGCAATTAAATTACATTAGCAGACTGATATTTCACAGTCAAAAAAGTTTTTTTTTTAAAAAAATTACACTACTGTTACAACAGATATGAGTGGTGGCACTAACTTGGCAAGTGAGCCTGGCACACACGCTGGCAGGCAGGCAACGGCAATTAGATTACACTAGCAGACTGATGTTTCACAGTCAAAAAAGTTTTTTTTTAAATATTTACACTACTGTTATAACAAATATGATTGGTGGCACTAGTTGGCAAGTAGGCCTGGCACACACGCTGGCAGGCAGGCAACTGCAATTAGATTACACTAGCAGACTGATGTTTCACAGTCCAAAAAGTTTTTTTTTTAAAAAAAATTACACTACTGTTACAACAGATATGAGTGGTGGCACTAACTTGGCAAGTGGGCCTGGCACACACGCTGGCAGGCAGGCAACGGCAATTAGATTACACTAGCAGACTGATGTTTCACAGTCAAAAAGTTTTTTTTAAAAATATTTACACTACTGTTATAACAAATATGATTGGTGGCACTTAGCAAGTGGGCCTGGCACACACGCTGGCAGGCAGGCAACTGCAATTAAATTACACTAGCAGACTGATATTTCACAGTCAAAAAAGTTTTTTAAAAAAATATTTACACTACTGTTATAACAAATATGATTGGTGGCACTTAGCAAGTGGGCCTGGCACACACACTGGCAGGCAGGCAACTGCAATTAGATTACACTAGCAGACTGATGTTTCACAGTCAAAAAAGTTTTTTTTTAAATATTTACACTACTGTTATAACAAATATGATTGGTGGCACTAGTTGGCAAGTGGGCCGGGTAAACACACGCTGGCAGGCAGGCAACTGCAATTAGATTACACTAGCAGACTGATGTTTCACAGTCAAAAAAGTTTTTTTTTTAAATATTTACACTACTGTTATAACAAATATGATTGGTGGCACTAGTTGGCAAGTGGGCCTGGCACACACGCTGGCAGGCAGGCAACTGCAATTAGATTACACTAGCAGACTGATGTTTCACAGTCAAAAAAGTTTTTTTTAAAAAAAAATTTACACTACTGTTACAACAGATATGAGTGGTGGCACTTAGCAAGTGGGCCTGGCACACAAGCTGGCAGGCAGGCAACTGCAATTAGATTACACTAGCAGACTGATGTTTCACAGTCAAAAAAGTTTTTTTTTACAAAATGTACAATACTGTTACAACAGATATGAGTGGTGGCAATAGTTGGCAAGTGGGCCTGGCACACACGCTGGCAGGCAGGCAACTGCTATTAGATTACACTAGCAGACTGATGTTTCACAGTCAAAATTACACAGCCAAAAAAAACGACTGATGTTCTAGCCCTAAAAAGGGCTTTTTGGGGTGCAGAGATCAGATGAGTCCTTCAGGACTGTAGTGGACACTGAATACACTAGCCTAGCTATCAATTTCCCTATAAAATCATCATCAGCAGCAGCAGCACTATCCCTCCTCTCACTAAGAATGCAGGATCAGAATGAATCTAAAATGGCTGCTGCCCAGGAGCTGGGAGGGTCTGGGAGGGAGTGTCTGCTGCTGATTGGCTGAAATGTCTCTGCAGACTGTGAGATACAGGGTCAAAGTTTACTCAATGATGACGAATAGGGGGCGGATCGAACATCGCATATGTTCGCCCGTTGCGGCGAACGAGAACAAGCTATGTTCGCCGGGAACTATTCGCCGGCGAACTATTCGCGACATCACTAATTGGCAACAGTGAAGCATGATCTATCATGTTGGTGAAAGCACAAACATAACATTAAGGCAGGGAGACTTGTCTCTGCTTGTCTGGGCAAGCACAAACCTGCAAGTGTATGGGGAAAATGTGTTTCCCCATAGGAATCAATGGGGCTGCGTTACTGAACTTTACGTTGTTTTATTGCAGGTGTTAGACTTTTTCTCAGCCGGCTCTCCCCATTGATGTCTATGTGGAAATCGTGCACGAGCACGTACAACCAGCTCGCCACTGACTTAAGCAGCGCTGGTATTGGAGTGCGGTATGGAGCTCAATTTTGCTCTACGCTCACTTCTTGCCTTTTAACGCCAGGTTTACAAAAACCTGTAATACCAGCGCTGTAGGTAAGTGAGCGGTGACAATAACGTGCAAGTTAGTACCGCACCCCTCTTACCGCAAAACTCGTAATTTAGCCGTCAGATAATAATCATGGGAGACTATAATGCCAGATTCCTTCCTTGATGGAAATAAACTTGGGGGAAACAGGGTAAAAATGGGTTGGAAACGTAATGTTAAATATGAAAAAAAGATTTTTTTCAACTTTTTTTTCCTCTCATAATTTAACAGATGCGTGGAGACTAATTTGGAGTATACATGTTTATCTAAAACCCATAATACTCTGGCAAGGTTAGATCTTTTTTTGATCTCAGATTCATTGATGAATAGGGTCATTGATATTAGAACTCTGGAATGTATACTTTTGGACCATGCACCTATAACCTTAACGTTAAGTGAACCACAAAAGGTGAATTTCAATTCCTTTTATCTTCCCAGCTATCTGTTGAAATCATTAAAATGTGCTCAATTTTTAAAATCAAATGGTATGAGTATACTAACAATAATGAGGAATACAGGGGCAACATATCTATATATTGGGAGGCAGTGAAGGCAGCACTGAAAGCAAATATTACGTCATACATAAACTAAGAAAATAAGGGCAGAGCATGCAGAGGAAATTATCAGCAGCTCTCTCTTTAGCATATTCTCAATTAAGGAATTCCCCAACAGAGGCCAATAGATTAGATTATTATAAAATCAAAAAAGAAAGAGGACTTTCTCTTGAGTATGGCAGGGAAGGCAATAGTTAAGGGTTCAGCACATTTTGAGAGATTTGGTAATAAAGGAGGTAAATATTTAGCAAATTTGTTCAACAGAACAAAAAAAAAAAACCTATAGGGCCTATAAATGTGGAGGGGAGAACTATTAATAAAGCAGAGGAAATTACATTACTTTTCCAAAATTATGTCTCAACTTTATATAATCCCAAATCCCAGAGAGGGAGGATATCCAGGGATTTTTGGAAAATATAAAACTTCCCACAATTGCAGAAGATTTGGTAACATTGAACACTCCTATCTCTGAATCAGATATAATAAAAACAATGAAGGCCATGAGTAAAGGTAAAGCCCCAGGACTAGACGGTCTATCATTGGAATTCTATTGGCTTTTGAAGGATGAAATTACTGGGGTATTGAGGGAACTATATGATCAATTCTATACACATAACCAAAGGCTTTCTCTTCATTTTAAAGCAGCTAATATTATACTTCTGCCTAAAGAAGAGAAGGATAACACGCAGTTATCTTCATATAGGCCCATATCTCTTTTAAATTTTGATTACAAGATCCTAATGAAGACTCTAGGTGATAGACTTAAGTCAATTCTCCCAAAATTACTCCACATAGATCAGGCAGGTTTTGTAGTAGGGAGAACCCCAGAACTGGATATTAGGAAGATCTTACAGATAATATGTAAATACAGCGGACCTAGGTGGGGGGAAGAGCTCTTGACTCTGCCGGAGGCCTTCCTGCTATCTCTAAATGCAGAGAAGGCCTTCGACAGAGTGGAGCTTTATAAGAGAAACTTTGTTGAAATTTGGCTTGAGAATGAAGTTTTTGAGATTAGTGTCAAATGTATATTCAGATTCACACGCCTCGATCCTGGTTAATAATTACCTCTCGGCTCCATTTTCCCTGAGTAGAGGTACTAGGCAGGGCTGCCCTCTGTCCCCCATGCTTTTTTTATCTGATACTGGAACCATTGGCTATTAGCCTTAGAAAACTTCTAGAGGGGTCAAAGATGGGCAAGGAGATCTTTAAAATCTCGCTTTTTATGGATGTCCTACTTATGTGTGTATCCTCCCCAGAAAAACAAATTAATGAAATAATAGAGTTATTGGAAGTATATGGCAAAGTCTCAGGTTATAAAATTAATTATTCTAAATCTAAAATTCTGTGGTTAAAAAAAAACAGCAGTAATGCAATCTTATCCATTTATAGAAACCCAGATATTGAAATACCTGGGAATCCATTTGTCAGCAAATCCAACCAAATGGTATAGCTTAAACATTGTTCCATCTCTTCAGCAAAATGCCGAAAGATTAAGTAATTTGGTTAATATGCCGTTATCTCTTATGGGTAGGGTCGCAGGGTTTAAAATGTTTATTCTTCTAAGAATTTTATACCTGGTTAGATTGTTACCCCTGATGATTAAGTTAGTAGACCTTCATACATTTTTGAAAGCCCTACAGTATTTTCTCTGGCATGGAAAGTAGCCAAGGATTAGATAAGCTATTTCTCCCAGTGGCCAAAGGAGGTTTGGCCTTGCCAAATTTAAAAAGGTATAACTGTGCAGCACTACTTAGATACCCACTGGATTGGATAACATATACAAATAATTTTACTAATTGTAAAATGGATGAAGCTGTCTGTGCCCCTCTATCTTTATCATTCATTTTACACTCTTCAAATAAAGAAATAGGAAGCAAGATTGCATCTTGTAATCAAAACAGTGAGAATGTCGTTATACCAGATACGTTATGTTGAGTCCATTTTAGCCTCAAACTAGTACATTCATGTGAATAGAAAACATCCTAATTGTTATCCACAGTTGATGTAATTCAAGCAGCGGTAAAACAAGATAAACATTAAATATACACTCACGGTACTCAGGGCACGTCTGTAAAGACCCTTAAATTCTTGCACATGCAGCGGCTATCCTCTTGTCGGTAAACTCCATGTCACCTCCATTTAGCATATAGCCCAGGATAATCCACGCCGCTGTGTCTCCTCCTCCGGCTGTGCACTATGGGAATCTTCAATGATCGAGAACAAAAAACAGCACAAACCCAGACCGGCTCAATCCGTCGTATGAAAGGGAGGTTCTTTATTGAAAAGATAATATTAAAAGCACTAATGTACACACCACTCACAAGTAAGCAACGCCTGCTACATTATAAAATTCAGAACAAAGCTACGACCTGGGGCCATGTGACGTCACTGATGCGTTTCAGATATTCCCGTAATCATAGAAAGTCGCATTCAGCCTCATCTGCACTTATATACACCTAAGTGCACAGGTGGTAGCCTCATTCTGAAACTGCTGACAAAGTCATTTTTAAAGAAACAGATCTGTATCTCATTTACTAGTCTCAGCACAGAAATTTATAGATTTGCTATATTATATTATTTTACTACATTTCTACTTATAGTATCTATCATGTATATTTATTCATGTATATTTATTCATATATATAGCAATTCTTACCGGACCGCCTAACTTTGAACCAAATAAAATAAATAATGCATAACATTTAAATCAATACATTTATAGACAGATTCTCTGCTTATGTTTATATTCATTATTGTTTCAATGTATGTCAAAATACATATATGCAGGTATTGTATTACATTTTCCTTCAGGTTAATCAGATTAAACAAATTGAACAAGTCTAACAAGTTAAACAAAAAAAAAACAGGTTAAACAATGAAAATTTAGTATACAAACATTATTACTCACAATTAAACCTTTTAGGTAACTGATAGAGATGAATTGACTTGTGAATGTTGTATATCACATATTATTGAAACAAGGGAGGGAAGGGGGGTAGACGGGTAAACAGAGATGGAGGGGTGAGGGTACAAGGAGAAGCATAGACTTCCTCATTTCCTTGTCTTAAAAATTAGTTTTTACATTTTTATTTTAGGTTATGGTATTGAGTTTTGGCTCCACAGAAAAAGGATGTTACTGAAATGCTCTGATTTACTATAATAGCTATAACATAATTCCTCTAAAGTCAACACATGTTTAACTTCATCTAGCCATTGTTGTAGGGAAGGAATTTGTGTTTTCTTCCACAAACGTGGGATTAGTCTCTTGGCACTATTGATCATTATTTGTAGTAGGCAGGGCCGGACTGGGAAATCAGACCGGCCCTGGAAATTTGTATAAACCGGCCCAGCCCCGCCCCTCCAGCCTAGCCATGCCCACTCCAGCCCAGTCACGCCCCCTCCAAGCCAGCCAACTATTTTCTAATTTTACCTTTGAGGAGCACTCACAGAAAGCATTTAATCCACAGACCACTAATGCACTACAAGATGGATTTTTTTAAATTATGACAAAAGCAATGTTAATTAAAATAATGGATAGGATAATGTTGATTCAGTTCAAATAACATACACTATATACTATGTAACAGCCTTAGACTAAAGTAAGGAGGCAGTTTGTATGCATTATTTATACAGACAGATCACTGGACACTAATAATCCTGAAAGGGATTTAAGATTTCATTTTTTTTTACTGCCTGCTCTAAATTAAAAGCATTCTTCTTGCATCAGAACATTATCTCACATAATATGAAGTATATATATATATACTTCATATTCTGTGACTGTGAGATAATGTTCTTTATGATGCAAGAATGCTTTAAAAAAAAAACTTAAGTCCCTTTCAGGATTATTAGTGTCCAGTGATCTGATCTGTCTGTAAATAATGCATACAATAGAAACCTCCTTACTTTATTCTAAAAGGCTGCTGTTGTTGCCCTTCGTTGCTTTAGATTCAGTCTTTATATATATTTATAGTGGTGGGGGGTTATGAAATCATAGTATTATATAGAATTAATGCTATTATGCCAAAAGTACATTGAATTGAGCAGTTAATGCTACTATTAAAACAGCCAGGGTAGCACTAGTAGTTCTATTCACTGTCTGACATTGAACTTTACTTCGTCTTCACTGAGACTGACTGACTCTGCTGAATCACACTTGATGACTTCTCTGGCTGCCAGTGTGTCCGGTGACTGTTGTCTTTAGTCAGACTGTGACTGTCCCTACACATGACCCCACGTGGCCTCAGCCCTTAACTAGGCTCGTCGCTGATGCTCACGCAGCACATCGCTCCTCTCAGGCTGAGGCTGGGTAGCGTCCCAGGCTCCCTTCACTCCACTATATGTCATGTGGCCTTGGGAGACGACTGACGAAAGTCAGTGTGACGTCACGAACGTAAGCGGCAACCGGGCCGGCCCAGCCCACCTCCGCATTCCTCCCTGGGCTGGCCACCCTCATCCAGTGACAGATTGAGCTGTGTGATTGACAGACACAGACTCAGTCTGATTAGCTTGTGTTGCGGTAGGTTGCGCTGTGGGCCGGCCCCGGCCAGGGGCAGGAGGTTAATATTTGTTACAGTAAGCACTGAGCTGAGAAAGTCAGTAGCGTGCTGAGTCTTAGGATATTAAATTATTAGCAATAGCCTAATTAACAAACTAACAACAAATCGCTTTGTAAATATAAATATCAAACAGTCACTGTCAAAACAGCTGCTGAGCCCAGCCCAGCTGAGCTGCCGACCCACCGGGATTTTTCCCGGTATCCCGGCTGCCCAATCCGGCCCTGGTAGTAGGTCCGTCTTATATTGACAGTGTAAATGTGGAAGTATGTTGAGTAAGATTGTCTGAGAGTCCAGTACTATCATTTGATTGAGTTTATAGCTAATATGTATTTTAACTTGTTCCCAGAAAGGCCTGATTAATGGACAATCCCACCAAATGTGAGATAACGTACCCTGATGACCGCATTTTCTCTAGCATTGTGGAGATGCAGTTGGGTAGATCCTATGCAATTCTGTCGGTGTAAGATACCATCTGGCTAGCAGTTTATAATTAGTCTCAACAATGGAGGCTGATACTGAAGATTTTTTTATCGATTTAAAACATTGTGTCCAGGATGAGTCATTGATTTTTATATTTAATTCTCTTTCCCAGAGTGATTTATAGGAGGGTGGTTTTAATGACACCACTTGTGTTAGAAACTTATATATTAAGGAGATTAAAGGGACAGTTTACTCAAAAGTTTTCTCCCCTTTAATTTGTTCCCAATGATCCACTTTACCTGCTGGAGTGTATTAAATTGTTTACAAGTAGATCCTTTACCCTTATATTGGCATTTGAAATAGTTGATTTAGCATGTGGTATCCCCACCTATTCTGAAAGTTTGTGGCCGCAGGTCCCAGCTATAGATAAGCTTTGTAAACACAGCCAGCAGAAGAAAGTATACTCCCAGTAGGATATAGCAGAGATAAGGTAATAAAATGTTGATTTTCCATTGTTCTCTCCAAGTACTGGTGATTGTTTTATGGACAGATATAAGATTAAGAAACATGTTTATGTACACAATGTGATACAGTAATGAGATCTGATTATACCTGCAAGCTCAACCCATTTTATTAGGTTTTGGCTTCAAAACACAAAATCGGAGCTTTTATATTCACAAATAAACCTTAAAAAGGTCATTTTCATACATTTTTTACTCTGCAGTTGGTAAAAAAAGCAATTGCAAACACATTAAGGGAAAACTATTTTACAGTATACTGTCCCTTTAAGTGTTTAGGGGTGGTGGGTAATAGACAGAGCATCTCAAAAGGGGTGCAGGACCTAATAAATTGTTTTTTATCTGGGTGACTGTTTAGGAAGTGTCTAATCTGGAAATAGGAGAACCAGGTATCGAGTGGCGACCCTATTTCTTCTTTTTATTTAATAATATTTTTCTTTTATTGAGGTAAACTGAACTGAGTACAAGCATATTAAAATCAAACAATTATGTCTCTTTGGGTCACAGGATAGGTCAGAGACATCTGATTACACAAAGACATATAACAATACATGTGGTAAAGCATCATAGTGGAACATGGACAACAATGACACATAGCTCTAACATCTGTTATGACTGTAACCATCATACCCCTCAATATAAATTTTCTGTGTATTAATGACCCAAATCATGTCATCTCAAACAACCCTATTACCCTTTGCAATCTGAAATCCCAGACCAAGAACTATAAAACAAAACAAGTATTTTGCAGTACATCATCTTCTGCCAGCAGATTATGTCCACAGTTGTAAATAATTTGTCTACTATATTGGATAGATCTATGTATGCTTGCAACTTTCATTAATGAATTATATACCCTCTAAGAGAGTGTTATAAAATAATAGGATATGTTGATTGAAAGTGAAACCCCGCTAAGCCGGGAGGGACTTAGACTGGTTATACATGACCTATCATCTCCGCCTAGTTCACGGTTTGCCCAAGCAGGTGGAGCGGAGGATGGAGGGGGAATGAGGGGTGTGGGAAGGTGGAAGGGACAGCTGGAAGGGCAGGGAAGGAAGGTCAAACAAAGAGACAAAAGGGAAAGACATACATGGGAAAGGGAAGAGGGGAAATCCTCCCATATGAGAGGACTCACATCTTGAAGTCTATCAGTCAAGGAGACTCCATTAGTCACGGGACAGCCTATAAGTCCCCAGGGACTTGTCTGTGGATCCAGAGGTCCCATATTTTCCAGTATGACTCAATTTTATTCGGATGGTGGTAGAATCCTCTTTCCATCAAGGCATAAGTCTCTAAAGTCTGTTTAATGGTGGTCAGGGAGGGCAAACCTGTCTGTCTCCACATTCTAGCTATTGAGACTTTAGTTGCAGCATAGATAAAGATGGCTAACTGTCTCTGGATTTTGGGTATTTTTCGCGGGAAAATGTTCAAAAGGGCCACCTTAGGCTCCTTCAGGAGAGACATCCCAGTTGATACGCACAACTGAAAGACCTCTTTCCACAGCTGTTCTAGGACTGGGCAGGACCACCAAATATGTAAATCCGTACCCACTTGACCACAATTTCTCCAGTACAAGGACGAAAGTGACGGGGCTATCTACGCCAATCTCAATGGGGTGTAATGCCATCTAAGGCAAACTTTCACATAGAGTTCTAATGAGTTTTCACAATGGAGAGTCTTTTTTGTGAGTAAGAACGTTTTCAGAGACTTGGATTCTTAGGTCCTGCTCCCAGGCCTTTATTTGCCACACCCCTTATGCACTCACGTCTTTCATAATTAGCGAATAATGCATAGATAAAGACCTCGACAAAGAGGAAGCAGATTTTCATTTCTGTTCCCAAATGGTTAAGTCTCTAAGACCTGAGGATGGGAACCCCCAGCTGGATAGGAATTTGTGCAGTCTAAATCTTTCAAATAGGAACCATGGGGGAAGATGGGCATCCCCTCCCTGAAGTCCCGGTTCGGCCAGCTGTAAGGTATTCTGCTGGTAAAAGTCAGAAACCCTTAATAGGTCCCATTGCCTCCACTGGGAGACATGGGAATCCGGGAGACTTCTGAGCAGACCAGCAATCGAATGTATTGGGGATGGGTGTGGGGCTATTTCTGAGCAGTGTCTGATGTTCTTCCAGCAGTCCAGAGCTTGTTTGATTATTGGATTCTGAATAAGTAAATTATCAATTTTATAGTCTGATACCCAGGGTAAATCACTGAGAGTGACGCCAGGTGGAAGGGAGAACTGCTCGACCCGCTTCCAGCCCTGTGTCATGTCTGTTGTCTCCCAGTAAGATATATTGGATAGCAGCGCTGCCTCATAGTAAATGGCTATGTTGGGGAGAGAAACTCCTCCCGAGCGATGGAACCTTTGTAGCGATTTCCTGAAAATTCTTGGCTTTTTCCCCTGCCAGATATATCTAGCTATCAGGGCATTGAACTTATCTAAGAGAGCTCGGGGGAGATTTAGTGGGAGACAGCGGAAATAATACAATATCTTCGGTAAAATGGTCATTTTAACTGAAGCCATGCGTCCCAACCAGGACACTTCACGAAAGGTCCACGAATTGAGCAGCGTTCTAATCTCAGTTAAGAGTTTGTCGTAGTTTTTTGACCGAACTACATCTATGTTCGGCCCTAATTGGATTCCCAAGTGGGTAATAGTGTCTGAAGCCCACTGAAATTGGAAAGACTCTCGAAGAATCTCAAGTTCAAATTGTGGGATATGGATCACAAGCACTTCCGTTTTGGCAAGATTAAGTTTGTAGAAGCTTAGGTAGCTGAACTGAGAGATAATCTCAAATAGCGCCGGGAGGGATCCCAAGGGGTTGGTCAAAAAGAGGGTAATTTCGTCTGCAAACAGCACAATCTTTTCTCCTCCTCCACCCCTCTCCCCCTCTCGGTGGCTTAAAGGGACACCCCTAACCAAGGGGGAGTTCCTAATAGCCTGGGCCAGTGGCTTTATAGCCAGAGCAAATAAAATGGGCGAGAGAGGACAGCCTTGCCTCGTCCCATTAGTTATGGGAAAACTTGAGGAGCAAAAGCCTAGACCTCTAACTTTGGCACTTGGGGAACTATAAAGAGCCTGGATAGCCAAAACTATCTCTCTGGGGAACCCAAAGCTAAGGAGAGCCTCCCAAAGATATTCCCATCTGACCCTGTCAAACGATTTTTCTGCGTCAAGTGACAGGGCCAGCATGGGAACCTCCCTTCTACTTGCTTCTGAAAAGATGTTTAGAATGCGCCTGGTGTTATCTGGTCCTTCTCTTCCCCAGGTGAACCCCACTTGATTCGGATGAAGCAAGTTGGGGACAATAAGGCGTAATCTGTTATTCCACAATTTAGAGTAGAGCTTTACATCAATATTAATAAGGGAGGTGGGACGGTAACTCCCACACAGGGAAGGGTCTTTATTGGGTTTCGGGATAGTGAGAACCGTTGCTTCGAGGAGTTCACTCCTGAAGGAGCCTCTCTCTCTGGCCTCCGCAAAGGTCTGAAGGAGCAATGTCGAGAGGTCTAGTCTGAAGGTCTTATAGAACGTGGCCGGGAACCCGTCAGGTCCCGGAGCCTTTCCATTCTGGAGTTGGGTGATCACTTCCTTCAACTCAGAGAATGTGAAAGAGGCCAGTAACTGGTCCACCTCCGCCTGGGACAGCGTGGGCAGGTGTAAACCCTCTAGGAAGGCTTGAATCTTATCATGGGGGGAGGAACTCTCTTTTTCAATTTGTTGTAGATTGTACAAGTTAGAATAGAAATCTGCAAAGGCCTCCCCTATGTCTCTGGGGGAGGTCACTCTATTGTTCCCACGGTTTATGGACAAAATGTGGGAGGAGGCAACTCTACCCCTCAACTTGCAGGCCAGAATAGTAGACGCTTTATTTCCCTGATAATATAAAAGTTGCTCAAATCTATGCACTGATTACTTAGAAACACCAGCGAGTCAGACTAAGCGCTTAATTTAAAAAGTCAAAGCTTTATTTCAAAGATTTAAAACATGCTTAAAATCCAAAGGTTTCAATCACAGCTCATCCCTTTAGCTGTCTTACGCGTTTCGGCCCCCCTGGCCTTATTCATAGACATAACTTTACATTGTGAATGTCCTTCTTTTATACAAAATAGCCAAAATGGCCCCTTTGATTTACTGTGATTTCATTTGCTCAGACATTGATTACTTAGATTACTAACACATGCATAGGATTAACCTTTTCATTTACATAGGATTTTGAACATTTGCACAAAATTAACCCTTTATTATCTGTTTCGCCTAACATGATTCATATGTGCTTATCTTTAGCTGATACTGCAGTCTGGTTTTTGATATTTGAATCTTATAAGTAGGTTAAATTTAACTAAGTTATGTAATATTCCCTTCTCAATCCTGGTTTAATTAACATGGTATATGATCTATTAAACAAAGGTAAATAACCTTTAGATGCTTTTATAATATGGTAGCTCTCCATTGCTAATTATTTTTAACCTTTCTGGAAATAAGCCCTTAAATAAATATCAGAATCATGCAATGTACAAAAAATTTCATTTTTAAAAACAGATGCTATACTTCAATAACCTGTTCTCAAATTTGTATGGTTAATTCATTACCTTTTTTGGTAGCTGAAAATTAAATTATGTAGATTTTAAAACAGTGAAATATAGATATAAGTGACATTTCTCAGTTATCCGACAGTGATTATGTAAAGAGGTTATCTGTACATTGGGGGGCAATATATAGTCAATTCTGGATTGGGTCATGGACTAAAAGTAAAATCCCTTTCACCATCCTCATAGCTATTGTATTTCTTTGCTTATTAATGAGGGTCAATCTGGGATTTATACTTATGTCCTTTTCCAAAAATTAATAATATCCCCCTCAATGTTTAAGCCCTTGGGTCTTCTGGTTTGTAACTGGAAGATCCAGAAAGCTTCTCTGTAGAGGAGGTGACTAGCTCTATCTCCTCCCCTTGATCTAGGTTTTACTAGCTCTATAATTTGCCACCTAAACGAAGTAACATCCTGATTATGGCAATAAATAAAATGCCTTGACAAATCTGAACATTCAATCTTGTTCTTAATGTCATTTAGGTGTTCTCTCACTCTTGCTCTTGTCTCTCTAGTGGTGCATCCTGTGTACTGCAACCTACAACAAGTGCATTCAATAAGGTAAACCGCATATGAACTACGACATGTACTGCAGCTTTCGTGGGTATATACCTTATTGGTGACACGTGATTGAAATGTCTGCCCAATACATACGTGTGAGCATGCAATGCAATTAGTGTAGTTACATTTATAGTGGCCTTTTATTGTAAGCCAACTACTTGTGTGTGTTCCTGTTTTCTTTAATTGACTAGGGGATATTAAGTTTCCAATAGTACACCCTCTTCTGGATACATAGTTACAACCTCCTTCTACATAATCTTTAAGGCTATCCTCAGCCGACACTATTGGAAGATGTTTCCTAATAATGCCACAGATGTCATGGAATTGAGGGCTATAGGTAGTAGAAAAAGTGGGTCTTAAATGATCAAAACTTTTTTGGCGTTTAAAAGTTTCCTCATTTATAAGCGTGGCTCTATCCATTCGTGACACTTCCAAAAGTGCTCTGTTCACAGTCTTAGGCCGATAGCCTCTCTGTAATAGTGATTCCTTGAATTTTTTACTTTCTAATAGAAAATCACTATTCTCAGAACAATTCCTTTTAATACGCATAAATTGCCCTTTTGCTACCCCAAAGCCTGTATGCTTTGGGTGGTTACTTTTTGCGTGCAGTATTGTGTTTGACATAATAGGTTTTCTATAGAGCGTAGTTTTAATACTGTTAGTTTCAGTTATTCCTTCTAAGACTATATCTAAATATGGAATCTTTGCTCTTTCAAACTGATATGTAAACTGTAAACCTGCATGGTTTGCATTCAGATAATCCACATACTGATCAGCTTCCTCTTCTGTGCCCTGCCATATGAAGAGGAGGTCATCAATAAAGCGTTTGTACAGTTTAATCTTGTCACGAAATGGGTTTTCACCTCCAAAGACGTGGGACCGCTCCCACCATCCCATATAGATGTTGGCGTATGATGGTGCGAACTTCGCACCCATCGCGGTCCCACGCCTCTGGAGGTAAAACTCACCCTCAAATCGAAAAAAATTATGTGTTAAAAGGAAGTCTAGTGCTCTGCAAATAAACATCCTTAGGTTATGATCATAGTTACTAAAGTCTTTTAAAATTTCTGCTACCGCATTCACTCCTAAATTGTGTGAAATAGCCGAATATAGGCCAACCACATCTATTGTTAACCAGGAGGATGTAGTACCCCAAGACATCTTGTCCAAATTGGACACCAAATGCTTAGTGTCACGCAAATATGAGGGAAATTGTAAGACCAAGGGTTGTAAAAGTGTTTCAACCCAATTGGAGAGGTGCTCGAAGAGGGAACCTATACCTAACACAATCGGTCTACCCTTTACGTCCTCCAAGGATTTATGCACCTTGGGGAGGTTATGAAAGATAGGTATTACAGGATTGGCTTCAGCAAATAATTGTATCAGTCTTGGTCAAAGATACCCTCCTGAACACCGTCATCCAATAGGTCTATGAGTTCCCTCCTAAAAGCGTCTGTTGGATTTCTCACAAGCCTGGTGTATACATCTTTATCATTTAGCTGTCTCATGGCTTCATATATATATGAAACTCTATCTAGAGCAACAATACTCCCGCATTTATCGGCTCGCCTGATGACGATGTCATCATAGGATTGCAAATCCATCAATGCTTGGCGAAGCTCAGGCCTTAGATTCGGATATGTTGTCTTATTACTGGACAGCTTTACTAGATCTTGTTCCACCCTGTGGTGAAAGGCCTCCAAAAAGGGACCTCTTGTAGTCACAGGGTAAAACACAGATCTAGGTTTGAAATTACCATGTGATCCTTTCACGTGTGCAGGATCCCTCAAATAATGAGAACCTAGATCCTGTAAAACGTAATAGTCACTAGCCTCTTCAAAATCAAAAATGTCCGAAATACTGGGTAAAAGATCTGTAGAACTATGACTAATATCACTGTCGAATTGGCTTTCTATGTCACTGTTGCTATTATTGTGCCAAAAATATTTCTTAAGTGTGAGATCCCTCACTAGTCTATTTACATCTGTGATGGTCTCAAACAGATTAAAAGATCTGGTAGGGACAAAACTGAGGCCCATATTCAAGACTTCCAGTTCATAAGGGGTGAAGTCTCTACCAGATAGATTAATCACTTTTATATCTGGTACTTGTTGTAATGCACTCTGCCTCTTTGGGCCCTTGCGTTTCGACCTCTTCCTCGTGGCCCCCCTCCCTCTCTTTGGTGCTGTCCCTGATGAAAAACCTGAGTTTCTTTGGGTTGTGTTAATGCGTGTACCAATGTGCTGTTTGCACCCAGGTCCTCATCATTATCACTCAAAAAAACTGCTTCACGAGAGGTGGGCAAGCTAGCTGAGGTACAATTACTATTATCTCTAGTTTGTTGCCTTGTTATAATACTATCTGACCTTGAATTAGTTTTCCCTCTGTGTGTTGTTATATTGCTATTTCTAATGATGCTCTTAGGGGGGGGGGTATATAAT
The DNA here is from genome assembly GCF_027579735.1 of Bombina bombina. NCBI lineage: Eukaryota > Metazoa > Chordata > Amphibia > Anura > Bombinatoridae > Bombina > Bombina bombina. The sequence continues at coordinate 969,829,074 of NC_069501.1, read as the reverse complement.
CTTCCTCACCACTGGAATCACTTCTTGCTGAAAGCAACCCTAATTCATCATCAGTGCCCTCTGTATCTGAAAATGTGACTCTCTTTTTAGTTTCATTTGAAGGGATACTGGCAATGTTATCATTAGCTGTCACATTTTTTAGGGGCTTAGGCTTAAACCTCCTATTTTTATGACCTTTGCTGTTTCTGATATGCCATGTATAAACCTTATTATTAACATAATCATCATTGTCTCTTTTAAACTTCCTCAGCTTGAAATTGTCTAGGTCAGTTCTAAATTTCAACACAGTATCACTTAGCAGTTTATCAAGTTCATTATACTTTGAATTATCAACAAAGGTGTTAAGCTGAGTTTGTATATTTTCAAGCTCTTTCCTAATTTTAACAAGCTGAGTAGCTTTAAATTTGACAATGAGCATCATTAGTTTTTTAGAGCAGTCACTTAAAATTTCATTCCACATGGTGATAAAATCAGGGTCCTCAACTAAGAAAGTGGGGTATTTATGGAGTCGTAGCCCTCTTGGGATTATATCAAGTTGTAAATATTTTTCAAGGGCCCTCTTGTCCCACCATATTTTATATTCTTTTAGCAAAGTCCTTTCTAGCAATAAAAAGGTTTCACTGATCCCTAGGACCTCATCCTGTTTCACAAAGGTGTCCTCTAGTGTTAAACGCTCCAAATCAAGTGCAGTGAGCGGTGTCAAGGAAAATAAGCTTTGTAAATCCATTTTGTAAATATATTTATAAAGATGTCAAAGTCTATAGGGGCAAGTCTGCAGGATAAGAAAGTAATAGCAAATGCTTAATTAAGTCAACAGTTCACTCCTGCTCAGACTCTAACCCCTGTATATAGCACACAGTGGAATTAATAAACATATATGTATCTTTTCACATATAAATCCTTTTTCAAGTAGTTTGCAAGCATGAATCTTTAAATTCCCAGAGCAACAGTGCAGTCCGTTTCAGATAAGAGACAGTTTCTATACATTCACAGCCATCTCCAGAACTAACAAGCAAAACAGTTGAAGGCTTCGGTACTCACAACTTTCCCGTTCATCCTGATGAGGAGCCTGGGTCGTGGGGCTGTGTGGCTTGATATGCAGCAATTCAGATTACTCCGCTGCTCTGCCCGATCACTGTCTTTCGTAGCGTCTTCGTGCACCTGTCTAACGCTCTGTAGTTTCCGGCTTGATGACGTTACTTCCTCCGGCAATCTCCAAGTCTTGGATTCCAATTCCTCCGGCGTCAGCTTGCAAACTTAAGTGGTAAATTTCTTTCAACACTGTGGCTAATAAGACAGCGCTGTGACTCTAGCTGGTAGTAGAATAGATAACACAGATTACTTAGAAACACCAGCGAGTCAGACTAAGCGCTTAATTTAAAAAGTCAAAGCTTTATTTCAAAGATTTAAAACATGCTTAAAATCCAAAGGTTTCAATCACAGCTCATCCCTTTAGCTGTCTTACGCGTTTCGGCCCCCCTGGCCTTATTCATAGACATAACTTTACATTGTGAATGTCCTTCTTTTATGCAAAATAGCCAAAATGGTCCCTTTGATTTACTGTGATTTCATTTGCTCAGACATTGATAACTCAGATTACTAACACATGCATAGGATTAACCATTTCATTTACATAGGATTTTGAACATTTGCACAAAATTAACCCTTTATTATCTGTTTCGCCTAACATGATTCATATGTGCTTATCTTTAGCTGATACTGCAGTCTGGTTTATGATATTTGAATCTTATAAGTAGGTTAAATTTAACTAAGTTATGTAATATTCCCTTCTCAATCCTGGTTTAATTAACATGGTATATGATCTATTAAACAAAGGTAAATAACCTTTAGATGCTTTTATAATATGGTAGCTCTCCATTGCTAATTATTTTTAAACTTTCTGGAAATAAGCCCTTAAATAAATATCAGAATCATGCAATGTACAAAAATTTTCATTTTTAAAAACAGATGCTATACTTCAATAACCTGTTCTCAAATTTGTATGGTTAATTCATTACCTTTTTTGGTAGCTGAAAATTAAATTATGTAGATTTTAAAACAGTGAAATATAGATATAAGTGACATTTCTCAGTTATCCGACAGTGATTATGTAAAGAGGTTATCTGTACATTGGAGGGCAATATATAGTCAATTCTGGATTGGGTCATGGACTAAAAGTAAAATCCCTTTCACCATCCTCATAGCTATTGTATTTCTTTGCTTATTAGTGAGGGTCAATCTGGGATTTATACTTATGTCCTTTTCCAAAAATTAATAATATCCCCCTCAATGTTTAAGCCCTTGGGTCTTCTGGTTTGTAACTGGAAGATCCAGAAAGCTTCTCTGTAGAGGAGGTGACTAGCTCTATCTCCTCCCCTTGATCTAGGTTTTACTAGCTCTATAATTTGCCACCTAAACGAAGTAACATCCTGATTATGGCAATAAATAAAATGCCTTGACAAATCTGAACATTCAATCTTGTTCTTAATGTCATTTAGGTGTTCTCTCACTCTTGCTCTTGTCTCTCTAGTGGTGTATCCTGTGTACTGCAACCTACAACAAGTGCATTCAATAAGGTAAACCGCATATGAACTACGACATGTACTGCAGCTTTCGTGGGTATATACCTTATTGGTGACACGTGATTGAAATGTCTGCCCAATACATACGTGTGAGCATGCAATGCAATTAGTGTAGTTACATTTATAGTGGCCTTTTATTGTAAGCCAACTACTTGTGTGTGTTCCTGTTTTCTTTAATTGACTAGGGGATATTAAGTTTCCAATAGTACACCCTCTTCTGGATACATAGTTACAACCTCCTTCTACATAATCTTTAAGGCTATCCTCAGCCGACACTATTGGAAGATGTTTCCTAATAATGCCACAGATGTCATGGAATTGAGGGCTATAGGTAGTAGAAAAAGTGGGTCTTAAATGATCAAAACTTTTTTGGCGTTTAACAGTTTCCTCATTTATAAGCGTGGCTCTATCCATTCGTGACACTTCCAAAAGTGCTCTGTTCACAGTCTTAGGCCGATAGCCTCTCTGTAATAGTGATTCCTTGAATTTTTTACTTTCTAATAGAAAATCACTATTCTCAGAACAATTCCTTTTAATACGCATAAATTGCCCTTTTGCTACCCCAAAGCCTGTATGCTTTGGGTGGTTACTTTTTGCGTGCAGTATTGTGTTTGACATAATAGGTTTTCTATAGAGCGTAGTTTTAATACTGTTAGTTTCAGTTATTCCTTCTAAGATTATGTCTAAATATGGAATCTTTGCTCTTTCAAACTGATATGTAAACTGTAAACCTGCATGGTTTGCATTCAGATAATCCACATACTGATCAGCCTCCTCTTCTGTGCCCTACCAGTTGAAGAGGAGGTCATCAATAAAGCGTAAAATCTATGCACTGCCTCTCGAACTCTGGTCATCTCTATTTCCGTAATATGGTTGCGTAGGGCCGCAACTTCCACTGCTAACTCAGGGGTAGGACTATCTTTGTTAAGTCTTTCTTTGGTACAAAGTTCGGCGACCAGGAGGCCCAAGGGGGCCCCCTTTAGTCTTTTAATAGAGGCTTGTTTATAAATACAAACTCCTCTAATGTAGGCTTTGAGAGCAGCTCAGATCGTTTGGTGAGAGGGAGTGGAGCCTCTGTTGTGAGTCAGAAACTCCTGTATGGAGTTCTAAATCAGAGGCTGAAAGTCAGGATTGGCCCACAGTGAGTCCGAAAGCTTACAACTCGGGCTCTTAGAAGAAGCTAAACTAGAGTCTAATGATATAGTAAGGGCATCATGGTCTGACCAGGAGCAAGGCCTAATCGAAGCATCCTTAATTATATTTAGCATCCAGGTATCTGTAAAAAAAATAGTTAAGTCTTGAGTATGAGTTATGTGGTCTAGAGAAATACGTATAATCTTTGGTGGTTGGGTGGCATGTGAGTATGAATCAACAGTTTTGCCCTGGCTGACTCTTTTATCTAGAGAGGGATCCCATATCATATTGAAGTCACCTCCCAGTAGGAGCCTTTCAATCTTTATTCTACATATATTTTGTAACATGTTCTTAAGGAATCTGGGCTGATTTTGGTTAGAAGCATATACATTTACCAACGTGTATACTTGGCCATCTAGTTTAAAAATAAGAATGAGGTATCTACCCTCAGGGTCAGTTTCAAGGTAGATTTGCTCATAACTAACTAGTCGATGGATGAGGCTATGCCTCTGGTTTTGTCTGAGTGGGAAGCCGAAACATAATTAGAAAAATGTTTGAACTTGAATGTAGAGGGGAGGCTGTTCAACCAATGAGTCTCTTGGGCAAACACAATCTGTACATTGTTAACTTTCATGTAGTTGCCCAGAAGACTTCTCTTAGTGGAGGAATTGAGACCCTTGCAATTCAGGGAGGCAAAGGTGAGGTTACTAGAAGCACTCCTCATCGTGAAGGAAGAGGGAGGAGGAGGGGGGAAGGAACCAAACACGAGAAACAGAAGAGAAAAGGAGACAAGAAGGAGAGGGAGGGGGGCCCACTCCACCTACCTATATACTGATTCTGAGGGGTGGAGGCTGAAAGGTGTCAGGTTTCATACCTTGTCTGCTATGAGAACTGAAGCCAGCTATAGGAGAACAGATACTATATTAACTTAGGTAGCAGACCCAGGCAGGAGTCTACTTAGTGAACTGGTTTCTAGGCTAGGCAGAAGTACTCTCAAATGGGAAGGGATATAAAATGACTGAACTAGTATGGGCTATTAATCTAGATTTAAACCTAGTTATAGACAATACTAAGGGAATGTGGCGGCACTATTCACCGCCTGACAAGGAATCTACAAATAAACCAAATAGGTATGCTAATTCCTTGCTCTCATTAAGATGAGAAAATACAAGTTGGGGGGTACTGAGGATCCTAATTTAGATCCTACTGCTGAGTAACAGATTCTTAACTACCAGGGGGAGTAAAGGGGACACCAGGAGGTGTTTGGTGAGAACTATTGAGTCAAAAGACTCCAGTCTAAGGAGAAAAATGGGTATAATCCCTTCACATGTCAGAATATTAACTATACGTGCTTGTAGCACTTGTCAACGAAGGGAGGACCCCATCTAGGTACTATCTAACATGAAAAAAAAAAGGAAACATATTGGTGAGCATAGAACAAACTATAATGAATAAACCAACACATCAACCGATCTAATAATAAAAAAACAGTATTACTTTTTCACTCCCCAGTATAAAAGCCCTATGTGGGAAAACATAAGAGGATGTGAAAAACAGCCTGTAGGATTTAGCAAACCAGGAGGGGAGTCATGGAGCCAGAGGTTGCTTTGAGGGTTAGGGGCTGGTTTAACTATAAAATTTACAAAAACATCTGTAGGATAACTAGGCCTCCATTTAGATTGGTAAAATATGCTTGCGCCTGAGATACAAGGAGAGCTAGCTATTGCACCCCTGCCTGTGTTAGGAAATCCCATGGGTAGCTAGTAAGGGGAATGACTCTTTTCCCTAATTAGTTGTAGTGCCTTATGGAATTTTAAGGTCAATAGACATTATGGAGACTAATTGGTTTTCCAACCATCTAAAGAGTAGGACGTTTCAAAATTAGGGAGTCAGGGCTTAATGTCATGCCCCCTACAAAGCCATTTTATCACTAACTTAGCTACAAAGGTTAGGTGGGGCCACAGAGGACCGTGTTAACAGATAAAGGACGGTAGTGGGATTCCCCTATATGTCAGAGGGAAGAGAATAGGCTTTCATGCATATTAGCTACTTCCACAGACTTAGTAAACCTAGCTGTACACTAGAAAGAAAACACCAAAACATTTCGATGGCCTAAAACATAAGGGAAAACATTATATTCTGCATTTCCTACCCCTGAGTCCAAAAACCCAGTGTAGGTACTTCCTGTTACAAGATTTCTTAATTTGCTGATGTGGGTTTTTAGAAAGTCAAAAAACACATCATGGACAGGCTGGTCAAGTGGTCTCATCTGTGGATTGGATCTGAGGGGAAATTGGAATATCTCCAGAGCTCCTCTTCGAGGTAGGCCGCTGAGGGAGGGGCCATTCTGGAGCTGGAGTTTGAATTAGTGAGGACGAAGGGTTCGGCTCTCTAGGATTAGATGGAAGTCTCCGAAGGTCCCATTGTTTAAGAAGATCCATCCCATCATTAACAGTAGAGACCGTGTGTATGGTACCATTTCTGTTGACAATTAATTTGGTCGGAAAGCCACATTGATACTTCACATTATGTTGTCTTAGAACTTGTGTGAAAGGAGTAAATGATCTACGTCTCTGAAGCGTAAATTGGGAAAGATCTGGGAAAACCAGGATGGATTGGAAATTCTCAGGTAAGGAAGGTTTGTTTGCTAGTTCTCTTAGTATCTTTTCTTTGTGAGTGAAACAATGGATTCTGGCTAATACATCTCTGGGTTTGTCTGCAGAGATGTTGCGCGGTGTTGGGGTGCGATGGACCCTGTCAATGAGAAAGCTTGGGGCGTCTAAGTCAGTCAGAAATAGCACACAAAATTCTTTAATGAAATTTTCAAGATCTCCAGCTGTGACATCTTCAGAAACTCCTCGGAATCTTAGATTGTTTCTTCTAGACCTATACTCGAGGTCTGAGAATTTAAGTTCCAAATCTGAAATTTGAGTGGCAAGATTCTGGGATTATGACAATAAATTTTCATGATCAAGTGCTAGGTCTTTATGTTTCCGCTCTAAGGCCTCAGTTCTTTCACCTATCACTGCCATATCTCTGCGAAGTTCCGCCGCAGACCCCTTAATAGCCTTAGTGAGAGTATCTTGTAAGTTATTCATGCGTTTTGAAAGAGTGTCTACTATGGTAGCCACCATATTATCAAGAGGTGGAGTCTAGGCTGAATGTGCTTTAGACATGGTTACAGTGTCTTGGTCATCTTGGGAATAGTAATCCTTAGGGGAGTAGTTTCTATCTTCTCTAGGGGTAGCTTTAAAATGGTCCATAATGGTTCTTCTAGGGTGGCCCACTTGCTTGGACTTCTTTTTGTTAGATTGAGACATAATGGTAGCTTGACTCCTGCAGTTTGATTCGTCTTAATGACTTCACTTTTTGTATGCAAGTTAAAAATATGTAGATGTACCTTTCAGCATCTCACCTCCTCCCGGCCCCCACCCCTGGTCCCCTAGACCATCTTGCAGCACATCATACTCAGCAAATAAATATCTGGAGTCAACTGTAGAGGACCTCTCTCCCAGGGGAAGGTGTCATCTAATGACGATGTGGGGATAGGTATATAGGATATGACCCACTGAGAAGACCTCAGTGGGAAATGGTAGGAGAGAGGCTTTCACTTGCTTCAAGTTTAACAGATATAGGAGAAAAGTCAACTAGAGCTGAGGTACAAGGGGCTTCAAAGGACTCTAGGCCTTAGAGCAGTATGAGGCGAGTATGAAGCTGAGAAAGAGAAATCCTGTCAGTAAGCTGCTAGAGACCTACTAAGTTTCTGAGAGCTGAATTGATAGGTAGGAGTATGTCAGTGGATCAGTTCAGAAAAAACTCTAGTTCAGCCCCAGATTAGTAGCACAGAGTTATATCCTCTTGCCTAGTGGGTATTTATTGTGCACTTTATAACTGTTTCAGCTAATAGCTGTTGGCTGTTGTTCTCTTGAGCAGTGTGTAAATAGACAATAATTGGGTGGGAGCGTTAAGGTTGCTGTCACCCTTCAGGAATTCTTAGAGGGTTATCTCAAATAGAATAGTATGATCTGATGTTTTTATTTATGTTTTTGTCTCTTTCTTGTTTGTTTTTTTTCTCTCTTTTTTCTATAATCCCCCTTTCTTCCCTCCTCAGTAGGCCCAACAAATCCTCCATGTGTAACTGGGGTTAAAGTTAAATAGAACAGTATTAATTATGTAAGTGTAGAGTGATCTCACCACAAATCAAGCAGGGGCACTTTTCAGTGTATCGGTCTGGCAGGTGACAAACACTGTGACTCCAGATCAGAAGCCGGTGGGTGAATGGCCGCAACCAGGAGCAGCCCAGAAACAAATAATCTCCTCTACTGAGATGACACTTCACCTCAACAAGTGGACCCTAATCCGGATCGTGGTCTCACAGTCCCCAAATAGAAGCCAGATCCCAGCCGCGGCAAGGCAGGACAACTCAGGCCCAGCGAGGCCGTCCAACAGCTACTTCAGAGGGGAAGGTAAGATGGCGGCTTTTTGCGCCACTCTGTCCGCAGTTCCCCTAGGTCCCTCTAGGATGTCCCGATCTATTTTCGTGAAGGAGCCCTTGCCGCTCTGCCATGTCTGAGGTCTTGTCAGTTTGTCTGTCCCTTTAAATTTGAACCCTTTATAAGGCTCCTCCTAACTAAATCCTGTGCTCTGTAATTTGATCCTTATGCTGAGTATCCTGGCTTGTGCTGAAGCAATCTACATGCTCTCCGGATCTCTACCTGAGCCTACTTACAGGAACTCACCAAAATCTATTTCCTGCAACTTTTTGTTATTTCTTATGCTTGCTACAAATACCTTTGTCTCCTCAGCATTTACTTAAGCTTATACACTTACCGCTCACAGATTGTGCTTTTCAGAATTCCTCTGCCATGCCTGTCAGCAGCTCCTCTGCTATACTCACAGCCTGCACTTCTGGTTTGGTGATACCGGACTCCAGGTAACTGCTGCTTTTCCTCTAGCAGAATCTTTCACCGGACCACAGGATTAAAGGTACTGAATTTTCCTTTGGCATTACCATTTTGAAAGTGTTTTCTGGACTCATCAGGGTTTATTGCAAACTTGTATCTTATATGCTGTGAACTGAACTTATCATTGAAATCTGTGCCTATGTACATTCACTTCAGGAAAAGGCTGCATTTCTCATATATGTGACTCTATCTTCTGTGATACTCCTACAAGTGAACTCACTTATTTAGCTTAAGTATAAGTATAAATATCCTACCTATTCTTCAGTATTATATGCAAGTTTCATTTTTGTCTCACTCTTGCCTGTTAATCCTTATATACAGGCACTAATATCTGAAAGTACTGAACGTACAAAAGTTCTTACTGTTATTTCATATCTGAAAGGAGAACCCAAAGCTTGGGCTACCAATTTTTTTTGAGAATAATGATCCAATTCTGGATTCTCTACAACAGTTCTTTGAGAAAATGTCTTTCCTCTATGAGGATAAAAATAAACAGAATATAGCTGAAAATGCACTTAAGGCATTAAAACAGAATAGAAGACCTGCTGAGGATTATGTCTCTGATTTCAAAAGGTGGGCACCTGACACCATGTGGAATGAGGCAGCATTGCTATACCAATTTCGTACTGGTCTTTCAGACATTGTTAAGGATGAATTGGCAAGGGGTCCTCTCCCCTCTACTCTCGATGGACTTATGTCACATGCTGTCACTATAGATCGGAGGATTCATGAACGTAAAAGTGAGAGAGGTTATGCAGAACAGCCATGGAGAAAGTCACCTATACCATCCTATACTCCTCCTGTTGCCCGCACTTCTGATGAACCAATGGAGATTGCTTTTACTAAAGGTCCTTTGACTACAGAAGAAAAGAACAGAAGAAAGGCCAATAATTTGTGCTTATACTGTGCTTCCAAGGCACATACAGTAAAGGACTGTCCTATTCTCCAGAAACAAAAGGGTAAGAGTAGGTCTTCAGTAGTAGTTTGTACTCAACACTTTTCACTTATTACTCATTGTAACCTCTCTATCTCTTTACAGTGGGAGGGACAAAGAATCCAGACACAGGCCATTATTGACTCCGGAACCACGGGCAATTTCATTGATAAAACTTTTCTTGATAAATATCACATTCCGTTAATAAAACTTATTGATTCACTAGCCATACGTGTGATTGATGGTTCTTATTTATCTTTAGGTCCTATCACCCATAAGACCGTACCACTGCTCATGACCACTACTTCTGGTCATAGAGAGTCTATATTCTTTGACGTTATAGCATCACCCCAGTTTCCTATATTTCTAGGTCTACTCTGGTTGCAAACACACAAACCTCAGATATCTTGGAGAAATTCACAAGTTCTCTTCAATTCTACATTTTGTTCTAAATCCTGTTACCTGCCAACAAATATACTTAACACATCCATTGAGACTCCTGTTATTCCTAAGACATACTCAGACTTTATGGATGTTTTTGACAAAACTGAAGCAGAAAACTTACCTCCACACAGGTCATACGACTGCCCCATAGAATTGTTACCTGGTTCTGATATCCCATACGGACATATATACCCTCTTTCTGCGCCAGAATTAGTACATTTGAAACAATATCTCGATGACAACTTACGGAAGGGCTTTATTAGGCCATCAACATCCCCAGCTGGTGCGGGTATGTTCTTCGTCTGTAATAAAGATAACACGTTAAGACCAATTATTGATTACCGAGAGCTCAACAAAAGAACCAAGAAGAACAGATACCCTCTGCCCCTTATTCCAGAAATCATAGAACGATTACAAGGGGCAACTATTTTCACTAAACTCGATCTGAGAGGGGCGTATAATTTAATAAGAATCAAAGAGGGACACGAATTGCTGACGGCGTTTCGAACAAGGTATGGCTTGTTCGAGTACGCTGTCATGCCATTCGGTTTATGTAATGCACCAGCAACTTTTCAGTGCTTTATTAAGGATTTATTTAGAGATCTACTTGACGTATGTATGATTATATATCTTGACGACATACTGATTTAATCCAAAACTGAAGAACAACATACTATACATGTACGCACTGTTTTACTTCAACTTAGACAAAATTCACTTTATGCTAAACCTGAAAAATGTATTTTCAATACGGATACTATATCTTTTCTGGGTTATTCAATTTCTCCTTTAGGCATACAGATGGAACAAAAAAAATAGAAGCTATAAATTCTTGGCCTACTCCTACTAACAAGAATGAGATACAGTGTTTCATTGGTTTTGCTAAACTTTTATAGAAGATTTATCAGAAATTTCTCTTCTATTGCTAAACCTATCACTTCTTTAAGTGGTAATTCATCAACATTCCATTGGACCCCTCAAGCAGAACAATCTTTCCAAAAGTTGAAACACTCTTTCACTACTGCTCCAATTCTTAAGTTTCCTGATCCCCAATTGCCATATATATTGGAGGTTGATGCATCTGACTATGGCTTGGGAGCTATTTTGTCGCAAAGAAAAACACCCAACACCCCCATGCATCCCGTTGGTTACTTTTCAAGAGTTATGACATCCCCAGAAGTGAACTACTCCATTGGAGAAAAAGAACTCCTGGCCATAAAATCTGCCCTTGAATTTTGGAGGCATCTCCTGGAAGGTACAACCATTCCTTTTTTGATTTACACCGACCATAAAAACTTGGAATACCTTAAAACCAATAAAACATTATCGGCACGTCAAATCAGATGGAGCTTATTTATCAGTCGTTTTGATTTCCTTATTACATACAGGCCTGGATGCAAAAATGGTAAGGCCGATTCTCTTTCCAGGAAAGTTTTAAGACCTTCATATTCCAACACAACTGGTAGTGTCATTCCCCAAAGTAAATTTATTGGTTTAGCTTTGGATTTCACTACTAACCTCCAGTCCTCTCAAAAACAAGATCCCGACTTACCTCTGCCTTACCTTACCAAAAATAAGGATGGTCTGTATTATCATGATGGAAAGCTCTACGTACCCTCAAATCTACGAAAAGAGATCTTGCATTCTGTCCATGAATCCGTTATATGTGATCATCCTGGATTCCGTAGAACAAAACATCTCCTACAAAGGGATTTCTGGTGGCCCTCCATGTCATCTGATGTTGATAAACATATCAAAGCTTGCACTATTTGTGCTATGGCGAAACCATCCAAGGCAGCTCCATATGGTTTACTCTTATCTCTACCCGTGGCTGATAGGCCTTGGAAAGACATTGCTATGGATTTCGTGGTAGAACTTCCTAGCTCTAACAACCATAACTGCATCATGGTGGTCGTCGATTTGTTTTCCAAGATGGCTCATTTTGTACCTTGTCATTCCTTGCCTACAGCCTCTGAAACTGCAAAACTTTTTCTTTCTCATATTGTTAGGTTGCATGGACTTCCAGATACCATAACATCAGATAGAGGTTCTCAATTCACCTCAAAGTTCTGGACTCAACTATGTATCATTTTAAAAATACAGCGCAGACTCAGCTCTTCATATCACCCCCAAACAAATGGGCAAACGGAGAGAACAAACCAGACACTTGAGCAATACTTATGCTGTCATTGTGCTTTCTTACAGAATGATTGGTTGTCTTTACTACCTACTGCTGAATTTGCTTTTAATAATGCAGTTAATGCTTCTACAAAAGTTTCACCTTTTTATGCGAATTACGGTTTCCATCCTAGATTTCATTTATATCCCAGAGAAGACACCATCTGTCCCTTGGTCAATGACACAATAAACAAATTATCTCAACACTTTCGGATCATTCAGGACAATCTTAAAACATCTCAACAACAACAGAAGACCTTTTACGATTTTCGCAGGAGGCAACCCCCTGCTTATGTAGTTGGTGATATGGTTTGGCTATCGACTAAACATCTGCATCTGAAGGTTCCTACCAAGAAACTGGCTGCCTTATATATTGGTCCGTTTAGGATATCTAGGGTTATTAATCCCAACGCTGTCACTTTGGAATTGCCGGACTCCATTCCAGTGCACCCCACCTTTCATGTCTCGCTCCTTAAGCCCTCTACAGTTGGGGCTCCTCCCTTCTCTAGTTGTGCTCCCCCGATTTCTGATCTTTTGCTTCCAGAATATGAGATTCAGGACATTTTGGATTCCCGTTTTCATCTCAATGAGCTGCAGTATCTCATCCATTGGAGGGGTTTTCCCATGATGAGGATTCTTGGGAACCCTCCACAAATCTGACGGCTCCTCGCTTGGTCTCTCTCTTTCATCGGAGGAATCCTGATCGTCCTAGGCCCTGAGCCTCAGAGTGGCTCCTTTCGGGGGGGGTTCTGTCATGTCTGAGGTCTTGTCAGTTTGTCTGTCCCTTTAAATTTGAACCCTTTATAAGGCTCCTCCTAACTGAATCCTGTGCTCTGTAATTTGATCCTTATGCTGAGTATCCTGGCTTGTGCTGAAGCAATCTACATGCTCTCCGGATCTCTACCTGAGCCTACTTACAGGAACTCACCAAAATCTATTTCCTGCAATTTTTTTTGTTATTTCTTATGCTTGCTACAAATACCTTTGTCTTCTCAGCATTTACTTAAGCTTATACACTTACCGCTCACAGATTGTGCTTTTCAGAATTCCTCTGCCGTGCCTGTAAGCAGCTCCTCTGCTATACTCACAGCCTGCACTTCTGGTTTGGCGATACCGGACTCCAGGTAACTGCTGCTTTTCCTCTAGCAGAATCTTTCACCGGACCACAGGATTAAAGGTACTGAATTTTCCTTTGGCATTACCATTTTGAAAGTGTTTTCTGGACTCATCAGGTTTTATTGCAAACTTGTATCTTATATGCTGTGAACTGAACTTATCATTGAAATCTGTGCCTATGTACATTCACTTCAGGAAAAGGCTGCATTTCTCATATATGTGACTCTATCTTCTGTGATACTCCTACAAGTGAACTCACTTATTTAGCTTAAGTATAAGTATAAATATCCTACCTATTCTTCAGTATTATATGCAAGTTTCATTTTTGTCTCACTCTTGCCTGTTAATCCTTATATACAGGCACTAATATCCTTTTCTCCTCTGTTCATCAAGTATTGGATTCAGCTTTCACTAATTGAGCTAATCTTTTCTGCAGAGTTGAGAATTCCTTTTTAACCCATACTGGGCCCTCAGTCTAGGATCAGAATAGGGGATTGTGACTTAACAGCCCCGATATTTGTGAGACTGAGTGGTAACCTAACCAATTCCCTGTATTGATTCTTACATGCTCTGACCCCACTCTGCCACGTGGCCTCAGAAAGTGTCAAGGAGGCTTGATGGCTGTATAGCCCTCCACTAACCTCGGTAGGATCGTAGGTAGAGCCGGGTAATGGACGTGTTCGGGATCACTCCAATGCTCTGATCTTGTTAACTGCTATGTCTGTAGCCACTTCTGCTCCGGAGCGGAGCCCGACCCTCCGGAGCTAGTTTCAAGCAGGTACTCTGAGCAGTTAAGTAGGAGGGCCGAAGAGGATCCGGGAAACTTTGCCGCTCTTACTGTATAACTCCCTCTTGGAACAAAAGTGGCCCTTTTAAACACTTTGTTATATTGAATGCTCGTGTCGGGTAGGAACTCCAGCAGTTCAGGAACTCAGAGCTGGAATTGGTAGGCTTCATATAAGGTCTCTTAGCTGAAAATCTATACATAAAACAGATTTTCTCTCTGGAGCTCTTTCCTACTGCGACTACTCAGTTAGGCAGTTAACTCCGCCCCCTTTTATTTCTGAGAATGTTTTAATGTGCCCATCTCTCAAGAGGGAGTATATTAGTATTCTGACTAGTTTATTTTGCTTATCAGAAGGTTTACTCAAGGTCAAACCAGGAAATATACTTGTGTTCAGTACGGAGGTGAGTGGTGAGTAGTGTGTTGAGATTTTATCTGAGACATGCAATATTTTATCCCAGACTTGCAGTCTCCTCTATAAGTGGGTTAGTAGGTTTTATATGTAGGCGTAATTTGTTTGGGATCCAGCATATATCTTGTAACAAGTTATTTGTAAGGTTTTGATCGTCAATATTGACCCATTTTTGGGGTTGAGTGATTGGTTCCAGGATACTATGCATGATAAATGTATCGCCGTGTAATAAATTAGGATGTTCGGTACTCCCATACCACCCTGCTCTTTGGGCAAATATATGGTGTGTTTTGTAATTCTCGGTTTTGTATAGGACCATATAAATTTGTTTAGACTGTTTTTAAGGTTGTTCATATATGAGATCGATGGAACTAGGGTCAAAGCTTGCATGAGGTATAGAATTTTGGGTAAAATAGTCATCTTTATTGCATTAACTCGCCCTAGCCAGGACAAGTGGTTGGTTCGATGCCATGAGTTGAGTTCGACATCTATCTGACGTTTCAATTTTTGATAGTTTGTTGTGATTGTTTCTGGTATGGAGGGCTTTATGACTATTCCAAGGTATGTAAAGTTGTCAGCAGAAGTGAAGGGCGTTCGGGTATCAATAAATTGTCATTATCATCTAGGGAGGCTCTTATCATAACCACTACCGATTTCCCCATGTTTATAGAAAAGTTTGAATGTAATTTATATTCATCTAGGATATTAATAAGGGCTGGGACAGACTCTCTTGTATGAGATAAGGTAAAAAGTATATTGTCTGCAAATAAAAGACATTTAGCAGTATATGATCCAATCTGGATTCCCTTCACCTCTTGTGTTGAGCGAACTTTGGCGGCAAGTACCTCCACCGATAGGGCAAATAGTAAGGGTGATAAGGGACGGGTGCCGTTACTAATTGTGAAGGGGTTCGAGAATGAGTTGTTAACTATTACTTTTGCATTGGGGGCAGCATAGATAGCCAAAATCTTATCTATGAAGCTTTGCGGGATTCCAAATTTGAGGAGTGACAGCCATAGAAAATGCCAATTAACTCTTTTAAAGGCTTTCTCAGCGTCTGTTGATAGGATCGTAAGAGGTAAGCCTTTGCATGATGTGTGGTGGATAATTTGGATCAGCCTAGTGGTATTGTCTTTGGCTTCCTGAGTGGGGATGAAACCAACTTGATCTTCATGAATTAAGTATGGAAGAGAATGTTTAAGTCTATTCGCTAATATTTTGGAGTACAATTTCAAATCTACATTCAAGAGAGATATTGGTCTGTAACTTTCTGTCCTTGTGGGGTCTTTGCCTGCCTTTGGAATAACTGTTATAGTTGCTTCTAACATTTGTTTAGAGAAGGTGGAGTTTTTACTTATGGAGTTGTAGAGAGAAAGGATATGTAAGTCAATAAAAGATATCATCAGTTTATAAAATTTGGGTGTAAAGCCATCAGGACCTGGGGCTTTGCCATTGGTCAGTTGCTTAATAGCTTCCTGTAGTTCAGTTTTTGAAATGGGGGATTCTAGGGTTGCTCTATCACTGTCTGTTAAGGTTGGTAACGTGACATGTGAAATGTAGTGTTCTATGTTTTCTCTCGCAATCGGTGAGCTACTAGTATCTAGATTATATAGTTTGCCATAGTATTCAGGGAAAGCATTTGCTATTTCATTGTTTGTATGTGAGGTGCATCCTTCTCCATTTTGGATCTATCTAATAAATGACCTAAAAGTCTTTTTCTTAAGGGATCTGGCCATTAGTTTACTGGTTTTATTTTTTCCACCAAAAATTTAGCATTTAGGGCTAGAGCCCTGCAGTGTGCATTTTTAATCAGGTGCTGGTGTAGATTTTATCTAGCTTGACTAACTCTTTGTATGAGGTCTAGTGATTTCGGATCTCGTTTATGATCTTCTTCAGCTATTTTTAATGTACTAAGCAGATTAGAGTATTCCTGTTCTAATTGTCTACGATGCTGTACGATTTGTTTAATGATCTCACCCCTAATGAAACATTTATATGTCTCCCAATTGTTGACCTGAGATGTATTGTTGGGGTCATTAATATCAAAGAATAGGGTTGTTTTGTCTGCAATGTTTTTAAAAATTAGGGGATCAGTAAAAATCGTGTCATTGAGCTTCCATGAATTCCTTGACACAGATTTTGGGGGCCATGCAAAGGAACTGAGAACCATGTCATGATCTGACCAAGGAGTTTGTGAGATTTTCGAGTCAATAAGTAGATGTAGCAAAGTTTGGTCAACTAAAACATAGTCTAGTCTGGTGTATATTTTTTGAGGATGTGAAAAAAACGTGTAGTCTTTTGTAGTGCTGTGGGTAAATCTCCATGTGTGAAAAGTGGGGATGGTTTGGAGTTCAAGGCAGTTAGCTTTAATAATTTTATTTGCGATGTATGATTTCCATGAGGAAACATCTATAGAGGGGTTTAGGGGAAAATTCCGATTGCCTGCTATAAATAAAGGACCTATAGCATGGTCCAGCTGCAAATTCATCACTTTTTTGAAAAATGAGGGATGGGGTTTGTTTGGGGCATATAAATTCAGTAGGGTGATAGGTCTACCATAACAGAGCCCCACTAAAAGAAGAAACCTTCAGGTCAAAGGGTAGATTCTTCTTGAAAAGAATGCAGACCCCATTTTTTCAGAAGTATTGGAACAGGTGTAATATTTATCATAATAATGAGTAGGAAATCGTGGTTCATGTTTTTTTCTTCAAGTGAGTCTCCTGAATGAAGACTATGTCAAGGTGTTTCTTGTAGAAGTCGTGGGGGGCTATTGAATGGTTTTGAGCCGACAGGAACCCTTTTACATTCTGAGTTGCTATGATGAGTTGCTATGAAGGTTATTGGATACCATTTGTTGTGTCTTGTGTAGGATTACAAGTCTTTATGTATTTTGAATAGTTAGGATAAATATAGACAAATAGTTGTTAAATTGAGGGGTTTTGTTGGGGAAAAGTGGGAGGGGTTAAGAGAATAAAAGGTTCTTCTGAATGGATAATCTTAAAAAGAAGCACTAAGGGGCTTAGTTAGCTATATTAGGTTTAAAGGGGGTTATAAAACAGGGTCTTTTAGTGGATTGTGTGAAGTATTATCTAATTTATGTGATCCAGGGGTATAGAGCATATGTTAGCATCCCAGATCAAAAGGGGTCTTCTAACATGTCTGTCTCTTGTGCAAAATATGGTCAATTATGCAAAAATCAAGATTATGGTACAGTTTGTATGGAAGACGTGATCTGCATAAGATTAGTAGACAGTAGATTTTCAGGTAAATATAGGAAAGGCCTGTTAATCAAATCAATAGTGGTCTATCTGATGTAGCTCATATTATAGAGTGAACCTCTGATGGATAATATATAACTCAATATGGTGGTAGAAGAGTTGTTATCAGTACAAGTAAAACAAACTATAACATAATACTTAACATTAACCATTGTGTAAAAGGCGTAACTATGCCCACTATAAATATGGCTAGTCTTCTAGAAAAAGCGATTTTACATTTATATTCAAACATATTTTACTAACATTGTACCTGTGGAAAGGGAAGTTTTTCACCTTACTCATAAGGTTGCACATTTTCCTTAAGTACTTGATGTCATTCTGAGCTGTAAGGCCTATCTAGAAGGGTTAATCAAAACATAACTGTAAACAAACAAGGCTATTTCTTTAAACTAAGAATAAAAGATAGAACTTAAGCGACAGTAGGTAGACATATTCAACAATTACCCCCTACAGGGTTACATATGAGCTTAGGTGAGATATTACACCAGCATTTGACGTCTATTGATGTTAAGACAACAATATAAGTAAACCAAATTGTAGCATAACATTAACATCTAATATTCTGTGAACTTCATTAAAATACCTGCCATAAATATGTCTAAATTTCTAGAAAAAGCAGTCTATCATCTATGTGTGAACATGTATTAATAACAATGTACCTATAAGAGATAGGGTCTCTTTACCATTTTCATAAGGTTACGTAGCATATCTCAGTAGTTGATAGTTTTGAACTGTAAGACCTATCTAAAGAGGTTAATCAAAACCTAACCTGCAAACAAACAAGGTTATTACTTTAAACGAAGAAGAGGAGATAAATCTCAAACAGCAAAAGATCAGCAGGCTCACCAAGTACCATACTATAGGGTTATATGCAAGTTCTGGTGAGTATACAATGTCAGTGTGTAACGTCTATTACTGTGAAGACAATGAGCTTATCGAGAACTGCTGTTTCAAACTGGATAGCATCAAGATACTGATAGTTCGTC
This sequence comes from Bombina bombina, assembly GCF_027579735.1. Classification (NCBI taxonomy): domain Eukaryota; kingdom Metazoa; phylum Chordata; class Amphibia; order Anura; family Bombinatoridae; genus Bombina; species Bombina bombina. Next base: position 969,810,262 of record NC_069501.1, on the reverse strand, counting down.
AACTTCTTGAACAAGTATTCTAGAATCTACGACTTGTGCCTCGTGCTAATTATGTCACTTTAACTTGGTTGGTAAACTCCGGCTCTAATACAAAGGTTGTATGACCAGGATCATCTTTTTCCCCTTTTCATGTTTTGATCGCTACTTTTAGGGTTTAGATCAAAATCTAAGTATTCTCTTTTCTGCTAAACAGAGGGTGTCTTTAGGCAGACATCTGTGTTTGCTGAAGATCCTAAGATTGGTGTCTTTTGTTAGGTGGGTATTTGGCTATGTCACTCCAGGATTTGGATTTAGACGCTTGTGGTGATATTTCCCTCTGCTTCGAGGCCAAGGTGTTGTCCGCTTCAGTAGTATTAGGGGGGCTAATACCTAAGTTATTGCAAAATGAGATGATATCCAGTGGCTGAGTGCAGTCGTATCTCTTTCCATTTTTAGTTACTTGAACTTGGACCGGAAAGCCCCATCGGTATGGTATATTGAGGTTGCGGAGGTGCAAAGTCAAAACACTGAATTTTCTCCTAATCTGCAGTGTACGTACAGATAGATCAGCAAAGAATCTCACATTTGTGCCTTGATATTGAAAGGTGGCTTGTTGGTGCGCTTGGTGCAAGATCATCTCTTTCTCTTGAAATCTCGTGAAACAGATCACTATGTCTCTAGGTGGGCTATCATTAGCGGGTTTCGGCTTAAGAGTGCGATGAGCCCTTTCTATTTGTATAGGAGAGGAGTTTGGATGTTCATCCCCTAGCAGAGCACGGAACATACCATCTAGATAGTTGCGTAAGTGGGGACCAAGCACTGTCTCAGGAACTCCCTTTATTCGTATGTTATTGCGTCTTGTTCTATTTTCAATATCATCCATCTTAGATTCCAGCTCCTGTATGTGTTTTTGTTGTATACGCATTTTGTTAGACATTAATAAAATATCAGATGTTATTTCCTCTCTATTGCCTTCTAGAGTTTCAACTCTCTTGCCCAAGTCGTTTATCTCTTTCTTGAGATCTGCACACTCTTCTTTGACACACAGCTTCACTTAATTTTTTTAATTTTTTTTTAAATAGTAATTTTTATTGAGGTATTCAAAGTCACAAACAACTTATGCATTGCATTTGAAAACATAACCTTATAACATTGTCACATGAAAACATAGTCTTTGGTTCTAGAGGTGTATCAGCACCTCTATTGTCTATATTACCTCGTTTTTACAGAGGCCGTTGTTCAAGAGCTTTTCAACTTTACCAAAACTTTATGATTAATCTTAGTAGCAGTATGATTGAGGCGGCCTTTGATTCAGCGGGTCTGCCCGCTAGGGTGTCTCGATACTCAAGTACCATAGACTTCAATGGGTCACAGGAAGCAGAGGTTCCCGTGGCTCATTAGGAGATACGTGGGGTTTAAGAGAGCCCGTGTAAGCTTCACTTAATTTATGAGTGACTCTATCAATTTAAGCGTGACCAGGCCCTCAGTTTCTTGTTGTATGTCTATGTCAGTGTTCAGGAGTACTGAGGTAGTAAGATCTAGTGGGGTGTCTGGAGTGGGCCCTAAAGTTTCCTCACTGGGCCTAGATTTGTCTGCTGTTTTGAAAAAGGTAGAGACATTAGTCGGTGTGGTTTTAGTGGGCTTATCCTGCCTAGGTAATCTCCTGGAGGCCATCTCTGTATTTATTTGAGAGGGTTCAATGCAGGCAATGTTCAAACTTCTACTTTGGATTGATGCGCAATTGTAACGCAGCAAAGCATTGTATCATATTGTAGAAATGTTATCATACGTAAATATCTCTGTGATTGTTTGACTTGTTATAAAGTGCATCAATCAATTGTAATATATAACCAGTATTATGAGCGATGAAGTCTATTACGCTTGAATATACTTTATATCATGTTAAATATGTAGCCATTAGCCACATGGCGTTGTTTCCAGCGATCTCCTTAGATTCATAGGTGTGTGGTTGGGTGTTGCTGATATATCAGTTTGTGAGAGGTAAGTATGGATGCGTATGCTGATATTCGTGCTTACCCAGTGCAAAGTAGGAAGTCTCTCTTGGAACCTGTCTCTCACAGGTTCTGGGATCCGCCATAGTCCAAGAGGTCTGTGTGAGTAGGCCGCAAATTCTTTGATGCCGTGCCGCTTCAGATAGGGTAGCGAAAGTATTCGCTGAGTAGGTATTCTTGACCAGAACTTTTCTTTTACCCTATGGATTTTCCTGAAGCACTAGAGTGCTATTATTTGTGCCTCACAGCTTTCCACTAGCAGGATCATTAAAAGGACGCGGCCATCTTAAACGGCGTTCCGGCTCTGCCCCTCTCTCTGCTTATGTATATATTGCTATTTCATGAATAAACATATAGATACACAAATAGATAAATGGACACATGGACCAAACTCTAGTTACCATTTCATAATGCAAAACATTTAAATATTTAACTAAATTTATTAAATAGATAAATGTCTCAAGAGCAATCATAATCACATAAAAATTAGCAGCCCAAATTTTATTAGAAATTTGTATCCTAGTAGTATCTGAGTTAAACATCGGTTAATGTGATATTATATTATTCTATATTATATATATATATATATCCCTACTAGTAGCTCTTTTATATATATATATATATATATATATATATATATATATATATATATATATATATATATAGATATATATATATATATATATATATATATATATATATATATATATATATATATATATATATATATATAGGGACAGAACTCAAATGTAGTAACTAGCTCAATTATTCCCAATGATTAATCAGATCAAACATATTGGGTAATCGATTTTGGAGCTTAAAGATCCAAAAAGCCTCCCTCCAGTACAAGAACTTAGTCCTATCCCCTCCTCTCTTTGGGGCAAACACCCTTTCAATTGCCTGCCACTTGAAGAAATGTATATTTTTGTCATGTTTCATTTTTGTCATGTTTCATTATAAAATGGGAAGCCAAAGCAGAACATTCTCGCCCATTGTCTATATTGGTGAGATGCTCTCTAATCCTAGACCTCACCTCTCTAGTGGTGAGCCCTACATACTGCATTTTTCAGAAGACACAAGAGACCAAATACACCACATAGCTCATAGAGCAATTTATACACTGTAGGGTAGTATACTCCTGACCTGTAGCATATGATACAAATTTTCTAGTGACCTGAATAAAGTCACAGGCCTTACACCTTGTACTTCCACATCTAAAAGTCATATTATGGGTAAACCAGGAGTTTCTTGTCCCTTCAATAATATTGGGAAGCTAGTGAGAGTATATTTCCTAACGTTACTCCTTTTATGTACGAGGCCCTACAACATTCTTTAATATACTCTTTAAGTTTGCTATCAAGCTAACAGAATAGGGAGATGTTTTTTCATTATGCTACATACATTGGACTACTGATTACTGTAACTTGTCACAAAAGTCGACTTTTTATCCTCAGTATTCTTGTATTTATGTTTGTCTACCAGAAGACTTTGTCTTGAGCAGAGATCTACCTGAGCTTTTGCCCTTTTTATAACCTTGTATGAGTAACCCCTTTCTCTCAAGTGTTGGGTTAATATTACACATTCTTGTTTATATGTTTCAGTATTACTACAATTTCTCTTGATCCTCAAAAATTGTCCCTTTGCAATCGCAAAAGGGACATAGGTGGGATGATTACTTGTAGCATGCAACAAGATATTTTTTTTTTTTCAAGAAATTTTTTATTGAGTTAAATGATACAGAGGGTACAACATAAAAAACATTTGTAAACAGTTTCGTAGTGACAAAATTAATGGCTGAAGTGACAGGAGTGAATAATGGAAAGAATCTGAGCATACAATGACAGATGGAGATCACATAAGAATACATGACATTATATCCTCTGGACTTTACAAAATATTCTGCATTTTTTTTTTATTTTATTACTATTAAGAACATCTTATAATATAAGTTTAAACAGATAAGTAACCAAACCAGAAGGGTCTGGTGAAAAGAGGGAGAAAAGAGAGAAGAGAAAGGGGAGTAGGGAAGATCAGTAAAAAAAAAAAAAAAGGGGGGAAGGGGGGGAGAGGGGGACTCGGGGCATGCGCTCAGGCGGAAGGAAACAGCAGGCTGAGGCCTAAACAGGAGGAAACTCGGACCAACCATCACTATATGGTTCTATTCCAGTATGCCAACAGGAGCTCATGTTGGTCGAGTTTATGAGTTTTTAAGTAATGACAGCAACTCATTCACCTGCTGCCGCCACTCTAGTACAGTGGGGACTGTTTGTGATTTCCAATACTTTGGTACAATTTTCTTAGCAGCCGTCAACATAAGGAGCAGCAGTGCTTGTTTGCCCTGGCCAACTAATCGGGGCAGGGAGCAAAATAACAAGATTTCCGGTGTTAAAGGAATTGTTGTACCTAGTACTTCGGTCATTGCTTTAAACACCGCCGCCCAATACTCTGTCAGGAGAGGACAACCCCACCAGACATGAAGGAGGGAGTCCACCTCCCCACAGCCCCGCCAACACGTGTTAGTCGTTCTAGGGAACATTTTACAAAGTCTTGCAGGCGTCAAGTACCAGCGGGTGATAAGCTTTAGATGTATTTCTTGTATCTTAGCTGAGACTGAAGAGCGCTTAATTAATCTAAAAGCCCTCATCCATGTCTCAGCGTCCAGGTCATTATTAGGGAGTAGTAGGTATGACCATAGCTTTGTATAATTTGGAAATTAAGTGTCTGGGATGGTGAGGTTGTATACAAAGTTTCTCAAAGTATGTTGGTTCCCTACCGAAGCCTTGTCTATTTTTGTGATGTGAGATAAAGTGAACTAATTGGTTATAGTGGAGACAGGAGGAAAAAATTCCCCCGTGAGTCTCCGCAAGGGATCTTTGCGTTTTCAGTTTGCCTTCTTCCGAAACGAATTGCATGGAGCCCGTTCTGAGGGGGGTATAGACTCGGTATTCTACTTTTCAGTCTGTGGAAGGGGATGTCCACATTCTCCAAAAGCGTGGAGAGCGGGCCAGGTCTGGAGGAGATGTGTGTGTTGGTGGATATAAGCTTGATGTCTTGTAAGACTTTGGGGGAGGTATTAATATTTAATATTTCAGATTTTGAGATGTTAAGTTTGAAGTTAGACACCAAACCATAGGCGTTCAGCTCTGACAACAACTCAGGTACAGAGCTTTCTGCATCTGTCAGGGAGAAGAGGATATCGTCAGCATATAACGCTTGTTTATGCTCTGTGTGCCCGATCTTGATACCTTTAATATTATTGTTATTTCTAATTTTTTGGGCTAGGATTTCGATGGAGATGGTGAAAAGTAGGGGGGATAGGGGGCAACCCTGACGAGTTCCATTTTTAATGGACAAAGGCTCTGATAAAGTGTTATTAACCCTAACTATCGTATTTGGGTTTGAATATAACGCTAGAGTCATGTTTAGAAAGGGCTCCGGTATCCCCATCTCAGTCATAGACCAGCGAACCCAATTGTCCCTCGAAGGAGAAAAAGTTATGCTCAAGAAGATAACATATAACCATTAGGACAAACTCCTTTTGGTCCCTACAAAGATAGGTAGCTGTACTCAAAAAACTATCAACTGCGATGATTCCAAAATCGTGCGGGATGGTGGAATACAGAGATACCACATCCACTGTGAGCCATCCAAAATGAGGTTCCCATTGTATATCTTGAACTACTCTCAGAAGATCTTTAGTATCTCGTAGGTAATTCCCAAGTTGGCTCACAAGTGGTTGGATCACTGAATCCACCCACTCAGAGAGGGGTTCCAGTAACAAACCAATCCCTGACACGATTGGTCTACCCTGAATAACTTCCAAAGATTTGTGTATTTTAGGTAAATGATGGAAGAGGTGGATCTTAGGATATTGGACAATTACAAAGTCTGCTGTTTTCAAATCCATAAAACCTTTCTCTACCCCCACATCCACCATTGACCTCACTTGTTGCTGATATATCTTGGTTGGATTATATTTCAATTTACAATATGTATTAGTATCTTCTAATTGGCTCAGAGCCTCCATAACGTAATCAGTTCTCTTGAGTACAACTGTACCTCCTCCCTTGTCAGATTTTTTATAGACCAGATTTTTTCTTTCTTTTAGGGATGTTATTGCTGCCTTAAGTTTTTTGCTAGAATTCCTCTGTGATGACACATTGTTATTTAGATCAGTAAACTCTATTTCTACTGTTTTATGGAAGAATTCCAAAACTGTGCCTCTGCTTTGAATGGGATAAAATGACGACTTAGCTGAAAAAGTCTCAGTGATTTTATTTCCAAATACATCAACTTCAAATTTGCTTTCACTATTTTCTATACCCAAATCAAGAATACTCTCCATGTCTCTCAGGCAACAAAGATCTTCAAAATTCAGATCCAAATCTTTTCTCACAGGACTTTCAACAGTATCACTGACCTGTACGTTGTCTGTGGACATATGAGAGTGCTCTAAGATTTGATCTTCATTATAGTGTCTTTTCAAAGTAAGATTTCTTACAAACCTATTCAGGACAATTAAAGTATCAAACAATTTAAAGTTATTTTCTGGTACAAAACCCAGACCTAAATTAAGTGCTTTATATTCATCCATAGTTAGATCTTCTCCTGATACATTTATGACATTTCCCACTAGATGAATTTTCTTTCCTAAGGGGGTGATCAAATACTCTACAGTGAGATCTATTTATGTGCTCTTAACGGATATCTGTTTCTCTCTGTTTGCTCTCTCTGCTCTTTTCTAAGACCCCCCCCTTTGTTTCTTTCCTTTTCCAAATGAAAAACCTGCTGCATTGTGCTATGTTCCTCATCTATTACTGCCTCTCCAGCTTTATTTGCATCTTTTAGTATATATTTATTGGCCGGATTAACATAAGGTTTCTTTCATTTCCATTTTTGGGACCCTTTAGAATGAGTAGGCCCTTGATGATCCCCTTTACCTTGATTTATATTTACAATATCACTGGTAGCCACAATTTGTAAATGGCTACTTTGCTGACCTCAACCTCCCCTTAACTTTAGAATAGGACACCTATTAGACTTCTCCTTTGGAGTAGGTAGAACACTTTCACTGCCAGAATTTTCAAGGTAGTCCTCTGAATCACAATTGGATTCAAAGTCCTCATCATGGGATTCCGCCTCTGTGTCAGAGAAAGTCACTCTTTTACTCTTGGTATTCATGTTGGTATGCTCCTTTTCCTTTAAACCTTCTTGGGATATTTTATCCTCACCTCGTGTCCCAGTGTTCTTTCTTCCTTTTCCTCTACTTCTTCTTCCTTTGAAATGGAAAGCTTGATCTCTCTTGTTCCAGAAAAAAACTTGCCCTTTCTTATAGTCATCTAAATTTCTAATAAATTTACTGTGTTTTACTTTAATTTCTGATTTTACATCCTCCACAGTGGTTTTTAATATAACATCCATTTCAACATAGGAAGGATCTTATGTATATGTATCCAAATTAATTTGCAATTCTACGATCTTATCTCGTGTCACTGCTAATTCTTTGGTCTTATATTTAATAATCAATAGCAAGAGCCTAATGGAACAACTCCTGTAATACCTTGTTCCATTCATAAATGAAATCCTGTCACTCACTTACCCCACAAATGTGGGGTATTTATTCAATCTGAGACCACGTGGGATCATTTTTAAAGTTTGATACATTTCCAATGTCCATTTATCCAATTTTAATCATGTCTCTTTAAGTTGTAGAACTTCCATTAAATAGAACAAATCCCCTAATACTGAGTTTGTTCTACTGAGTGAAAATATACTTTTTAATTCTTTAAAAATGACTTTGTCAGCAGTTTCAGAATGAGGCTACCACCTGTGCACATAGGTGTATATAAGTGCAGATGAATGTGACTATGATTACGGGAATATCCAAAATGCGTCAGTGACGTCACACGGCCCCAGGTCGTAGCTTTGTTCTGAATTTTAGAATGTAGCAGGTGTTGCTTACTTGTGAGTGGTGTGTACATTAGTGCTTTTAATATTATCTTTTCAATAAAGAACCTCCCTTTTATACGACGGATTGAGCCGGTCTGGGTTTGTGCTGTTTTAAGCAGGATTGCATCCCATCCTCTATATAAAGATATTCTATTACCCTGGAGAGGGGCGATGAAATTGTTGCATCATAGTTTTTTGATTTCTAAACAACTGCCTTTGTTAGGTAACCCCAGATTTATTCCGGGGTTAAGCTATATGATGTTCCATCGCTGGAGGGTCAAGAAAATTGACTATATTTACCATCTTGTGGACCCCCTGACCCTGCTTCCGTATAATTTTAAGGAAAAGACGAGGTATCAGTATCAGATAAGTTGGGTTTTTTTTACAGGCAAAACACTATTTGCTTCAAATGATCAAAATAGAACCAAATATCATTCAAAAGCATCCCATTTTGGATTGTCCTAGGATTAAAAAAGGTTTACTTTCCTTTCTATATGGTATTTTATCTAATTTTTCTAGTAAAAAAAAAATTCTCTTTTTTTAAATAAAGTAGGAGAATGGGGATCGAAATATAGATTTATCCAGTGGGTTATTATCCTTATGAGATCTCTTATTTTTAAGAATTGGATTAACAATAGAATTCCTTCCATAGGGGCAATTAAAAGTTTAATGGCAAAACAGGCAATCCTGGAGGTCTATGACACAAAATTTTATAAAACAGATGGAATAGATACTTATAGTAGTATATGGATGGACTTTATTATATTTATGGGGAAGGATTTTGGTCGAAAATCACTCAGATTATTCCACTATTTGGAGCGGAGGAAGAGGAAGGGATATGCTTTTTTTCTCTTTATTTTCTTTGTTTTTGTTTTGTCTGTTTGTCTAGAGCCCTTGCTGTTGTGACACAGAGATGTTTTGTCATATACAGGGTAGGGACGAGATTAGAGCAATCTTATTTAAAATTATAGCTTAGCATTTATAAAGGTAGCTGAGTAACTAATGTTTCGGCTATATATGCTCCTTTTCCCCTGATTTATCACTGTGATGTATATTTTGATTTCTTAAATGTTTTACTTGTCTTAAGAAAGTTGTATGGAAAAAAAAATGTGTAACAAAAATTTAATAAAAAAAAAAAAAAAAAAAGAATTCTGTAAGAAAAATGGTGGAACCTGAAAGTCCCAGAGACATGAAAGATGCCTTCCATATGGCTAGATTTAGAGTTTTGTCGGTAACGACCCGCGTAGCTAACGCTGGCTGTTTTTCCCCCGCACCTTTTAAATACCGCTGGTATTTAGAGTTCACAGAAGGGCTGCGTTAGGCTCCAAAAAGGGAGCGTATAGCATATTTACCGCCACTGCAACTCTCAATACCAGCGGTGCTTACTGACGCGGCCAGCTTCAAAAACGTGCTCATGCACGAGTCCCCCATAGAAAACAATGGAGCATTTTGAGCTGAAAAAACCTAACACCTGCAAAAAAGCAGCGTTCAGCTCCTAACGCAGCCCCATTGTTTCCTATGGGGAAACAGTTCCTAAGTCTGCACCTAACACCCTAACATGTACCCCGAGTCTAAACACCCCTAACCTTACACTTATTAACCCCTAATCTGCCGCCCCCGCTATCGCTGACCCCTGCATATTATTATTAACCCCTAATCTGACGCTCCATACACCGCCACAACCTACGTTATCCCTGTGAACCCCTAATCTGCTGTCCCTAACACCGCCGACCCCTATATAATATTTATTAACTCCTAATCTGCCGCCCCCAACGTCGCCTCCACCTACCTACAATTATTAACCCCTAATCTGCCGACCGGACCTCACCGCTACTATAATAAATGTATTAACCCCTAATCCGCCTCACTCCCGCCTCACTAACCCTATAATAAATAGTATTAACCCCTAATCTGCCCTCCCTAACATCGCCGACACCTAACTTCAAGTATTAACCCCTAATCTGCCAACCGGACCTCACCGCTACTCTAATAAATGTATTAACCCCTAAAGCTAAGTCTAACCTTAACACTAACACCCCCCTAAGTTAAATATAATTTAAATCTAACAAAATAAATTAACTCTTATTAAATAAATTATTCCTATTTAAAGCTAAATACTTACCTGTAAAATAAACCCTAATATAGCTACAATATAAATTATAATTATATTGTAGCTATTTTAGGATTAATATTTATTTTACAGGCAACTTTGTATTTATTTTAACCAGGTACAATAGCTATTAAATAGTTATTAACTATTTAATAGTTACCTAGTTAAAATAATTACAAAATTACCTGTAAAATAAATCCTAACCAAGTTACAATTAAACCTAACACTACACTATCAATAAATTAATTAAATAAAATACCTACAATTATCTACAATTAAATAAACTAACTAAAGTACAAAAAATAAAAAAGAACTAAGTTACAAAAAATAAAAAAAATATTTACAGACATTAGAAAAATATTAAAACAATTTAAAGCTAATTACACCTACTCTAAGCCCCCTAATAAAATAACAAAGACCCCCAAAATAAAAAAATGCCCTACCCTATTCTAAATTTAAAAAGTTCAAAGCTCTTTTACCTTACCAGCCCTTAAAAGGGCCTTTTGCGGGGCATGCCCCAAAGAAAACTGCTCTTTTGCCTGTAAAAAAAAAAACATACAATACCCCCCCCAACATTACAACCCACCACTCACATACCTCTAATCTAACCCAAACCCCCCTTAAATAAACCTAACACTAAGCCCCTGAAGATCTCCCTACCTTGTCTTCACCACACCGAGTTCACCGATACGTCCTGGCTCCGACGTCTTCATCCAAGCCCAAGCGGGGGCTGAAGATGTCCATGATCCGGCTGAAGTCTTGATCCAAGTGGGAGCTGAAGAGGTCCATGATCCGGCTGAAGTCTTGATCCAAGCGGGAGCTGAAGAGGTCCATGATCTGGCTGAAGTCTTCTATCAAGCGGCATCTTCAATCTTCTTTCTTCCGGATCCATGTTCATCCCACCGACACGGAACATCCATCTTCACCGACGACTTCCCGATGAATGACGGTTCTTTTAAGGGACGTCATCCAAGATGGCGTCCCTCGAATTCCAATTGGCTGATAGGATTCTATCAGCCAATCGGAATTAAGGTAGGAAAATTCTGATTGGCTGATGGAATCAGCCAATCAGATTCAAGTTTAATCCGATTGGCTGATCCAATCAGCCAATCAGATTGAGCTCGCATTCTATTGGCTGATCGGAACAGCCAATAGAATGCGAGCTCAATCTGATTGGCTGATTTAATCAGCCAATCAGATTTTTCCTACCTTAATTCCGAATGGCTGATAGAATCCTATCAGCCAATCGGAATTTGAGGGACGCCATCTTGGATGACGTCCCTTAAAGGAGCCTTCATTCGTCGGTAGTCCGTTGGGGAAGAAGGATGTTCCGCGTCGGCGGAATGAAGATGGATCCTGAAGAAGAAGATTGAAGACCCCGCTTGGAAGATGACATCGCCCGGATGAAGACTTCTTCAGCGCCGCTTGGAAGATGACATCGCCCGGATGGAAGACTTCTTCTGCGCCGCCTGGAGGATCACTTCATCGGATGGAAGACTTCTTCAGCGCCCCTTGGAGGATCACTTCTGCCGGATCTCCTCTTCGGTTCCATCGGTGGCTTGGCTGAGTGAAGACGACTCAAGGTAGGATGATCTTCAGGGGATTAGTGTTAGGTTTATTTAAGGGGGGTTTGGGTTAGATTAGGGGTATGTGGGTGGTGGGTTTTAATGTTGGGGGGTTGTATTTTTCTATTACAGGCAAAAGAGCAGTTTTCTTTGGGGCATGCCCCGCAAAAGGCCCTTTTAAGGGCTGGTAAGGTAAAAGAGCTGGTAACTTTTTAATGTAGAATAGGGTAGGGAATTTTTTTATTTTGGGGGGCTTTGTTATTTTATTAGGGGGCTTAGATTAGGTGTAATTAGCTTAAAATTGTTGTAATATTTTTAAAATGTTTGTAACTTATTTTTTTTATTTTTTGTAAATTAGCTTTTTTTATTTTTTGTACTTTAGTTAGTTTATGTAATTGTATTTAATTGTAGTTATTTGTAGTTAATTTATTTAATTAATTTAATGATAGTGTAGTGTTAGGTTTAATTGTAACTTAGGTTAGGATTTATTTTACAGGTAATTTTGTATTTCTTTTAGCTAGGTAGTTATTAAATAGTTAATAACTATTTAATAACTATTCTAACTAGCTCAAATATATACAAAGTTACCTGTAAAATAAATATAAATCCTAAAATAGCTACAATGTAATTATTAATTACATTGTAGCTATCTTAGGGTTTATTTTACAGGTAAGTATTTAGTTTTAAATAAGAAATAATTTATTAAAGTATAGTGTAGTGTTAGGTGTAATTGTAACTTAGGTTAGTTTTTATTTTACAGGTAAATTTCTCTTTATTTTAGCTAGGTAGCTATTAAATAGTTAATAACTATTTAATAGCTATTGTACCTAGTTAAAATAAATTGAAAGTTGCCTGTAAAATAAAAATAAATCCCAAGATAGCTACAATATAATTATTATTTATATTGTAGCTATATTAGGGTTTATTTTACAGGTAAGTATTTAGCTTTAAATAGGAATAATTTATTTAATAAGAGTTAATTTATTTCATTAGATTTAAATTATATTTAACTTAGGGGGGGGTGTTAGGGTTAGACTTAGCTTTAGGGGTTAATACATTTATTAGAGTAGCAGTGAGGTCCGGTCGGCATATTAGGGGTTAATATTTAAAGTTAGATGTTGGCGATGTTAGGGAGGGCAGATTAGGGGTTAATACTATTTATTATAGGGTTAGTGAGGCGGGAGTGAGGTGGATTAGGGGTTAATACATTTATTATAGTAGCGGTGAGGTCCGGTCGGCAGATTAGGGGTTAATAATTGTAGGTAGGTGGAGGCGACATTGGGGGCGGCAGATTAGGGGTTAATAAATATAATATAGGGGTCGGCGGTGTTAGGGGCAGCAGATTAGGGGTACATAGGGATAACGTAGGTGGCGGCGGTGTGTGGTCGGCAGATTAGGGGCTAAAAAAATTTAATAGAGTGGCGGCGATGTGGGGGGTCCTCGGTTTAGGGGTACATAGGTAGTTTATGGGTGTTAGTGTACTTTAAAGCACAGTAGTTAAGAGCTTTATAAACCGGCGTTAGCCAATAAAGCTCTTAACTCCTGACTTTTTTCTGCGGCTGGAGTTTTGTCGTTAGATTTCTAACGCTCACTTCAGCCAAGACTCTAAATACCAGCGTTAGAAAGATCCCATTGAAAAGATAGGATACGCAAATGGCGTAGGGGGATCTGCGGTATGGAAAAGTCGCGGCTGCAAAGTGAGCGTTAGACCCTTTCCTGACTTACTCTAAATACCAGCGGTAGCCCAAAACCAGCGTTAGGAGCCTCTAACGCTGGTTTTGACCGCTAACGCCAAACTCTAAATCTAGCCGAATTAAAGTAATTAAGCTCTCTGGAATACAGAATTTCACAGGGGAGAGATAAGTTAACTGGAGAACACCTGAGGTTGATATATAGGCTCAGTTTGTAACAATTACAATTTAAAGGGATAGGAAAGTCAAAATTAAACTTGCAAGAATCAGATAGAGTATGTAATTTTAAGACACTTTTTAAAATCACTTCTATTAACAAATGTGCTTTGTTCTCTTGGTGTCCATTGTTGAAAATATGCACATATCCTACACTAGTGGGAGCTAGCCGACAGTAGTGCAAGAAAAAAAGCACAGAGACAATAGGTGGCCTGCAGGGGCTTAGAAACAGACACTCTTAGAGTTTATAATTATGCAAAGCTGGGGAACGGGTAGTAAAAGTATAATCTGTCTGTCCCTTTAAATTTTAGCAGTCTGTGCAGCATTTCTTCTTTACAGGAGCCTTGCGATGTGATCCTTATGTGGGGATCTATTACTATTCAAATGGTAGCAGTGTGTGCAGCATTTATTCTTTATTGGAGCATTGCTGTGTAATCCTTATGTAAGGATCTATTACTGGTCAAATGGTAGCAGTATTTGCAGCATTTATTATTTACTGGAGCAGCTTTGCTGTGTGATCCTTAATGTGGGATACAGCTAATACTGATTAAATGATAGTGTATGTGCAGGGTATATTCTTTACTTGATCCTTGGGCTAAGCCATATAAGTGTATGTTAAACAGAAGTATATCAGTTGGGGCCCCCACGTTGAGAAAGGATACAAATATTTCTTAACTTTCCCCATTACATTGCTTTACTGTGTAATTTTATCTGCTTATACACCGTTCTGCAATTGTACTTTTCGTGTGCCCTAGCAAGCAGGGCTGCCTGTCATGTCTTCCTTCAGCCCTTCGCACTGGTAATAAGAAACTGGAAGTGCATTTATAGCTCTTGCTAGTATGGTAAATCCCTTTTCAGATTGTAGCACAGTGCTGAGTATAATTACTGAAGATGTGTACAGTATTGTATCTAATTGGTAAGTAGCCTGCATTGTGCTCTTAAATGGTGTGCGTTAGCAGTGTGTGTATATTAGTGAGCTGGGTATATTATGTTTCAGTTTGGTGTTTGCATAAACTGAGCAGGATGTATGCATATATTCTGTGCAAGTAATATAACAAATACCCCCCCCATAAAAGGTTAGTTTGCAGAGATAGATTAAAAATCTATTTTAAACCTCTACTTTATGATTTCTCAAATGTTTTGCTCACTTCTCCTGTTTTCTCAAATACCTAAAGTACAATTTGAATGGTGAGCGAGTTGCTTTACCTGGGCCACTGGGATGTACTTGCTTTCTTAGCCAGTATAGTGAAAAACTTAAATTATGCTTACCTGATAATTTTCTTATTTTCAGATGGAAAGAGTCCACAGCTGCATTCATTCCTTTTGGGAATTCAGAACCTGGCCACCAGGAGGAGGCAAAGACACCCTAGCCAGAGGCTCAAATACCTCCCCCACTTCCCTCATCCCCCAAGTCATTCTGCCGAGGGAACAAGGAACAGCAGAAAAAATATCAGGGTGAAAAGGTGCCAGAAGAAAAAATAACAGATGTCCCACAGAAGAATACAGGTGGGGAGCTGTGGACTCTTTCCATCTGAAGAAAAGTTAAAAATTATCTGGTAAGCATAATTAAATTTTTTTTCATAAATGGAAAGAGTCCACAGCTGCATTCATTACTTTTGGGAAATCAATACCCAAGCTATAGAAGACACTGAATGCAAAAACAGGAGGGTACAAGAGGCGGCCCATTCTGAGGGCACCATGCCTGAAAACCCCTACCCAACAACATCCTGCTTCGTCCGAAGCCGAGAACAACTTTGAAACAAAAAGGAAAAATCCCAAGGAACCTGACCACAGATAGTCCACAAGCCTTGCTGGAGACTACAGGAACTAGACTCGACTACGTCAACAGCCTCCAGGAGACACCGTCGCCCAGCAGTCGGTCTCCAAACAACGCACCCCATACTAAAGAAAGGGAACAAGCTACCGTATTCTTCCACAAAGAAGAAAAGACACAGAAAAAACATGAATGTTCTTGTAAAGCGCGGCTAATGCCCCTTATGGGGCTCAAGGTGCTGCTCATCCTATCAACCTCAAAAGGAGGACGGCTGAGTAGACCTCGCCGGGGATCGAACTTGCAACCGACCGTAAAGGCCACGTCACTAGACATAGGCCGTTATGTTCCAAAATAGCAATGAGTCGAAGCAACACTACACAGTAGGATACAGAATCACATAACAAACATAATTATAACCCCCCCTGTTCAATAACCCCCCTGAGGAGATATTAACCCTTGATTCCTAGATACAAAAAGGAGCCTCACTGAGACCCTATGTTAAAGTTATCCCCGAAAGGTTGTAGCCCCTCTCGGATAAACAGTTGTAATTACAATACATCCATGATGAAAATAAAATGAAACGATCTTACCGGAATCTACGCCGTGGAAGAGGAACACGGCCCTTCAAGTGTGACAGATAGTAGCGTCGCTTCTACCATGGACTTGAGAGAAAAAAGCAGGCAGCGAAACTCGTCAACGCTGATTGCTTGTGGAGCTGTTAATATGTCGAGATGGTTTTGCAGAAAGACTGTCCCTGCATCTCCGGAATCTAACCTTCACCCATGCTCTCACTGAGAGGCTGACAGGACTACTTAAAACTCCAGTCCCATGCCGAAGAGTACTACCCTCCATAAGAGACTATAAAAACTTCTGACACTTCTCTGCCAACCTTCTGGGACGAAAGGCAAAGAATCACTGGGGGATGAGGGAAGTGGGGAAGGTATTTGAGCCTTTGGCTGGGGTGTCTTTGCCTCCTCCTGGTGGCCAGGTTCTGAATTCCCAAAAGTAATGAATGCAGCTATGACATCATCAGCAATATCAGTGGTAGCATAACTCATGACAACATCCCTAACATCTGAGAAAACTATAGGGCCATAAATACAAGTAGCACTTTGCTATTTCCAAACCATTTCTTTTCAAAATTAGCGCTAGTTACATTAGAACACTAATATCTTTCAGGAATCTCTGAATATCCATTGACATGTATATATTTATATTTAGAAGACATCCCAAAGCATTTATCTAGGCCCATTTTGGTATATTTCATGCCACCATTTCACCGCCAAATGCAATCAAATACAAAAAATCGTTCACTTTTCACAAATGTTTTCACAAACTTTTGGTTTCTAACTTAAATTATTTACAAACAGCTTGTGCAATTATGGCATAAATGGTTGTAAATTCTTCTCTGGGATCCCCTTTGTTTAGAAATAGCAGACATATATGACTTTGGTGTTGCTTTTTGGAAATTAGAAGGCCGCTAAATGCCACTGTGCACCACACGTGTATTATGTCCAGCAGTGAAGGGGTTAATTAGGGAGCATGTAGGGAGCTTTTTGGGGTAGTTTTAGCTTTAGTGTAGTGTAGTAGACAACCCCAAGTATTGATCTAGGCCAATTTTGGTATATTTCATGCCACCATTTCACCGCCAAATGCGATCAAATTAAAAAAAAAACGTTAATTTTTTCTCAATTTTAGGTTTCTCACTGAAATTATTTACAAACAGCTTGTGCAATTATGGCACAAATGGTTGTAAATGCTTCTCTGGGATCCCCTTTGTTCAGAAATAGCAGACATATATGGCTTTGGCATTGCTTTTTGGTAATTAGAAGGCCTCTAAATGCCGCTGCGCATCACACGTGTATTATGGCTAGCAGTGAAGGGGTTAATTATGTAGCTTGTAGGGAGTTTGCAGGGTTAATTTTAGCTTTAGTGTAGAGCTCAGCCTCCCACCTGAAACATCAGACCCCCTGATCCCTCCCAAACAGCTCTCTTCCCTCCCCCACCCCACAATTGTCCCTGCCATCTTAAGTACTGGCAGAAACTCTGCCAGTACTAAAATAAAAGGTATTTGGCCCTTTTTTAAAAAAAAAAAGAAGCATATTTACATATGCTGATGTGTAGGATCCCCCCTTAGACCCCAACCTCACTGATCCCCCACCAAACAGTTTTCTAACCCTTCCCCTCTGCAATAATGGGCGCCATCTTGGGTACTGGCAGCTGTCTGCCAGTACCCAGTTTTGTAAAAAAATGTGCATTTTTCTTTAAAAAATACCCTTTTCTGTAGTGTAGCTTTCCCCCCCCCCCCACCAAGACCAACCCTCAACCCCTTCCAGGTCCCTTAGATTATATTTTTAATATTTAAATTGTATAAGTGTTTTTAACTTTTAACTTTTTTTTTTCTGTAGTGTAGCGGTTCCCACCCGCTCCCGCCCCGTGCACGCGCCCGCCCCCCCCCCCCCGTGCACGCGCGCGCTCCCGTAGTTCCCGCCCCCGATCCCGCCCCCCTCCACTCCACACAGAGCATCGATGGCCGCCCACCCGCCTCCCACGTAAGCTCCCACCCACCAACGATACCGGCCATCGATGTCCGGTGCAGAGAGGGCCACAGAGTGGCTCTCTCTGCATCGGATGGCCAAGGGGGGTTATTGCAGGATGCCTCCATATCGAGGCATCACTGCAATAACCGGAAAGCAGCTGGAAGCGAGCAGGATCGCTTCCAGCTGCTTTCCAGACCAAGGACGTACGCCACACGTCCTCGGTCATTAACTGTATTTTTTTTGAGGACGTGTGGCGTACGTCCTTGGTCGTTAAGGGGTTAACATATAGCCGCTAAGCCGAGTAGAGAATAGGAAACATATAGGTAGGAAAGACAAAGCTTTGTCTGTAGAGGTGTCATCAAAACTGTCGCCCAAACATTGAATCGGATGGGGCCTGTGGACCATCATCATTCTGAAAGAAAATAATTTATCAGGTAAGCATACATTTTGTTTTTTCTTTCATAAAAAGATGATGGTCAACAGTCCTCCATAACATATGGGATTAATACCCAAGCCAATGGTCTATGTTACAGAAAGGGTGGGAAAAAAAATTCTGGCAGTTCTTATTTAGCCAACACTGCGGCCTGAAGGACTTCCTGAAAAAAGCTGCTTGCTTGCAAAAAAATCAAAACCTCAAAGCGATAAAATCTGAAAAAAGTATGCAGAGAAGACATGTTGCAGCTTTACAAATCTGCTCCAAAGATGCATCATTTTTAACCCCTTAATAACCAGACCATTTTTAAATTTTCTTACCCTTAATGACATTTTTACATTTCTGCAGTGTTTGTGTTTAGCTGTAATTTTCCTCTTACTCATTTACTGTACCCACACATATTATATACAGTTTTTCTCGCCATTAAATGGACTTTCTAAAGATACCATTATTTTCATCATATCTTATAATTTACTATAAAAAAATTATAAAATATGAGGAAAAAATGGAAAAAAACACACTTTTTCTAACTTTGACCCCCAAAATCTGTTACACATCTACAATCACCAAAAAACACCCATGCTAAATAGTTTCTAAATTTTGTCCTGATTTTAGAAATACCCAATGTTTACATGTTCTTTGCTTTTTTTGTAAACTATAGGGCCATAAATACAAGTAGCACTTTGCTATTTCCAAACCATTTCTTTTCAAAATTAGCGCTAGTTACATTAGAACACTAATATCTTTCAGGAATCTCTGAATATCCATTGACATGTATATATTTTTTTTTAGTAGACAACCCAAAGTATTGATCTAAGCCCATTTTGGTATATTTCATGCCACCATTTCACCGCCAAATGCAATCAAATACAAAAAATCGTTCACTTTTCACAAATTTTTTCACAAACTTTTGGTTTCTAACTTAAATTATTTACAAACAGCTTGTGCAATTATGGCATAAATGGTTGTAAATTCTTCTCTGGGATCCCCTTTGTTCAGAAATAGCAGACATATATGACTTTGGTGTTGCTTTTTGGTAATTAGAAGGCCGCTAAATGCCACTGTGCACCACACGTGTATTATGCCCAGCAGTGAAGGGGTTAATTAGGGAGCATGTAGGGAGCTTTTTGGGGTAGTTTTAGCTTTAGTGTAGTGTAGTAGACAACCCCAAGTATTGATCTAGGCCAATTTTGGTATATTTCATGCCACCATTTCACCGCCAAATGCGATCAAATTAAAAAAAACGTTAATTTTTTCTCAATTTTAGGTTTCTCACTGAAATTATTTACAAACAGCTTGTGCAATTGTTACGGTTGCCTCGAGGCTGGCTGGAAGTTGGACCGTAGAAAAGGATGCTCCTAGCGCTCACCAAAGGAGCAGCAGCACCGTAGACACTCTAACTGCTGCGTAGCCACCATAAGTAATGCAGACTCTATGAACCACCGCTGCTGGGCTGGTATCTCGCCGTCTGCTCTGCGCCCTGGACCTACGACCAGGCTCCAGTAGGCGAACCTCTTCCTTCTGTAGCAATCCCTGTAGCTAAGGGAGTATGAAAAACATAGCAATCCCTGTAGTGATTATAAGCTGTCCCCTACAAACATGAGTCAAAGCTGCAAGTTAGAGGGTCAAAAATAGGTCTGAAGTGCTGGAGCACACAGCCTGCTTTTTATTGAGGTTACATGCAAACAGGACACTCTCAGGGGGAGGCATAAAATCCCCCATCACACATTTGATATTAGATAGAGACACTCCCTTTGACAGGCCACCACATTTACTTCAGCAGATAACATTACACACAATAAAACAATGCAGTCCACCTTATCAATACTAGTCTGATTAGACAATGGGAAAGTTGATCACTAAACCTAATTAGAGCTAATCCCAGCAGACTTGTATTTAGAATAGGTTTCTTGAAGCTGAACAAAATTTAACTCTTAATGGCACACAATGAATCTGAACCAAGTGGGAGAAAGCCAGGGACAAGTCATTTCACAGGTCTGGGGACATAGTCTTAAAGGGGGCATTGTTCACCAAAGTCACAATATGTCCCCAGACGGTTCCCAAAGGGCCACACACACCCAACAAAAGTTAATAGGTTTTCAGGGGCACAATCTTCCAGGGGCCATAGTCATGTGGAAGGAGGCTGGCAAATAGGCTTCTCCAAAATCCAGGGAAGCAGGGCAATTTTCCATTTAAAGGGCCAGTTACAAACAGCAGTTTGTAACATATCTCCCCTTTTGGAGGGAGACTAACCAGGCACCTGACCTTCTGCCGGTCAGTGCCTAAGTTAGTCTCGCAACCCACCCACAAATAATCGTTAGCAGAAAAGTAGCCCCCCCACAATACGTAGTACTGGCCTGTAAGTTCCAGGTTGTAGGATGAAAGTGTAGCATCCTCGGCCTTCCTGGCGCAGCTGGGCAAATAGCTGATGGTACTTGGGGGGCAGAGGCCAGCGGCACTCTGCCCTGGTGCCAGCGCTTCTGCTGGGGTGAGGGGTTTGCAGGCCAGTCCTGTAACAAGGACAAGGTCTGTAGGGCAGAGGCCAGCAGCGCTCTGTCCTGATGCCAGCTCTTCTGCTGGGGGAATTGGGGCATAGTCCTGCCCGGTGGCAAAGGGAACGTGGGGGTCAGTGGGGGTTAACATCTCCACTGTTAACCCTGGGCCCAAGTTAGGAGTTAGCTGGGGAGGGGGAGATTGGCTTACCTCCTCCTCCTGATACTCCGGCGGCCGTTGGGAAGGGAGGTCGATGCTCTCCGCTTCCTGTGGAACATGCTGCGGCTGGGGAGAGAGACCGGTTGTCTCCTCTCCCTGGAAGGCACACTCCGGCTGGGGAGGGAGCTCGATGCTCTCCCCTCCCTGTAGCTGGGTCTGTCGCTGGGGATCTGGGCCGCCTGCCCAGCATCCCTGTAGGGCCGGTAGAGAGACTGCGGTCCCATCTCCACCTGCCTGCTGGGGGTCCTCCCAGGACCAGTCTATGAGGCCTGCTGCCTCTGGTATCTCTGGTTGGGGTTGGGGAAGGAGACCGGTTGTCTCTTCCCTCTGCACAGTATACTGCCGCTGGGGAGGGAGGTCGCTGCTCTCCTCTCCCTTACATACTTCCAGCCGCTGGGGAATGGAGTCTGGGCTCACAATTCCCTGCATATTCCTCTGCTGCTGGGGGACAGGACCAACTGTCTCTGCCCCCTGTAACTCAGCCTGCCGCTGGGGAATGGAGTCTGGGCTCCCAATTCCCTGCAATTCACTCTGCTGCTGGGGGACAGGACCAACTGTCTCTGCCCCCTGTAACTCATTTTCTCGCTGGAGAGCAGGTGTCCATACCCCCAAACTCCACAGTTGGCGCTCAAAGGCTTGTGCTGCTTCGTTCTCAGTAGCCAATTCCCGGATGAGGCGACTGACTACCTCCTGCGCAGGGTCTGGACCATATCGGACTAGCCGCCTCTTTACCTCTGGAACGAAATCCGCGCCCTCATAGCGACGGATCAGGTTGAGGTGCTTTTCACAGGGTTCTGACCAGTATCTTGTCAGCTCCATGCTGCTGTAGGTAGGGACGCTGCGCAGTGGCTAGCGTTGCCCTCAATAACTTTCCTACGATACCAGTGCTGTTGTGGTGCTGCTCCTTGCGCTAGGACGCCAATCCCACCGCTGCCGCCAAATGTTACGGTTGCCTCCAGGCTGGCTGTAACAGCAATTATGGCACAAATGGTTGTAAATGCTTCTCTGGGATCCCCTTTGTTCAGAAATAGCAGACATATATGGCTTTGGCATTGCTTTTTGGTAATTAGAAGGCCTCTAAATGCCGCTGCGCATCACACGTGTATTATGGCTAGCAGTGAAGGGGTTAATTATGTAGCTTGTAGGGAGCTTGCAGGGTTAATTTTAGCTTTAGTGTAGAGCTCAGCCTCCCACCTGAAACATCAGACCCCCTGATCCCTCCCAAACAGCTCTCTTCCCTCCCCCACCCCACAATTGTCCCCGCCATCTTAAGTACTGGCAGAAACTCTGCCAGTACTAAAATAAAAGGTATTTGGCCCTTTTTAAAAAAAAAAAAAAAAAAAAAAGCATATTTACATATGCTGATGTGTAGGATCCCCCCTTAGACCCCAACCTCACTGATCCCCCACCAAACAGCTCTCTAACCCTTCCCCTCTGCAATAATGGGCGCCATCTTGGGTACTGGCAGCTGTCTGCCAGTACCCAGTTTTGTAAAAAAATGTGCCTTTTTCTTTAAAAAATACCCTTTTCTGTAGTGTAGCTTCCCCCCCCCCCCCCACCAAGACCAACCCCCAACCCCTTCCAGGTCCCTTAGATTATATTTTTAATATTTAAATTGTATAAGTGTTTTTAACTTTTAACTTTTTTTTTTTCTGTAGTGTAGCGGTTCCCACCCGCTCCCGCCCCGTGCACGATCACCCCCCCCGTGCACGCGCGCGCTCCCGTAGCTCCCGCCCCCGATCCCGCCCCCCTCCACTCCACACAGAGCATCGATGGCCGCCCACCCGCCTCCCACGTAACTCCCACCCACCAACGATACCGGCCATCGATGTCCGATGCAGAGAGGGCCACAGAGTGGCTCTCTCTGCATCGGATGGCCAAGGGGGGTTATTGCAGGATGCCTCCATATCGAGGCATCACTGCAATAACCGGAAAGCAGCTGGAAGCGAGCAGGATCGCTTCCAGCTGCTTTCCAGACCAAGGACGTACGCCACACGTCCTCGGTCATTAACTGTATTTTTTTTGAGGACGTGTGGCGTACGTCCTTGGTCGTTAAGGGGTTAACATATAGCCGCTAAGCCGAGTAGAGAATAGGAAACATATAGGTAGGAAAGAAAAAGCTTTGTCTGTAGAGGTGTCATCAAAACTGTCGCCCAAACATTGAACCGGGTGGGGCCTGTGGACCATCATCATTCTGAAAGAAAATAATTTATCAGGTAAGCATACATTTTGTTTTTTCTTTCATAAAAAGATGATGGTCAACAGTCCTCCATAACATATGGGATTAATACCCAAGCCAATGGTCTATGTTACAGAAAGGGTGGGAAAAAAAATTCTGGCAGTTCTTATTTAGCCAACACTGCGGCCTGAAGGACTTCTTGACAAAAGCTGCTTGCTTGCAAAAAAATCAAAACCTCAAAGCGATAAAATGTGAAAAAAGTATGCAGAGAAGACATCTTGCAGCTTTACAAATCTGCTCCAAAGATGCATCATTTTTAACCCCTTAATAACCAGACCATTTTTAAATTTTCTTACCCTTAATGACAATGGCTATTTTTACATTTCTGCAGTGTTTGTGTTTAGCTGTAATTTTCCTCTTACTCATTTACTGTACCCACACATATTATATACCATTTTTCTCGCCATTAAATGGACTTTCTAAAGATACCATTATTTTCATCATATCTTATAATTTACTAAAAAAAAAAAAAGATAAAATATGAGGAAAAAATGGAAAAAAAACACACTTTTTCTAACTTTGACCCCCAAAATCTGTTACACATCTACAATCACCAAAAAACACCCATGCTAAATAGTTTCTAAATTTTGTCCTGAGTTTAGAAATACCCAATGTTTACATATGCTTTGCTTTTTTGCAATTTATGGGGCAATCAATACAAGTAGCACTTTGCTATTTCCAAACCACTTTTTTTCAAAATTAGCGCTAGTTACATTGGAACCCTGATATCTGTCAGGAATACCTGAATATCCCTTGACATGTATATATTTTTTTTTTAGAAGACAACCCAAAGTATTGATCTAGGCCCATTTTGGTATATTTCATGCCACTATTTCACCGCCAAATGCGATCAAAAAAATAAAAAGTTCACTTTTTCACAAATTTTTTCACAAACTTTAGGTTTCCCACTGAAATTATTTACAAACAGCTTCTGCAATTATGGCACAAATGGTTGTAAATGCTTCTCTGGGATCCCCTTTTTTCAGAAATAACAGACTTATATGGCTTTGGGGTTGCTTTTTGGTAATTAGAAGGCTGCTAAATGCCGCTGCGCACCACAAGTGTTTTATGCCCAGGAGTGAAGGGGTTAATTAGGGAGCTTGTAGGGAGCTTGAAGGGTTAATTTTAGCTTTAGTGTAGTGTAGTAGACAACCCCAAGTATTGATCTAGGCCCATTTTGGAATATTTTATGCCACCATTTCACCGCCAAATGCGAGCAAATAAAAAAAAAACTTTACATTTTTCACAATTTTAGGTTTCTCACTGAAATAATTTACAAACAGCTTGTGCTATTATGGCAGAAATTGTTGTAAAAGCTTCTCTGGGATCCCCTTTGTTCAGAAATAGCAGACTTATATGGCTTTGGCGTTGCTTTTTGGTAATTAGAAGGCCGCTAAATACTGCTGCGCACCACACATGAATTATGCCCAGCAGTGAAGGGGTTAAATTAGGTAGCTTGTAGGGAGCTTGCAGGGTTAATTTTAGAGATCAGCCTCCAACCTGACACATCCCACCCCCTGATCCCTCCCAAACAGCTCTCTTCCCTCCCCCACCCCACAATTGTTACCGCCATCTTAAGTACTGGCAGAAAGTCTGCCAGTACTAAATAAAAGAGTTTTGTTTTTTTTTAAATAAAAATAATAAAATATTTTAGCTGTGATGGACCCCTGCCTTAGCCCCAACCTCCGTGATCCCCCCCTCCAGCTCTCTAACCCTCTCCCCTACCTAATTACCGCCATCTTGGGTACTGGCAGCTGTTTGCCAGTACCCAGTTTGGCCCCAAAAAACAAAGTATTTTTATTTTTAACTTAACTCTTTCTGTAGTGTAGCAGCCCCCCCACAATACCCCCACCCCCCTCCCCCTCCCAGATCCATTTATATTTGAAAAATTTTTTTTACCTTTCTCTCCCTTTCTGCCCTCATTGGTGTCAGTGTGGCTAACGCGCAACTCGTGCACACGCCCCCTATGTTCACGCTCCCTCCCACCCGGACAACGGCACCATCGCTAACGGTGCAGAGAGGGCCACAGAGTGGCTCTCTCTGCATCGGAGGCTTGTAAATGGGTATTGCAGGATGCCTCCATATTGAGGCATCACTGCAATACCCTCAGAGCTGCTGGAAGCGATTGTGATCGCTTCCAGCACTCTGTTAGACAACTGACGTACCAGGTACGTCCATTGTCATTAACTGTTAGTTTTTGCATGACGTACCTGGTACGTCAATTGTCATTAAGGGGATAAAAACCCACAATGTCGCAACTGCTCTTGAAGAAAAAGTTGTAATATGCTTAAGAGGTGACTTTCCTGCCTTCAAGTAAGCCTTGTGAATCACTTTTTGAGCCAAGAGGCCCACGTTACCTTAGTAGCTTTCTGCCCCTTACGAGTCCCAGAGTAGAGAAAAAACAAACTAGACGTTTTTCTGAAATCTTTAGTAGCTTTAAGATAGAACTTCAAAGCGTTAACTACCTCAAGATTATGTAATAGCCGCTACTTAGAGTTAGCAGGATCTGAACACGATGAACAACCAACCATTTATTGATTGGTATTTTCCTTAGAAACTACCTTAGGAGGAAAATCATATTTAGTATAAAGTATAGTCTTCTAAGAATTAGAAATGGAGAATCACAAGACAAGGTTGACAACTCAGAAACTCTCCTTGATGAAGAGATTGCTAATAGTAAGAGTACTTTCCAAGGTAATAGTAGATATCAATGGAATGCATTGGTAAAAAAAAAAAAAAGAAAAATTCTAATACAGAGAAAAGTAGATTCAGATTCCAGGGTGGAGAAATAGTTAGAATTAGGCTAATTGTAAAACCTAACACCTGGACAAAAGTCTGAACCATCTGAAAGATTAGCTAACTCCTTATGAAAAGGAACAGATAAAGCATAAATTCGACCTTTTAGAAATTAGCGGACAAACCCTTGTCAAGGCCATTCTGAGAAAAACAGAAGAAGGAGTCTAGGAATCCTAAAGGAATAGCAAGAAAACCTTCTGGAAGAACACAATTCAAAAATGCCTTACAAACCTAATGATAAATCCTTTGTGTCCTTTCTGGCCTGCATCAAAGATTCAATAGCGGATTCTAAGAAAGTTTTATGTCTCCAAACAAGGCGTTCAAGCTCCACGCCTTTAAATGTAGATAAACTGATGGGAAAAGAGGACCTTTAGACAACAGGTCTTGCCTCAGAGGAAGAAGCCATGGAGAGCAAGAAACATCTGCACTATATCTGCATACAAAGTCCAGCGGGGTCAGGCATGAGCAATTAATATCACTGACGTTGACTTCTGTTTAATCAGAGTATGATTCTTGGATAAAAAGGCAAACAAAAGGAAATAGGTATGCTATATGAAAGTCCCATGGACATACCAAGGAATCTATTAGGTGAGCCTTTGGATTTTTTGATCTTGCACAATAGTTTGGAAGCATGATTTAAATGCATTTTCATCAGATTTATGTCCTGTAAGTCCATTTTGATCTCTGAGCAATCAAAATTGTCCTAAAGGATTGACCGCTGAGATGATCAGCCCCCCAGTTGTTCACACCTGGTATGTGAATTGCCAATAGGGAGCAATGAGTCATCTCTGCCCAAGACAATGTGCATGGCGAGTGGACTGCGGATACCCCCTTTGATGACTTATGTAGGCCAGCACCACAATGTTGTCAGACTGGAAACGGAAAAACTTTTCCTCCTTTAATAGGGGCAAGGGCTGAAGAGCCCAAAGATGTTCCAGAATGTTGATTGGTAACCTTGCCTCTATAGGATACCAAACGCCTTGCAATGTTCAAGTAACCAAGACTGCTGCCCAGTCTGAGAGACTGGCGTCAATTGGCACAATAGACTATGACTGACAAAGGAAGGATGTCCCAAGGGTCAAAGACAGACTGAGAAATCTTTGACCACTGAGGTAGCATAGTCAATTAAAGTGAAAATGGGGAAAATATACTGCGTCTGAAGCAGCTACAAAAAGACCCACCACCTCCATGCACTGAGGCTACCGATGGAAAGAAGGGAGAGACACACCTTTCTAAATCTATATATTGCTATGTTCTCACAGGAACTAGATGCATAAGGATCGAGTCTATTATGACACCTTTAAATGCTACACTTAGAACATGATATAAAGGCGCTTTAGGTACATTAATACTCCAACCATAATCTTTAAAAAATACAGAAGCTTGTATGAGCAATATCTAGTGACAGAAAATAAGCTTGCTCTAGTATGTCATCCAAATTATGAGCAATTGAAATATTGAAATGTCCCGATTCTGATCACCACCCAGATTGTATCCAACACAGAGTGAAAAACTGGTAGTGTTTTGCAGATACCTAAGTAGCCGATTTTGTCTTTCTACTTAGACGGCTTACGGCTTCCACTATCTATCCATCCTTTGGAAGGAATGCGGAGGTTCTACTACCCACCTATCCTTTGGAAAGAATTTGGAGGTTCCTTTGGGGCTATTATCTACCTCGATAAGGAATATTCCTATGGTAGTTAACCCCTTCTATTACGAGGAGTTGTTTCTTTTTTGAAACATAGTTGCTTATTTTTATTGCAGGGCATAGCGTGTATATATGAAAGTATTTGTTATTATTGATTGTGTTTTTTTTGTGTATTTTTCAATGTATTAATGTTTTAATTGTAATTTTATGAATTTTGGCCTATTAAGTAAAATATGAATTTTCTGCTTATTAAGTAGTTTTATGTTGAATTATTAAATTATATTTTATTGGACTCTGCACCGTTCTTTTGAGGACTTTAATAAATTAATTAATTTATTTTAAAATTTAGATGAATTGTGTGTGTGAAAATATTTCCAATTAATACTATTTATTCATTTACCTCCCCCTTTTTATACCTATAAGCTTTAGCAAAATTCTCTTTTGCGCAAAATTAAGGGTTTTTAATTGTGTTTTCCAGTGTTTTACAGATATGCAAACCTCAGGAACTGATAGTGATCCCCATGTATAGGGATATGCAGATAAGAATCCTTGAGGTCTATAATAGCCATAAACTGACCCATTGGATTTATGGAAAAAAACAAAACAAAAAGCAAATTATGCTTACCTGAAAATGTCATTTCCATTTGTATGAGGAGAGTCCACAAGAGCATAAGATGTTGCTAGGCAACGCAGCACAGCAGACAGAAACAGCACTGCTGAGCGAGAGGAGAGTGACATGGTGTTTCTGTCGTGACATGGTGTTTCTTTATCAAGCTTCCATCTGGAGCTTGATAAATGGGCCCCCAAGAGTTTTGTTCTCTTCGAAGCGGAGTCCTCCTTATTAACCAGTTGCCCTATCTAACGCCTAGATTTAGAGTTCTGCGTTAGCCGTCAAAACCAGCGTTAGGGGCTCCTAACGCTGGTTTTGGGCTACCGCTGGTATTTAGAGTCAGTCAGGAAAGGGTCTAACGCTCACTTTGCAGCCGCGACTTTTCCATAGCGCAGATCCCCCTACGCCATTTGCATATCCTATCTTTTCAATGGGATCTTTCTAACGCCGATATTTAGTTTCTTGGCTGAAGTGAGCGTTAGAAATCTAACGACAAAACTCCAGCCGCAGAGAAAAGCCAGGAGTTAAGAGCTTTCTGGGCTAATGCCGGTTCATAAAGCTCTTAACTACTGTGCTCTAAAGTACACTAACACCCATAAACTACCTATGTACCCCTAAACCGAGGTCCCCCCACATCACCGCCACTCTAATAAAAAAATTTAACCCCTAATCTGCCGACCGCACACCGCCGCAACCTACATTATCCCTATGTACCCCTAATCTGCTGCCCCTAACACCGCCGACCCCTATATTATATTTATTAACCCCTAATCTGCCGCCCCCAACGTCGCCGCCACCTACCTACAATTATTAACCCCTAATCTGCCGACCGGACCTCACCGCTACTATAATAAAGTTATTAACCCCTAATCCGCCTCACTCCCGCCTCAAAAACCCTATAATAAATAGTATTAACCCCTAATCTGCCCTCCCTAACATCACCGACACCTAACTTCAAGTATTAACCCCTACTCTGCCGTCCGGACCTCACCGCTACTCACCCTAAAGCTAAGTCTAACCCTAACCCTAACACCCCCCTAAGTTAAATATAATTTTTATCTAACAAAATAAATTATTTCTTATTGAATAAATTATTCCTATTTAAAGCTAAATACTTACCTGTAAAATAAACCCTAATATAGCTACAATATAAATTATAATTATAATGTAGCTATTTTAGGATTAATATTTATTTTACAGGCAACTTTGTATTTATTTTAACCAGGTACAATAGCTATTAAATAGTTAATAACTATTTAATAGCTACCTAGTAAAAATAATTACAAAATTACCTGTAAAATAAATCCTAACCTAAGTTACAATTAAACCTAACACTACACTATCAATAAATTAATTAAATAAAATACCTACAATTATCTACAATTAAACCTAACACTATACTTCAATAAATTAATTACATACAAATACCTACAAATAAATACAATTAAATAAACTAACTAAAGTACAAAAAATAAAAAAAGAACTAAGTTACAAAAAATAAAAAAATAATTTACAAACATTATAAAAATATTACAATTTTAAGCTAAATACACCTACTCTAAGCCCCCTAATAAAATAACAAAGCCCCCCAAAATAAAAAAATGCCCTACCCTATTCTAAAATAAAAATTGAAAAGCTCTTTTACCTTACCAGCCCTTAAAAGGGCCTTTTGCAGGGCATGCCCCAAAGAATTCTGCTCTTTTGCCTGTAAAAAAAACATATAATACCCCCTCCAACATTACAACCCACCACCCACATACCCCTAATCTAACCCAAACCCCCCTTAAATAAACCTAACTCTAAGCCCCTGAAGATCTCCCTACCTTATCTTCACCACGCCGGGTATCACCGATAAATCCAAAAGAGGGTCCGAAGTCTTCATCCAAGCCCAAGCGGGGGCTGAAGAGGTCCATCATCCGGCTGAAGTCTTGATCCAAGCGGGGGCTGAAGAGGTCCATCATCCGGCTGAAGTCTTGATCCAAGCGGGGGCTGAAGAGGTCCATCATCCGGCTGAAGTCTTGATCCAAGTGGGGGCTGAAGAGGTCCATCATCCGGCTGAAGTCTTCTATCAAGCGGCATCTTCAATCTTCTTTCTTCCGGCTCCATCTTCATCCCGCCGACGCGGAACATCCATCCTTGCCGACGACTTCCCGACGAATGATGTTTCCTTTAAGGGACATCATCCAAGATGTCGTCCCTCAAATTTCCGATTGGCTGATAGGATTCTATCAGCCAATTGGAATTAAGGTAGGAAAATTCTCATTGGCTGATGGAATCAGCCAATCAGATTCAAGTTCAATCCGATTGGCTGATCCAATCAGCCAATCAGATTGAGCTCGCATTCTATTGGCTGATCGGAACAGCCAATAGAATGTGAGCTCAATCTGATTGGCTGATTGGATCAGCCAATCGGATTGAACTTGAATCTGATTGGCTGATTCCATCAGCCAATCAGAATTTTCCTACCTTAATTCCGATTGGCTGATAGAATCCTATCAGCCAATCGGAATTCGAGGGACGCCATCTTGGATGACGTCCCTTAAAGGGACAGTATACACTCATTTTCATATAACTGCATGTAATAGACACTACTATAAAGAATAATATGCACAGATACTGATATAAAAATCCAGTATAAAACTGTTTAAAAACTTACTTAGAAGCTGTCACTTTGGCTCTGTTGAAAAGGTAGCTGGAAAGCCCACTGCAAGTGGCAAATAAGACACTCCCCCTCCTCCCCCTTCTTTTGCATATGAAAAGACCCTTTACACAAACAGGAGCAAGCTGGAGTAGGTAGTCGAGCGTATTCACATAAAACTTTGGGGCTTGGTTAGGAGTCTGAAAATCAGAGCAATGTTATTTAAAAATAAGCAAAACTATACATTAATTAAAAAAAAAACTTTATGGGCTATATAAATAGATTATCTACAAAACATTTATGCAAAGAAAAAATGAGTGTATAATGTCCCTTTAAAGGAACCGTCATTCGTCGGGAAGTCGTTGGCCAGGATGGATGTTCCGCGTCGGCGGGATGAAGATGGAGTCGGAAGAAAGAAGATTGAAGATGCCGCTTGATAGAAGACTTCAGCCGGAGGATGGATATCTTCAGCCCCCGCTTGGATCAAGACTTCAGCCGGATGATGGACCTCTTCAGCCCCGCTTGGATCAAGACTTCAGCCGGATGATGGACCTCTTCAGCCCCCGCTTGGATCAAGGCTTCAGCTGGATGATGGACCTCTTCAGCCCCCGCTTGGGCTTGGATGAAGACTTCAGACCCTCTTCTGGACGGATCGGTGATACCCGGCGTGGTGAAGATAAGGTAGGGAGATCTTCAGGGGCTTAGTGTTAGGTTTATTTAAGGGGGGTTTGGGTTAGATTAGGGGTATGTGGGTGGTGGTTGTAATGTTGGAGGGGGTATTGTATGTTTTTTTTACAGGCAAAAGAGCAGAATTCTTTGGGGCATGCCCCACAAAAGGCCCTTTTAAGGGCGGGTAAGGTAAAAGAGCTTTTCAATTTTTATTTTAGAATAGGGTAGGGCATTTTTTTATTTTGGGGGGCTTTGTTATTTTATTAGGGGGCTTAGAGTAGGTGTAATTAGCTTAAAAGTGTTGTAATATTTTTATAATGTTTGTAAATAATTTTTTTATTTTTTGTAACTTAGTTCTTTTTTTATTTTTTGTACTTTAGTTAGTTTATTTAATTGTATTTATTTGTAGGTATTTGTATGTAATTAATTTATTGATAGTGTAGTGTTAGGTTTAATTGTAGATAATTGTAGGTATTTTATTTAATTAATTTATTGATAGTGTAGTGTTAGGTTTAATTGTAACTTAGGTTAGGATTTATTTTACAGGTAATTTTGTAATTATTTTAACTAGCTAGCTATTAAATAGTAAATAACTATTTAATAGCTATTGTACCTAGTTAAAATAAATACAAAGTTGCCTGTAAAATAAATATTAATCCTAAAATAGCTACAATATAATTATAATTAATTAATATTAGGGTTTATTTTACAGGTAAGTATTTAGCTTTAAATAGGAATAATTTATTTAATAAGAAATAATTTATTTCGTTAGATAAAAATTATATTTAACTTAGGGGGGTGTTAGTGTTAGGGTTAGACTTAGCTTTAGGGGTTAATAAATTTATTAGAGTAGCGGTGAGGTCCGGTCGGCAGATTAGGGGTTAATACTTGAAGTTAGGTGTCGGTGATGTTAGTGAGGGCAGATTAGGGGTTAATACTATTTATTATAGGGTTATTGAGGCGGGAGTGAGGCGGATTAGGGGTTAATAACTTTATTATAGTAGCGGTGAGGTCCGGTCGGCAGATTAGGGGTTAATAATTGTAGGTAGGTGGCGGCGACGTTGGGGGTGGCTGATTAGGGGTTAATAAATATAATATAGGGGTCGGCGGTGTTAGGGGCAGCAGATTAGGGGTACATAGGGATAACGTAGGTTGCGGCGGTGTACGGAGCGGCAAATTAGGGGTTAATAATAATATGCAGGGGTCAGCGATAGCGGGGTCGGCAGATTAGGGGTTAATAAGTGTAAGGTTAGGGGTGTTTAGACTCGGGGTACATGTTAGGGTGTTAGGTGCAGACATAGGAAGTGTTTCCCCATAGGAAGCAATGGGGCTGCGTTAGGAACTGAACGCTGCTTTTTTGCAGGTGTTAGATTTTTTTTCAGCTCAAACGGCCCCATTGTTTCCTATGGGGGAATCGTGCACGA
The DNA here is from genome assembly GCF_027579735.1 of Bombina bombina. NCBI lineage: Eukaryota > Metazoa > Chordata > Amphibia > Anura > Bombinatoridae > Bombina > Bombina bombina. Next base: position 969,777,257 of record NC_069501.1, on the reverse strand, counting down.
GCACATTTTTTAAGCTGGCCGCGTCCGTAAGCACCGCTGGTATTTAGAGTTGTAGTGGCGATAAATTATGCTATACGCTCCCTTTTTGGAGCCTAACGCAGCCCTTCTGTGAACTTTAAATACCAGCGGTAAAAGGTGCGGGGGGGGGGAAAAAGCACGCATAGCTAACGCACCCCTTTGGCCGCAGAACTCTAAATCTAGGCGTAAATGTTGCCAATGATCCTTCAGAGGCGTCAACCTTTATAAAAGAGTTTGGAGGATAGGTTAAGAATCCTAGTACCTGTGTAACCTCAGTGCAAGAGTTTGTCCAAAGGTATTTACAGTCATGTCCTGGATTTAACATCCATAAACATATTAGTCATGATTCCCACTTGCATAATGGGAACATTCCTAACTGTTTTCCATCTTAATATGAGGAGAGTCCACTGCTTCATTCATTACTTGTGGGAATACAGAACCTGGCCACCAGGAGGAGGCAAAGACACCCCAGCCAAAAGCTTAAATACCCTCACCACTCCCCTCATCCCCAGTCATTCTGCAGAAGGAACAAGGAACAGTAGAAGAAATATCAGGGTATAAATGGTGTGTCAGGGTTACTGCTTGCTAATGATCTGTCCCTTTAAGAGCCTCCTATATCAAGCACTTCCCCCCAGCATTCATTGCTGGTTAATTGAGAATTGATTCACAGCATAAGCGTTACACTGAGAGTTTTCCTCACTCTCCAACAGCCTCATAATTTCTTATTTGAAGAGTTCTGATAACATCTCTTATTTTTCATTCCTACTTCTAGCAGCTCTTTTACTCAATTCAACTCCGGAAGATATTGCATACTACAAGGGAATCAAACTAACTCGACATCAAACTCTGAAGCGTTCACAAGGTAACAGGATTCAAGCAGCTTCATACACAGCACAGCAAGTAGCGGTGACGTCATCAGCTGCAGCCGCAACCGCTCTCCCTCTGAGTACCACGCTGCTGTTCATAACAAACGGACAAATAACAATTCATGTGTTCTCAGGTCAGACCCAATTATTTTACTATTAATCGTTATCCTTACTTATTTTGATGAACTTTACCTGCCTAATTAAGGAATACTATATTTTATGTTACTGCTTTATTTGAACTGTTTGCATTATCAAATGCCCTGAAAGTAATACAGTTTATGAAGTTAATAAACTGTCACTTATTGGGCAAATAGTAATACATTATATGAAGCACTGACAACGAATTCATCAAGCTTCTTTTATGTTACAAACCTACCTTTGAGGAAATTGTTGGTTCTTATTTATAAAACAAAATTAAATGCTTGTTTAAATTGCTACAAATACAGACTATTACAGAATTAACCAGCCATAAGGAAGAAAGGATTTAGTGTTTGTGTACACAGAATTATCCTATACTAAACATATACTTTCAACAGCAATTATGGAACAAGATCTTTTAAGTGATAAAGTTCAAGTCCTGTCAGACAGATTAGAAGCTTTATCAGGTTCTTTCCATGAATTACAAGTGGAAAATCAGGCTTTGAAGGCCTGCTTAAGAGAGACTCTGGCACCTAAACCTGCAAGTGCAGATTCTATCCCTGAACCTATGGTCTCCCCCCCAGAAAAATTCTCTGGTGACCGTTCAAGATTTAGAGAGTTTAAAAATTCCTGTTTGTTGCTTTTTCAATTAAAGCCACGTACTTATCCCACAGAAAGATCAAGAGTGCTTACTGTGATATCATATTTGAGGGGGGAACCTAGGGCTTGGGCTGACTCTTTTTTTGAAAATGATGATGCAATACTAGGATCTCTAGATGAATTCTTTGATCAAATGTCAGCATTATATGATGACCCTTTCAAACAGGTCACAGCTGAAAACTTACTTAGATCTTTAAAACAAAGAAAGAACCCAGTGGAGTCTTACATCACACAATTTAAAATTTCTGCCCGTGATTCAGGATGGAATGAGGTCTCCCTTAAAACTCAATATCGTTTAGGATTATCTGAGGATATAAAGGATGAGCTTTCACGCACAGGGATTCCAGATTCATTGGAAGATTTTTTTTCTCTCACTATTAACATAGATAGACGGCTTAGGGAACGCCGCTCTGAAAAGGCTAGCGGTACAAAAAGCTTTCTCTCCACACCTGTTTATCAAACTAAAGAATCACCACAACCTATGGACATAGGCTTCATAAAGGGTCCCCTCTCCTCTCAGGAGAAGAATAGGAGGAAGTTGCATAGTTTGTGCATGTATTGTGCTTGCCCTACTCATGAAGTAAAGGACTGCCCTGTTCTGGCTAGGAATAAGAAGGGTAGGTTGCCTAACATCACTGAATCCCTGTTAATGAAAACCATTAAACCATCATATTTAACTATCCCTATTATTTTACAGTGGGATCAAATCAGGATAACAACTGAAGCTATCCTGGACACCGGCTCATGTAGAAATTTTGTTGATATTTCTTTTGTGAAACAGAATAAAATACCTCTGGTCTCTAAGAAAACTCCAGTCTCTGTGAAGGTCATTGATGGCTCTTTTTTAAAATCAGGTCCTGTCACACACCAAACTACACCATTACAGGTAATATCCTGCACACACATCACAGAAACACTCATTTTTGATGTCATATCTTCACCAATGTTTAATGTAATCCTTGGTATAAATTGGTTTTGTAAACACAAACCAACTATAAACTGGAATGACCTCAGTTTATCTTTTCCTCATCTCACTCAAAATAGTGAGACATCATCAGATTTAATTATGCTACAGGTTGAGGATAATATTTTACCCAAACAATATGCAGACTTTTCAGATGTTTTTAATAAAAAAGAAGCTGAATGTTTGCCCCCTCATAGGGAATACGATTGTCCTATTGATTTACTCCCAGGAGTTTCAATTCCCTATGGACATATCTACCCCCTTTCTAAACCAGAACTAGAACACCTTAAAAACTATATAGATGAGAACCTCCGAAAAGGTTTTATAAGACCTAGTACCTCCCCTGCAGGTGCAGGCATATTTTTTGTTACCAACAAAGATGGCACGTTAAGACCAATCATTGATTACAGGGAATTGAACAGGCGTACCAGAAAAAACAGGTACCCCCTACCTTTAATCCCTGAATTAATTGAAAGATTAAGGGGGGCCTCAATTTTCACTAAATTGGATCTTCGAGGTGCCTATAATCTTATACGAATGAGAGCTGGCGACGAATGGCTCACTGCTTTTCGGACTAGATATGGGCTATTCGAATATACAGTGATGCCATTCGGTCTGTGCAATGCCCCAGCAACATTCCAATGCTTAATCAATGATCTTTTCAGAGATATTTTGGATGTATATGTTGTTGTCTATTTGGACGATATTCTAGTTTACTCACAAAATTTAGATCAACATAGAATGCATGTTAGAGAGGTTCTCACTAGGTTACGAAAAAATAACCTATACGCTAAACTAGAAAAATGTATATTTGAGTCAAATAATATCTCTTTTCTGGGGTATAACATCTCTCCTGAAGGAATCAAGATGCAAGATGACAAGGTTCAGGCCATTCATAATTGGCCGACTCCCCAATGTAAGAAAGATGTTCAACGTTTCCTTGGCTTCTCAAATTATTATAGGAAATTCATTCCTGGATTCGCTGCTATTACCAAACCTCTTACTGAACTCACCAAATTGAATCATCCTTTCAGGTGGACAAGCCATACTCAACAGGTATTTGACCTTTTAAAAAATAAATTCACTACAGCACCCATTCTCCAATACCCGGATTTAGAAAAGCAATTTATCCTGGAAGTTGACGCTTCTGAGTTCGCAATAGGGGCAATCCTCTCTCAAAGGAAATCATTCAAAGAACCCTTACATCCGGTCGCATTCTTCTCAAGATTGATGCAACCAGCAGAGTTAAATTATCCAGTTGGCGAGAAAGAATTACTTGCAATAAAGTGTTCCTTCGATCACTGGAGGCACTTGCTTGAAGGTGCAACACAACCAACTGTCATATATACTGACCATAAAAATCTGCAATATCTTCAGTCTAATCGAACTCTATCCTCCAGACAATTACGCTGGAGTCTTTACTTCTCTCGTTTCCATTACATCATTACCTACAGGCCTGGTACAAAAAATGGCAAGGCTGACGCCCTCTCTAGACAAGGTCCTAAACCTATAATACCATGCATTCCTACTACTATTGTTCCTAAGGACTCTATCATTGGAGTTATAACAAGTCTAACTACAGTGATAAAAGATGCTACTGCTATTGATCCATCAGTACCTCATACAGATCTTACTTACAATTCTGATGGCTTACTCTATAAGGACGGGAAGCTATACATACCTCCAAATCTCAGATCTTCAATCTTGAAAACAGTTCATGAATCTCCCCTTGCTGGACACATGGGAAGGGATAAAACCTTGGATTTACTTAAGAGATCTTTTTGGTGGCCTACTCTTAACCTCGATCTCAAAGAATATATTTCTAAATGTGTTATATGCGCAACCTCCAAACCTTCTAAACAACTCCCTGTGGGTCTTTTACAGCCTTTACCTGTACCTCAAGTACCCTGGGAGGCGGTATCCTTAGACTTTATTGTGGACTTACCTCTCTCTAACAAATATACCACTATAATGGTTGTCACCGATCTATTCTCAAAGATGGCACATTTCATACCGGTTATTTCCCTACCCACTTCCAAGTTCACCAGTGAATTATTCATTCAAAACATTGTAAGACTGCATGGAATACCTAAAACCATCCTTAGTGACCGTGGAACCCAATTCACATCTAAGTTCTGGAGAAATTTGTGTGCTGCTCTGCATATAGAACAAAAACTCACCACTGCTTACCATCCTCAGACGAATGGGCAGACAGAGAGGGTGAACCAGTGGCTAGAGCAATACCTACGTTGTTTCTGCTCTCACCAACAAGATTCTTGGGCCACCTACTTGCCCTTAGCAGAATTTGCCTATAATAATAATAAGAGTTCTACAACTGGCACATCACCATTTTTTATAAATTATGGTTTACATCCAAATTTCACACTACTTCCGAAGATTGACACCCCATGTCCTCAGGTGAATGATCTGGTTAATGACATTTCAGCTAACTTTTCTTCAATTCGTGAACATATTCTTCAGGCACAGGCATCACAACGCAGGTACTACGATCTTCGCCACAGACCTAGTCCTCAATATTCCGTAGGACAACAAGTATGGCTCTCCACTAAGAACCTCAAGATACCTTATCCTTGTAGGAAACTAGGTAAACTCTTTTTGGGTCCTTACCCTATCGTCAGGGTAAATGGTCCAACAACAGTTACACTCCAACTACCATCAACTTTTAAGATACATCCAACTTTCCATGTGTCTCTTATCAAACCTTGCAACCTACCCATAACAAATATTACATCAGAAGACCCAATACCTTCTGCTAATCTTGATTGCCAGTATGAGGTTCATAGCATTCTGGATTCTAGACTACGTCGTGGGAATCTTTTCTATTTGGTTCATTGGAAAGGTTTTGGCCATGAGGATGATTCCTGGGAGCCTGCTTCAAACATATCTGCTCCACGTCTGATTTCCCTCTTCCATAGACGTAACCCTGATCGTCCTAGGCCTTGAACCTCGCTGTGGTTCTTTTTGTGGGGGGCTCTGTCAGGGTTACTGCTTGCTAATGATCTGTCCCTTTAAGAGCCTCCTATATCAAGCACTTCCCCCCAGCATTCATTGCTGGTTAATTGAGAATTGATTCACAGCATAAGCGTTACACTGAGAGTTTTCCTCACTCTCCAACAGCCTCATAATTTCTTATTTGAAGAGTTCTGATAACATCTCTTATTTTTCATTCCTACTTCTAGCAGCTCTTTTACTCAATTCAACTCCGGAAGATATTGCATACTACAAGGGAATCAAACTAACTCGACATCAAACTCTGAAGCGTTCACAAGGTAACAGGATTCAAGCAGCTTCATACACAGCACAGCAAGTAGCGGTGACGTCATCAGCTGCAGCCGCAACCGCTCTCCCTCTGAGTACCACGCTGCTGTTCATAACAAACGGACAAATAACAATTCATGTGTTCTCAGGTCAGACCCAATTATTTTTTTTTTTTTTTTTTTTTTTTAATATTTTTATTGAGGCAAAAAAAAAAGAAACAATACAGTGCATAACCATACAACCACAACCATATGCCCTTAGCCCGTAAGGACAGTTATCCAGAGTATACATCTCCTCCAATACATTAAGCATAACAAACCATACCTAAAATCGGTACAAAAATATTGCATGGAGTGTAGTAATTTCTATGTGGTCAAAAGAAACGTAACAGCTGGCCTCAGGTTTTTTAGTTTTTTAACATATAGGACTCTTTTTGGGTCCTCAGGCTTATAGATAGATAAGTTATCAGATTGAAACCAAACATATAGGACTCTTTTTGGGTCCTCAGGCTTATAGATAGATAAGTTATCAGATTGAAACCAAATAGGGGGGGAAAATATCATTAGCCGCTGTCTTGTCACATCTTTAAGAATAATAAGTGGGAGGTTTTCAATGGAATCAGTGTTCCCATGTTTAATAATTAAACTACTACTAAGGGGAGACCCCTTAGGGGGGGGAAACCGGAGCCAGCCAGCCAGGCATTAAATAACAATTTACATATCTTAAGAGTTAATAAACATAGAGAGCTAAGAGCAATAAGATCATTGGGTATACATACATATTAACAATTAAACAGTCTAAGGAACTTGATGGGGGTACAATTGTAACATCCAATAAAACACATTTGCAGGGAAATTATAAATTCAGATACTATTGTGCTTGAGCTATGGTGAAGTATGTGAATGTTGTCAATACTTAAGTCAAACCCCCCCATCGCGTGGACATGGGCCCTATGCCACGCAACAAGGCGGTTCACGTGTTCAGACCTAGATAGAATTAACATTGTGTCACTTCACCTATCCTTCAGCAAATAAACTTCCACCATTAACACATGTATATGTTTCAGGGAGAAATAACACATTATTTTGAAAATGGCCTCTTAGGTATCGTGAGTCAGGCTATGGTGACATCTAGAAAGCGTATTGGATCTCAAAAATGTACCGTCCTCTATCAGAGTAATCTGTATAAGCCAATAATATATATGAATATACTATCCTATAACATCAACCATAATGCTCGTTAACTATAAAGTAATAAAAGGATAAAATTAATATTGGAGCATAACAGGGCATTGTTCAATGCAAGGTATTGGCCCGTGCAATATATGAGCCCACAATCTGAGTTATCTAGAAGGCCAAAATATCAGACAAAATATAATGTACATTCAACAGTACCTATTTTTTATGAGAGAACTTTGTTATTAATAAGCCTAGCGGAATTCTCAGCAATTTTTGTATAGTAAAATAGACTGTATGCACAGATATTAATATGTTCACAAACAGAAAAGCAAACATTTTCTAACTAGGTAATACAGACATGTCGCCAATGATATATCAGAGCACCAATCAATATAAAGGTTATCATAGAATAGACTAGCAGCCTGCAGGACTGATAAACATAAAATAACCTGTGAAAAATTAGAGAAAAAGGACAACACATGTAGTAAATCAATAATACGCATAACATAGAGGGGGGAACTGTCTGCAACTAGCAGTGTACCCTACACATTTAGCAGTCATTTTGACATGTCTTCCTGCTGGAATAATAAAGTTCACCTGACACAACCCAAAACTAGTGTCCGGTAAACTACATTCTGGAGCTCTATAGCCCACTCCGATTCTCCAGAGCCATAGGATGGACAAACTTGAATGTTTAACTAATCGAGGTTAGTCACAGAGTAGATTGCTGAGTGTGTAGCTTGAAATGACTGACATAAGCATGTCAGCAGAAGTTAAACCCTGAAAACAAAAAAAAGAACAAAAACAGAGATAGGGCATCTGCATATTTATAAACTAGTATGTGCAGACTCTGTAGAATAACTGTGTAAGGGTTCCCATGCTGAGAGAGGATTTCACCATGCTTATTTTGTTTAGTCTGAGTCTTGTAATCGGGTGCTACTCTAGAACTTGAGGTAGAAAACATCTAACTAATAAAGGCATCGTTGACAGTAGTAAGCTTAGGTAGTTCAAACAACTGGCAGCAAGGATCAGGTACAGTCAGAAATGTCCTTACCCGATGCCATATCTGTATTGTGACAATGATTGTGCCTTACACAGTATCACACCTCCACAAGCTGCCCATTTTAGCGTAGAGACCACATTATGTTTCTGAATCACAGAACCGGAGCAATACTGGAGAACACAGTCCAGGTGCATGGGGATTTCTGGCAGCGGCAAGTATAAGTCATCTTGCCCGCCGGGCTTCAGTATCAGCTTCCTTCCAGTTTGCTTCAGGCTACCTCCGTTGTCCCTCCGCCTTCTCTGAGCCTGGCCAGCCTCTATCTGGAGATCGCAAGGTATCGCACTATCTCCAGGCCCAGTAACAAAATTGACATCCATATGATTCAAGGTAACTGCTGCTCCTCCATCTTCTCTCACGCATGTTTCCATCAGCTCCGGAGTATAGTTCTGGTACAGAGGTGTATAGCCATTCAATTTTTGTACATCCAGTAACCCCTCCGCTTGACCACCAAAGCTTGTCTCCTTTTTGTCTTCCACCATAGCGATCCCCTTATCAGCAGGTACAATGCAAGGCACCCCCTGGGAAGGAGTGTTAAGCTGTAATGCGGCGCCATCTTGGGATGTGTGGCGCACATTTATTTTCTCACGCCACTCCAAAAGCACTAGATGTAAGTCCAGTATATAATCCCCTAGTAAATTACAGAGTGTGTCTTCAAGTAACTCTTTCATTGTTGTCTTGAAAAAGGTATTCCACCACAAAGCTCTATAGCAAGGGTATCGTCTGCTATCACAGCTTAGCTATCGCTGTCTCCCAATCAGTTCGGGCAGCGTTCAGGCTCACATATATAAAGTGCCCTCTCCGCCTGTTTAGAAGTATGGAATGCGTTCTCAACTGGAGATCTGAATCTATGTTGACACAAATGTTGAGAATAATCCCCAAAGAGGCTCAATTTTCAGTATTAAAGCTCAATAATCAAATATAGAGCCAGGAGCTCACTGAATGTGCTGCTAGTCTCTTCGACGGCTGGCTCCGCCCCCTCAGACCCAATTATTTTACTATTAATCGTTATCCTTACTTATTTTGATGAACTTTACCTGCCTAATTAAGGAATACTATATTTTATGTTACTGCTTTATTTGAACTGTTTGCATTATCAAATGCCCTGAAAGTAATACAGTTTATGAAGTTAATAAACTGTCACTTATTGGGCAAATAGTAATACATTATATGAAGCACTGACAACGAATTCATCAAGCTTCTTTTATGTTACAAACCTACCTTTGAGGAAATTGTTGGTTCTTATTTATAAAACAAAATTAAATGCTTGTTTAAATTGCTACAAATACAGACTATTACATGGTGCCAGAAGAACAAACAAAAATTTTGGTCCGCCCAACGGAGAAAAACAGGCAGGGGCCGTGGACTCTCCTCATACAGATGGAATTTATGTTTTCCATCTTAATATGAGGAAAGTCCACGGCTTCATTCATTACTTGTGGGAAACAAATACCCAAGCTCTAGAGGACACTGAATGAAAAAAAAACGGAAGGGCAAAAGAGAGAGGCGGACCCTATTCTGAGGGCACCACAGCCTGCAAAACCTCTCTCCCAAAAGCTGCTTTCGTCGAAGCAAAAACGTCAAATTTGTAAAACTTTGAAAAAGTATGTAAGGAGGACCAGGTAGCCGCCTTACAAATCTTCTCCATAGAGGCCTTATTCTTGAAGGCCCAAGTAGAAGTCACAGCTCTAGTTGAGTGAGCCGTAATCCTCTGAGGAGGCTTATGTCCCGCTGTCTCATAAGCCAAGCGAAACATGTTCCTCAGCCAAAAAGATAGGAAAGTGGAAGAAGCCTTCTGCCCTTTGTGCTTCTCCGAATAGACGACAAACAATGCTGAAGTCTGTCTGAAATCCTTCGTAGCTTGAAGATAGAATTTCAAAGCTCGAACCACATCCAAATTATGAAGTAACCGTTCTTCGAAGAAGAAGGGTTAGGACACAAAGAAAGAACCACAATCTCCTGATTGATGTTGTGATCAGAAACAACTTTAGGAAGAAAACCCAACCCAGTGCGAAGAACAGCCTTATCAGCATGAAAAAAAAAAGGTAAGGAGGCTCACATTGCAAAAGAGACTCAGAGACTCTTTCGGTCCTCCGCACCTTATGATAGATGCGTCGGGTGACCGGCTTTTTGGCTTGAATGAGAGTATCAATCACACTCTCAGTAAACCCTCTCTTGGCAAGGACTAAGCGTTCAATCTCCACCCAGTCAGCCTCAGAGATTCTAGATCCTATACCAGCAGATCCCTGTGACAAGGTAACCTCAAAGGAGCAGACAATGAAATCCCACTAGATCCGCAAACCATATCCTTTGCAGCCACGATGGAGCAATCAGAATAGTCGAAGCTTGCTCCTGCTTGATGCGGGCCACAACTCGAGGAAGTGGTGGTAATGGTGGAAATATGTAGACTAGGTTGAACCCCCAAGGCACTGCTAAGGCATCTATCAGTTCTGCCTGGGGATCCCTGGACCATGACCCGTATCTGGGTGGCTTGAAGTTGAGTCTGCACACCTTGAGATCTATCTCCGGTGTCCCCCATCTGATGCAAATCTACGCAAACACCTTGGGGTGAAGAGACCATTCCCCCGGGTGAAATGATTGTCTGCTGAGAAAATCTGCTTACCAGTTGTCCACACCCAGAATGTGGATTGCTGACAGCGAACAGTTGTGGGTCTTCGCCCATTCCAGAATCCGAGATGCTTCCCTCATGGCTAGGGAGCATCTCGTTCCCCCCTGATGGTTGATGTAAGCCAACAAGGTAATGTTGTCCGACTGGAATCTGATGAACTGGGACAAACCCAAGAGGGGCCAAGCCCTCAGAGCGTTGAAGATCGCTCGAATTTCCAGGATGTTGATGGGAAGAAGTGACTCCTGATTCCACCTGCCCTGTCTGTGCATTCCTGGCACCCCAAACATCTCCCCATCCTGAGAGGCTCGCGTTCGTAGTCACAATCTCCCAGGATGGTCTCAAGAAGGATGTCCCCTGGGACAGTCGATCCGGACTGAGCCACCAAGAGAGGGATTTTCTTGCTCGGTCATCCAGAGAGATCTGTTGGGATAGATCCAAGTGATCGCCGTTCCATTGCCTCAGCATGCACAACTGAAGATGTCTGAGATTAAACCTGGCATATGAAATTACATCCATGCTGGATACCAGGAGCCCAATCACATCCATACACCGGGCCACAGATGGCCTTGAGGAGGTCTGAAGGGCAAGCCAGCTGGAGGCAATTTTGCAACATCTCTGGTCTGTCAGGAATATCTTCATGGATATGGAGTCTATTATCGATCCCAGTAACTCCACTCTGGTACTGGGAACCAGAGAACTCTTTCCTGAGTTTATCTTCCATCCATGAGATCGAAGTAGAAATAGAAAAGCTCCTGAATGGTCCTCTGCCAGCCAGCAGGACAGAGCCTGGACCAGGATGTCGTCCAGATAAGGTGCTACTGCAATACTTCTGGATCTCGCCACAGTGAGCAGAGCTCCCAGAATCTTCGTAAAGACTCTTGGAGCAGTAGCCAGACCGAAGAGGAAAGCTACAAACTGGAAGTGCTGGTCCAGAAAAGTGAATCTTAGGAACTTGAAATGATCCTTGTGAATTGGCACATGAAGGTAAGCGTCCAAGTCTATCGTAGTCATAAACTTTCCCTCTTGAATTAGGGGCAGAATAGACCTTATTGTATCCATCTTGAACGATGGGACCGACAGAAACTTGTTTAAGCACTTTAGGTCTAGAATCAGGCGAAACGTACCCTCCTTCTTTGGGACCACGAAAAGGTTTGAATAGTACCCTAGACCTCTTTCTGACAGAGGTACTGGTACATTTTCTACTAGAGAGGAGAGATCCCTAACGCACTCTAGAAAGGCATCTCATTTCTCTGGTTTTGATGAGAGATTGGACAAGAGGAATCTGCCCCTGGGAGGGAAAGATTTGAAACCTATCCTGGTACCCCTGGGCAATGATTTCCAGAACCCAAGGATCCTGAACGTCTCTCATCCAAGCCTCCGCGAAAAGAGATAGTCTGCCCTCTAGACGATCCAGAACCGGATCAGGGGCCGCCCCTTCATGCCGACTTTGTCTCGGCGGGCTTCTTGTTCTGCTGGGCTTTACTCCAAGACTGAGATGGTTTCGAAGATCCCTTGGACTGTTCCGGCTTCATGGCAGGCTGCTGTTGTTGGGACTTGTCCAAACGAAAGGGACAAAAATTAGGACCCTTAGGCTTATTTTTTTATCCTGCGGTAGAAAGGCACCCTTGCCACCTGTGACTGTGGATGTGATAGAGTCCAGGCCTGAGCCGAAAAGAACCTTCCCCTTGAATGGAAATGAGAGTAATCTAGATTTGGACGTCATGTCAGCAGACCACGATTTCAACCACAGAGCCCTCTGGGCCAGAACAGAAAGGCCTGATGTCTTGGCATTCAATCAAATAATCTGCATATTTGCATCACAGATAAACTAATTAGCTACCCTCATGGCCTTAATTCTATCCTGTATCTCATCAAGGTGATTTTTTCCACCTCGATCATCTCTGACAGAGAGTCAAACCAATGTGCTGAAACATCTTTCTTTAACAGGGTCTCTAATTTCTTATTATGGGTTCCTTAAACAATGAACTATCATTGAGAGGGATAGTGGTGTGCTTAGCGAGCGTGGAGATAGCTCCATCAACCTTAGGGACAGACCGCCACAATTCATCAGGAACCGGGAACAATTTCTTAAACGAAGAAGGGGAAAAAAAAGATCCAAGTCTCTCCCATTCATTCTTAATAATATTCGCCATCTGAACGGAACCAGGAAAGTATGGGCACCCTGTCCTCGTAAACTTTATCAAGCTTAGGAATAGAAGGTTCCTCTGGTAACTTCGGTTCCGGAACCTCTAGAGTAGCTAACACCTCTTTTAATAAAAAAGCGTAAGTGCTCCATCCTAAACCTAAAGTCTGGTTCCTTCGCAGCCGGAGGTTTAGAGGCCACAGATTCTGACCCAGAGAGAGAGTCCTCTGAGGTATTGGAGTCTTCCTCATCAGCGGATAATTTAGTTTCAGATACATCCAATGGAGTAGATGACCCCTGGAAAGGATAGCAATGTTTAACCTTGCGCTTTGCAGGGTGAGGTAAAGCACTAAAGGCCGCGAACACCGCCGTTTGCAACTGAGCAGCAAAATCTGGCGGCCACAGGGCCCCTCCCGCAGGAGGATTAGTAGTGCACTGGGGAGCTGCATATGTAATCGGAGATGATTGTACGGAACGCACCTCGCGGGGCAGAGATCCCTTAGAGGTGGACGGCTCAGTGGTACTAAACATCTTGTTCTTTTTAGATATCACTATTTTATCAAGGCATGTGGAACATAGTTGAGCAGACGGGTATACCATAACCTCCTCACAATAAACACAGGCATTAGATCTAGGCAGAGGGAGTACCCTCTAATGCATCAGAGTCCTCCATAGCTTGCGCCTTTAATATGGACTATAGGAAAAATAAATGGCACCTTTATACCTCCAATGGCTGGGGCACTTACCACCTCCTATGACCCAGGCCCACAGAGAAACTGCTTGGTCTCCTGCAACCGACGGTCAGGAAACAGGAAGATAATGAGGCCACACCCGGTCACAGCAGCTGAGAAAAAAAGCGCCAAAATAAACAGACTGCACAGTTAATCAATGACTGTTCACACATTGCCAGAGCCACATCTCACACATGTTGCAGCAAAAAACATAAATTATGCTTACCTGATCATTTTCTTCTGACGGGAAGAGTCCACAGCTGCATTCATTATTTTTGGGGAATACAGAACCTGGCCACCAGGAGGAGGCAAAGACACCCCAGCCAAAGGCTTAAATACCTCCCCCACCTCCCTCATCCCCCAGTTATTCTGCCAAGGGAACAAGGAACAGTAGGATAAATATTAGGGTGAAAAAAGGTGCCAGAAGAACAAAAAATCACTGCCGTTTCATACACGGGCGGGAGCTGTGGACTTTTCCTGTCAGAAGAAAGGAAAATTATCAGGTAAGCATAATTTATGTTTTTCTTCTTAAACGGGAAGAGTCCATAGCTGCATTCATTACTTTGGGGAAAACAATACCCAAGCTAGAGGACACTGAATGCAAACAATGGGTGGGTACAAAAGGCAGCCCCTTCGAAAGGCACCACAGCCTGAAATTACCCGACACCCTATAAAAATATAGACGACATGATTGAAGACCCGAAGCCCAGGTAACTGCACATTAGTTACACCGTCAGCAAGCCGAACAAGAGACCACTCATTCCTAGAGTCTGTCGAGCCCAAACAGCTTCTGAGGAGTCAGTCCCACGCTTCACAAACCCCATGAAGGTACCCGGCCAAAAGACAAGGACCGCTATCTGCCCCCAAAAGGGAGAACAGATTCCTAGGAAAAATCCAAATGATCATTCCACACAGCTCAACAAAACTAGAATAACCCATGGTTGTCTTAAGATAGCAGCGCCCAGGGAGACGAACTCCCTAGAAACATAAGGACAGAATAAAAAAAGAGATCCATACACAGGGAAACACATCCCAAAAAAGGACTCGAGGGGCACCCTCATATCCCTGACACAGTACTATATCATAAGGTACTCCAGAGAAACAAGAATTCCCTGTTGCCTCGATCAGATCGAAACCTGCAGGCTAGGCAAGCAGAGACAGTGGAAATAGGATAACTATCCCAGCAGTTAGTAAAGAGCTCTCCAAGAGAACACCAAACCATCTGAACAGGGACTCTCAAGGACTAGCTTCCAGGTAGGATAACTGACTCAACCATTGCGAACCCAAACCACTGAAAGGCATTTAAAGCCTACTAGCACACATACAAGTGCAAACAGCTGTAGATGGTTTCAAACTGCAAACCTTCCAAGGGCTCACAGCCCTCCGAATACAGCCCTCCAAGGAGTGCCCCCTCCCAGCACTAGACGCCAGTAGAAGAGAGGAGGACATCAAAAGTCCTCCCACCAAAGGGGAGGACCGACTCAGGAAGAAAATGGTCAGCACTTCATAGAATAACCGTTCCCCGATCTTCCCTCCAGGGTAATGTTCCCAGCCCAAAGGCTAGTAAAAGACCAAAGACAAGAATCCCAGACCTCTGGAAGAGAAAGGAAGGGTCAACAAGGAACAAAGCCCCCAGTTAGACCTCTGACCGCTACTACAAAACGGCATTCTATCATGATTCAGAATAGACATTGTGCATGGGTACGAGACCCCCTAAACTGCTGTCTTCCCCAAAAAAGGAATACTTCCCAAGGGAAGAGGGCCTTTAGACCCCCGACATCTATATATCAGAATCCAACATGTAGCAGAAGCCCCAACAGGGTTCAAACCCTCAGCCTCTCGCTGCCGGAACGGTGGGACCAGTCACTACATTGCATCTCCCTTTCCAGGATTCTGAAAACGCAAGAAGGGAAAAGACCCTTACAAGGCAGGAAAAACAAGGACCCACAGGTTGCCATATAAAGCTGCTTTAGGCAAGGATATTTGTAGGACTTGCATTATGAAGAGTACATAGCCATAGCTGGATTTGAACTTTTGACCATCAGCTTTCAAGGAAACATAGTTTACCACTAAGTCATCATGGGACACAATCAGATACTAAGGTAACTCTGAACCAGGAGAACCCAACCCCCACTCTAGAAGAGAAGGGAACTAAAGCAAGGGAAAACCACCCTACCATAGAGGCGAGACCCCTCGGCCATATCGCCAACCCAGTTGAAGACACCAGGAGTCTACAGGAACATCAAATGCACCAGAAGACCAGTAGGGACCTGTCAGAAAGACATAGAGCCTAAGCCACAGGCAGATAAGCATCTCCCACGAAAAACAGAGCCCCGCCCCCCTCAGAGAGGTACACAGGACCACAAACACCTAAGGTGAGACTGAACCATCCACACACATCTAGGGAGAGACATGGACCTAGGCCAGGGTCCTCGAAAAATGGAATTGATCAAAAGATCTAACTTCCAAAGGTACCCTAAGTTGCCTCCTACGATTAGGAGTGCACCATCTAAAGTCCGTAGACTTGGCGATCTAGCAACAGCCTCAAACCCAAGAGTTTGAAAGAGCTCCTGAACAGTTTAAGAATTCGGCACTCAGTGTCCTCGGATCGCAAGGAAATCTCGTAGACAAGCATTAACACGTGTTACACACACTGGCAAGGTAGCAACCAACACCTGAAGGTGAATGAGAACCCGGACCTTGCTTGCCATCCCAAGAGTTAGACATAAGGCACCCTCCACGAAGCCCTAACGGAACATCGAGGATAAATGGTCAACTACCTGACCCCAGAAGGGTGACCGTCTGTAACCAACCTTAACTCTTCACTGTTAAGCCCCAAGGCTAGAGTTGCAACGATGCCCACACTTCCAGACAGGATGATCCACCCAAGGCGGGAAGGAAGGAGACTCTGCCACTGTAAGAAAATGTTTAATAGGCTAAGAGTCAGCATTCGTAAGAACTTCGATTGAAGATGCAAATCATTCACCACTCAGAACACCAGACCACATGGGTCACTCAGATCTCCCAACTCCAAAGAAGTGGTATTACAGTTCTGAGTCCCCAGGGACCTGAAAGAAACATAACGACATCTGCAAAAACAGATCCGTATCCCAGACGAGTAGTCCAAAACAGCAGACCTTAGATCATTCAAAGAAGTTGTATTTAAACAGTGGGCCTCATACTTCGATAGGATCCAAGCCCGGAATCCATAGCAATAGGCCAAGTGACAATCAGAATCCGACAGGATTAAATCAGCACCACAAAGGTGACATGAACCCAGGTAGCAGCCGAAAAGTGTCCGAACCAGTACCTGCCTGGTATAAGGACACTCCAGAACTGCCCAAGGTCCAAGAAAATTCAACCAAAAGGATTGATAAATGAACTAGAAAACATAATTCTATTATTCAAAAAGTGCGCAACTTCCGAGAAAGTGCCCACACGACCACAAAATCGCAAGTATCGGTTCCAGAGAAGAACGTCCTCAAAAACGAAAATCTAACAGACATGAAAAAACAAATTCAACACATCCATCCGGATCAAAAAATATGAAAGCCAGCACCCATACGGGTGAACCCCCAAGGTGAATGAGAAAACCAACAGGACCAGCCGATCAGAGGCCCCATTCACCCAAGCTCAGAACTGGAACCGAAATATAAAGAAAAAATAAAAAGGAGACATTAAGGAGATTGGCTTCATCCCCAAACGTCATATCTAATTTGCCATCCAGCATCTAAGGTCTCAGATCCCTCGGCCCATTAGGACTGGGACACTCCAACATCGCCAAAACATGTCTTAAAAGAACACAAAGACGTGCCAGCCTATAACGGAAGGCAAAATCATCCCTCGCCGGATCAATGAAAGACCCTGGCACTAAGGTTGGGACCCCTGAAGCCTCAGAGGCCAACGCTTCCCCAGAAGGCTATCCCACGCAGAACACGGACAATATCGTAGAAATATTTCACTTGGGATATATAAATGAGACAGCGCCATAGAAAACATAATTTATGTAAGAATTTACCTGATAAATTCATTTCTTTCATATTGGCAAGAGTCCATGAGCTAGTGACGTATGGGATATACATTCCTACCAGGAGGGGCAAAGTTTCCCAAACCTCAAAATGCCTATAAATACACCCCCACCACACCCACAATTCAGTTTAACGAATAGCCAAGAAGTGGGGTGATAGGAAAGGAGCGAAAGCATCAACAAGGAATTGGAATGATTGTGCTTTATACAAAAAAATCATAACCACCATAAAAAGGGAGGGCCTCATGGACTCTTGCCAATATGAAAGAAAGAAATTTATCAGGTAAATTCTTACATAAATTATGTTTTCTTTCATGTAATTGACAAGAGTCCATGAGCTAGTGACGTATGGGATAGCAAATACCCAAGATGTGGAACTCCACGCAAGAGTCACTAGAGAGGGAGGGATAAAAATAAAGACAGCCAATTCCGCTGAAAAAATAATCCACAACCCAAATCAAAAGTTTTAATCTTATAATGAAAAAAACTGAAAATATAAGCAGAAGAATCAAACTGAAAAAGCTGCCTGAAGTATTTTTCTACCAAAAACTGCTTCTGAAGAAGAGAAAACATCAAAATGGTAGAATTTAGGAAAAAGTAAGCAAAGAAGACCAAGTTGCTGCTTTGCAAATCTGATCAACAGAAGCTTCATTCTTAAAAACCCAGGAAGTGGAAACTGACCGAGTAGAATGAGCCGTAATCCTCTGAGGCGGGGAATTACTGGACTCCAAATAAGCATGATGAATCAAAATCTTTAACCAAGATGCCAAAGAAATGGCAGAAGCCTTCTGACCTTTCCTAGAACTGGAAAAGATAACAGACTAGAAGTCTTCCTGAAAACTTTAGTAGTTTCAACATAATATTTTGAAGCTCTTACCACATCCAAAGAATGTAAGGATCTCTCCAGAGAATTGTTAGGATTAGGACACAAAGAAGGGACAACAATTTCTCTACTAATGTTGTTAAAGTTCACAACTTTAGGTAAAAATTTAAACGAAGTCCGCAAAAAACGCCTTATCCTGATGAAAAATCAGAAAAGGAGACTCACAAGAAAGAGCAGATAAAACAGAAACTCTTCTAGCAGAAGAGATGGCCAAAAGGAACAACACTTTCCAAGAAAGTAATTTGATGTCCAGAAAATGCATAGGCTCAAACGGAGGAGCCTGTAAAGCCTTCAAAACCAAATTAAGACTCAAAGGAGGAGAAATTGATTTAATGACATGCTTGATACGAACCAAAGCCTGTACAAAACAATAAATATCAGGAAGTTTAGCAATTTTTCTGTGGAACAGCAGAGATTTGTCCTTTCAAAGACCTTGCAGACAAACCCTTATCTAAACCATCCTGAAGAAACTGAAAAATTCTAGGAATTCTAAAAAAATGCCAAGAGAATTTATGAGAACACCATGAAATGTAAGTCTTCCAAACTCGATAATAAATCTTTCTAGACACAGATTTACGAACCTGCAACATAGTTTAATCACTTCTATGACTAAGCATTCAATCTCCATACCATCAAATTTAATGATTTGAGATCCTGATGGAAAAACAAACCTTGAGATATAAGGTCTGGCCTTAATGGAAATGGCCAAGGTTGGCAACTGAACATCCGAACAAGAGCCACATACCAAAACCTGAGCAGCCATGCTGGAGCCACCAGCAGCACAAACAATTGCTACATGATGATTTTGAAAATCACTCTTGGAAGAAGAACTAGAGGCGGAAAAATATAGGCAGGTTGATAACTCCAAGGAAGTGTCAATGCATCCACTGCTTCCGCCTGAGGATCCCTGGACCTAGATAGCTACCTGGGAAGTTTCTTGTTTAGATGAGATGCCATCAGATCTATTTCTGGAAGCCCGCACATCTGATCATCTTGAGAAAAAAAAAACATCTCGGTGAAGAAACCATTCTCCCGTATGTAAAGCTTGATGACAAAGATAATCCGCTTCCCAATTGTCTATACCTGGGAATGGACCGCAGAAATTAGACAGGAGCTGGATTTTGCCCAAGCAAGTATCCAAAATACTTCTTTCATAGCCTGAGGACTGAGAGTCCCCCCCCCTAATGATTGACATACGCCACAGTTGTAACATTGTCTGTCTGAAAACCAATAAACGTCTCTCTCTTCAAAATAGAAGCCAAAACTGAAGAACTCTGAGAATCGCACAGAGTTCCAAAATATTGATAGATAATCTCGCCTCTTGAGATTTCCAAACCCCTTGTGCTGTCAGAGATCCCCAGACAGCTTCCCAACCTAACAGACTCGCATCTGTTCACGTTCCATCTGATCACGGTCCAGGTTGGATGAACCAGAGACCCGTAGAACTATACGATGGTGATCTAACCACCAAGTCAGAGATAGTTGAATATTGGGATTCAAGGATATAAAATGTGAAATCCTAGAATAATCCCTGCACCATTAATTCAGCATTAAAAACTGGAGAGGTTTCATATGAAAATGAGCAAAGAGAATGGAATCCAATGCTGCAGTCATGAGACCTAAAACTTCCATGCATATAGCTACTGAAGGAAATAATAGAGACTAAAGGTTCCGACAAGCTGAACCCAATAAAAATTGTCTCTTGTCTGTTAGAAACAAAGACATTGACACAATCTATCTGGAAACCTAAAAAAGGTGACCCTTGTCTTGAGGAATCAAGGAACTTTTGGTAAAATGATCCTCCAACCATGTCCTTGAAGAAACAACAGAAGTTGAAACGTATGAGATTCTGCAGAACGAAAAGACTGAGCAAATACCACAATATCGTCCAAATAAGGAAACACCGAGAACCTTATGAAAAGATTCCTAGAGCTGTCACTAGGCCAGAAAGGAAATGCAACAAATTGGTACTCTTACATGACAATTCAAAAAGATTTTCTATCTTTGGGACAATGAATAGTTCTGAACAAAACCCCAGACCTCGTTCCTGAAATGGAACTGGTATGAATACCCCAGATAACTCCAGATCTGAAACACACTTCAGGAAAGTCTGAGCCTTTACTGGAATAACTGGAATATGCTAGAGAGAAAAAGACTTCTCACAGGCAGTCTTACTCTGAATCCTATTCTGTACCCCAATCTAAGAGGTTTGGACTGAATTGAACCAAACAACTTTAGAAAAGTCTTAACCTGACCCTTATCAGCTAAGCTGGAATAAGGGCCGCACCTTCATGCGAATTTGGGGGCTGACTTTGATCTTTTAAATGGCTTGAATTCATTCCATTTTGAAGAAAGCTTCCAATTAGAAACATGTTACTTGGGGAAGAATTAGGATTCCGTTCCTTATTAAGAACAAAAACTAATATAAGCTTAAGATTTACTCTTAGAACTTAATCTTGAAGCAAAAAAACTCCCTTTCCCAGAGTAACAGTTGAAAGTATTGAATCCATTTGTGAACCAAATAATTTATTACCTTGGAAAAATAGAAATCTGGATTTTAGAAATAAAATTAGCATTCCAAGATGTAAGTCACAAAGTTCTTCTAGCTAAAATAGCTAAAGACATAGATTTAACCTCAATTGTGAAAATATAAAAAAATGACATCACAAATGAAATTATTAGCATGTTGTATCAACTTAACAATGTTAGACCAATCATGATCCAATACTTGTTGCGCTAAAGTATCTGTTAGGGGTTAATGTGAACCTGACTGGAGCCATCTTGTTCCTTGCAGCCATCTTGTGATGATTAGCATCCATTTTGTAATGATTAGACTTTATTATAATGGGTTATTATGTAGTGGGAACTATGTGCTTGTTATGGTACTTTCCTTAGCTCTTCGGCCTTGTAGAAGTTTACTGGCTGTACGCCCAGAAGAATATTATATCAATAAGATGGTCCAGCGACCTTGTTGTCTCTGCAGATGTTAGCTTATTATGACTATAGAATATTGTTTATGAGCTAGTGAATTTCCAGAATCACACTGTGTGTAACTCTGTATAACTGTGTAAAATGACGCGGTCCTAACGTGTAATCCCCTTAACCCTGTATGCTGTTACTGAAGTCTATAAGATAGGCTTGCACTGTTCAATAAACATGATTGGCTTTAGATCATATTGCTGCGTGGTCTGAGTCATTCTAAGGGATCCTTTTCAGATAATCTACATCTGCTTCAGGTGGTACAGTGGGCCCGCGGCTTCGGCCTGACCTGACACTCCCCCCCCTGGGGATAACACCTAACAATTTTGGTGTCAGTTTGTGGGATTCGCAGCGGGTAAGTATGAGTGCTTTTACCATGCTTTCCCTCTGTGAATCTGAACCTAAATTTAGTCTGATAATAGGTGTTGATAATATATGATAAAGGGTTAAGGGGTTCCTGCGGTTGAGGCGCAGGTTTGCGGAGGTTAAAGTCCTGCCGGCAGTTGTGATAACCCCTCCAGCCAGGTTAATAGTCCTGGGCTGGTTTACGACAGGTATTGTAGTCCTGTCTGTGATAAGCGCGCAAGAGATAAGAATTAGCATGCAATGTGACGGGAGCTTTTAAGTTAAGTTCCCCGTGCAAGTTGGCAGTGCTTTGTCACAGTGAGTGAGACTCACGTGTGTGTTAAAGTTTTCCATATTCATTCCCATAATAGAGTTTTGTTACCCACCTGAAGCTGGTGTGATGTCTGAGGCTTGCTTTGCTTTGTTTATTTGTGTTTTGCTGCTATAAAATGATGCTGTGCTTAGAAAATATTAAGTGGCTATGCATGATATTATTGTTGCTATTATTGTGTCGAGGAATGGGATCTACTTATAGATAATAATGCACAGAGAAAATTACATGTATAAGGTCTACAAAAGGGTTAATAGTTTCTGCTAAAGACAGAAACATTTCAAAACACTGTCAGTGAAGCACTGCTGTGTGGTAAATAGAGAATCTCTGTGTTAAAAAATGTAGCAGGCAAAGAAGGGGGGCCACCACTGAGCGTGCACGCAGATCAGAGAAAAAAAAACTGTTACAGCAGCTTCGTTTGTAAAACTTTTTGTTTGCTTGCAGTAATGAAAAGGAAATTTTGTATATTGAGATGCATAATGTGTGATGGTCTGTTGGTTCTCACTGTGGTATGCGTGTAACAGATTTACTTTAAACCAAAAACAGAATGTATTATTTGAAAAATTTTGTCCCAATCTATGCAGAAAATGGCCATTCTGCGGGGATTCTGAATGAAATACATTTTGAACTTGGTGAAAAGTTAATCTTGTGGTATTTTTCTATGTCTTTGGTACGCTATGAAATAGATGTTTTTCTAAGAAAGGAAAAAAGGGAGTGAATCTCTGGTATGCGAGATGAGATGGGTTTGTGTGTCTGTATCGCTGTAAAAATGTTTCTTTCTGTTTCTCTGCTGGGAAATCAGACGTTGTAAGGAGGTATTTTGTAGTGTTATTTTTTTTATATACCTGTATTTTAAAGTCAACTGCATGTTTTAAGTATGTGTGTTATAGGTGCAGTTTTAGTTTTGAGTGATAATTGTTGTATGCAAGTTTGAAAAACTGTCCATCTGTTGCGGCATATAAATATATTGTTTTTGCAAGTGAAGTAACCCCCAAGGCAGAACAGCAGAAAGTGAAAAAAAAACAGTTCTATCTCTGGGGAAGTGAGTAACGGCTTTGAAAGTGCGATGGTGTGTGTGATTTTGGTCACGCTCTAGAAAACAATGAGAGTGTTTCTGGTATGATTAATGGGTTAAGTATGTTGTATTTGTAAGGTCTGTGCACGGAGTTAGTGCAAAATATGAAATATAGTTATAGGCTGTAATTGTAATTTTATCTAAAAGTTTGTCCGTTTCTGTTGCAAGTAAATTAATCTGCAGGTCATAATACAGTACAGAGGTGGAATTTGTGTGGTAAATCATACAAGCAGCCTAAATTATGGTTAGGATATACATATGTAATTTACGTGAAAAATGGTTAGTCCTTAAAGGGACAGTCCACTGTAACATAGTGTTGATATTAATGTATTGTCCATGACTTGTTATACAAGCTGCATAGTATAAAATGTAGGAGAAGTTGCATTTGTAAGTTTGTGTATAGCTGATGTAAATTGTAATGGGTGGAATTTCGGATAATCCTTATCTTATATTTGTCTGTAAAATCAGAGCTCAGTGCGTAGACGGAGCAATGGAAAATTGTCATTTTATTATTTAAAGGACCAGTTCACTAATGTGAAAGGAGTTCAGGAGCAGCAATAACACTGTATTAGTAGTTTGCAAAATATATTTTAAGAGACCTTTCTTTGTATTCTTTTTAAATCTGCCGTTTAGATAGCAGATATTTCTGTGCTGTGTAACTTAATTCTCTCTGTAATGCAAACTGAATTGATAAGTTGTCTACAATTTTAGTGTAGCGATCTGTGAGACTAGCGAAAAAAAAAACAAAAAAAAAAACAAGAAAAACAGACTAGTGACTATATATATATATATATAAGGGATACAGGCAAACTGATATAGCATCTGAGAATTTAAGGGAATATTTACAGAAAAGACAATGAGGTTTACTGTAAGCATAACACTAGTATATTTAACTGTGTTAGCAGTTTCAATTAAAGATTATTTTTCATTTGGGTAAAATGTCCTTTTAACTAGCCTGCATCCCACTGTGAGTGCGTTTTTATGCTTGCTTAGGCTATTTAATGAACGTCAGTATACATTTTTTATCATGAGTAAGGCCAATGGATCATTGGGAATAATTTAAAGGGGAAATGTTATTGTTATTCTTGAGTAGAAAAATTATTTTTGTGTTATATGCGATTGTTATATTTGGCTGGAGAGCTGCAGAATGGTGAATATCAAATTATACACAACGTTAAATCCAATAATTGTGTTGTTGTTGAACTAATTAGCATTTATCAAGTTTTAGTGTAATTTTTTTTTTTTTTTTTTTTTTTTAAATATTTTTTATTGAGGGAAAAATGTTGGCAAACAAGTCAAACAATTGAACAATATACAGTCACCTGTAAAGAGAAACAATAACAAGGTATCTTATATAGTATACATTGTAGGCTGCAAAAACCAAGGTTAATAATATCAATTGTACCATTGAAAGACAAAGTAGGTAGATGCCAATGATAGTCGAAACCTTCTCTGCAAAAATATGAGGCCTCTCTTGGGCCTCAAACCATGAAAAGGAAAAATAAACATTTGTAGAAGGCTACTTAAAATAGGAGAGATCACTTATGGATCTCTTAACATTCACCTCATATTTTACATTTTCATGATGTTATAGCTGGTAACTAATAATATAGTAAAACAATTTTTAAGGGGTATGAGTAGGATGAACTTTAAATTGAGTAGGTTTAAGACTGGGAGAGTTGTTAGATTTAAAACTTTTAACTCAATTTGTAAGTGAAGCTGATCATTTTGATTATGCTAAAAAAAAAGAGGGATAAAGTCAACACTGTGGGAAAATGAAAAGCTGCAAGCATAAAAGTAGTGATAGTTGCGGTACTAGTTAGAGAGACCGCGTAGTTAGTCCTCCTGAATTAGGAGGCATATTATGGGGGGGGGGGGTGGTATTATGGGGAGAAGGTGGTCATTATAGCTTACTAAGTTATTGGTATAATAATTAGATAATAGATTAAGATTACACCTAGATCAAGGGAGCCATGGATTCTGTATTAACAAAATTGGCGAAGTGCATGGGAATTATTCGTAATGTAGTACACAGGGAGGGCATAAGTGGTAATTATAGCGGTACAAGCAAGATAAACCGCTCAGACAGCCCTCCCGTGTTAGGAGGTATAATACTTGAGAATGGGAGGGGGTGGGAGGTGGTCATTATTCAGTAGTAGGTTATTAATATGTTGAGTATATGTTGGGTCAAGGAAGCACTTAAATCAAGCCATAGGTTCTATGGTCGCACAATTGGCAAAATTTGTAAGGCTTATCTAAAATACAGTGCATGAGAAGGGCAAAAGGGATTAAAAGTAATGATGCAGGACCTGCCTGCCCAAGAAGCACTGTATTTGTCTGGAAAGTCTTGCCATACCTCATATTCTAGCATTTTAGCGATTGATAATATACTTATGAACTAAGTAGGCAAGGCTATTAGCCAGAGGGTTATACCTTCTAACAGTGATAAATATGCCAGCTGGGATAAGTTAGGTAATATAATGAGCACTACAGTTAGTCTCTGGGTACACTATGTAGGTAACATATAAAGATCGGTAAGTCTAGGAAACAAACGTCACCATAAGTAGGAGAGTCATAAGCAGAAGCAAAAAATGGGCTATGCGGGTTGAGTTAGAACCATTATAACATAAAGTGAACTTATCTATAAGAGTCTGCTGATAAAGTAGTAGGAGGGCTAGTATCTATAAGTAACGTGGGAGCAGGTGACACACTGTGTACAAAATAAATATCAATAATGGGGAAACCACGCGACACTAGAGGGATATATCCATTAAACACAATGGAACACCTACATTTCTAGACATATTAATTGTGAAGGCCCAGCCCCGGCCGCTGGCTACGCCTATACCACCAAGGTAAAGAGAGCAAAACATTACAAACAGTTGTACATATATACAGGTGTCCATCACTTGAGATATCAAACATTTAAGTTAAAAAGGAAAGGAATCCCAGTGAAGGCAGAAAAATCTCCAAAAGTAAACACATAGTTGCAACATGTTAAACTGTAGAACCCCAAATTTTTAAGTGACCAAGGAAGCACTAGGTATTTTATCAAATAAAACTCAGGTGGGCATACAGAATGTGATATAAACTAGCATATATTGAGCCTTGCAGACAGGGTAGGGGGAGAACAGGAGGCATCCCCTGCAAATCTTAGTGAGACAAACAGTTAAATATACTGCAAGGAGGCTAATACAGTAGGAAGAACTCTCAACCCTACATAAAATGATATAATGAACTCAGCCTGTAAAACAAGATATATGGAAAATTACATTGGTGGGTAAAGCAGACATATAACTAAAAAACTTTAGAACATAACATATGTAGCCAGTCCAACATGAGCAAAGGTATTGTACCCAAATAAGGTATATTAAATTAGTGTAGTTATGATAGGGCTGGAGCCTAAATCAATAGGATGTTGTGTATGTTTTACCAACCCATGTTTTTGATCACACATTTGTTATTATCATAGTAAAATAATTAACTAGGGTATAATGCTATAATGTAACATCTAATGCCCAGAACAGGCCAACCATAAAGTTAACAGTAAAACACGATTATAGAATTCTCTGAAAAAGAGATAAAAGGTTCAGCATGGTAAAGGACATTGTCTCTGTGCTCCCATGCGTGAGTGTCCAAAGGTGGGTTTCTATTTAGAGTTAAGATTTAGCAGAAAATTAGCCAAGAAATATCCCAGGGGAAATCCTCAGTGGAATTGTTAAGCTCACACATGTTCCAAATAAAATGTCCCTTGGTGCACTAAAGCCCTGTCTATAACACCGGGCAGGGTAACAACTCCATGGTGGTTAACCCACACCTTTTTTTAGGCGAACCTGTGAGATGAGGAACCTTTCTGCCAGGTATGATTGAAGCAGTCTCAGCAAACCTTGGGATAGTGAGAATCCGGCGGCCCGCCATAGCTGCAGAATATGTAGTCGTTCGGCGGTAGCAGAGTCTAGTAGCTGGCGGGACATGAACCCAGGAGCTTTCGCGGGAGAGCAAGGTAAGACCGCTGAAACCGTGGGGAGAACTGTAGCTCTGCATGACTTAAGCTCCGCAGCCACAGGCAAGGTTGTGAGTGAGAGCTGAGTATTTCTAAAGTTCCGCGCCCCATCAGGCAACCCGAGGACAAAACGTGCAGCTAGATCGACACAATCTTCAACCCCCTGTGATATGCATGACTCACCCGCAGCTCGAAAGAAGGTAGGCCCGAGTGCGCAGCAGCTCTCAGGAGTTAGTGAGATGAAGGATTCGCGTTGGTTTATAGTCTTCAAGCTGCCAACTAGAGATGCCTGGTGCGGCTCAATATTGTAAAGTGGAGCCTCCGTCTTAGGGTTGCAGGAGTCAGTAGCTGTGCACAGCATGGTTCCTCTCGTACTGCAAATGTCTCGTCCGTGGTCCGCCAGAGCAGGAGTGGTATAGTTAAAGGTTGCTGTAGCTAAGACCTTGAATAGCTGAGTCTCTAGTAGTCGGTGTGAGGCCTCGATGTAGCCCAAAGCTATCAGCTCCCAATCCTCCACTGTCGCCATTTTTAGACTGCTCCCTCTGGGCCACGCTGCAAAACACAAGTCGGGGTTGTATTAAGTATATAGTCCCCCAAGTTAAATGAGCAGAAAGCTATATGTAGAGAGCATGTAGATGTATTCAATCATGATGCATAATTATAGCTTAGATCGTGGTATAACTCCAAATTCACAATTTAGAGCCAGAGCTCTTACAGCATGCGTCGTAAATTTTATATTTTTAAGCAGTAAACAGTGTTTCTCCTTTAAGTAAAAATGAAACTTTTAGCTTGCCTTACTATCCTTGAGAAGAATGATAACACTGTGCATGTTTTGGTTTTCTTTAAAAAAAAAAAAAAGTTCTCTCTTGTGTTTGGCTTTGTCGCAGAGAGAAACATTTGTACTTTACATTTAAAGCGGCAGTACTGGTGTTCTATGTTATAGAGAATGATAAATATAAATTGCTAACTACAAAAAAACAAGTATTTATATTATATTCTGTCACAGAATCTAACTTAAAACTGATCATTTTATTTCTGTGGCCGTCTGTTGTCAAACTGTATCTCACAAATATTACAGAACTCTTTGTTATTAAAATAACCCCCACTGCGTTCAATAAATAAATGAGATATTATTTAACGAATTGATTTAAGTGACACTTTAACAAATATATAGCTATATGGTTACTAACCAATCTACAGCTATAACTGCAATAAGTTTGATTGCTGCTTACCAGCTAAGCCGTGGTCTATAATGTGTCTACAATAAACACCCCTATATTAAGGCAATAGGGGACGGCAAACAAATGATGCACAATTTGTCTGATTCTACTGCATTTACATAACTTGCTAATTTATCTGATTATAGTTTTGACATTCCTTGTGTCTAGGGGCCTTCTTCCAGCACACAGTTTTATTTATATGGCTTACATGTATTTTGTCTCTTGGTGTTGCAAAGAGATTTAAACAGCCTGTGATAAGAGGCAGCCCTCAAAGGCTTAGAAATTAGCATATGAGCCTACCTATGTTTAGTTTAAACTAAGAATACCAAGAGGAAAAAAGCGATTTTGATGATAAAAGTATATTGGAAAGTTGGTTACAATTAAAAGTCCTATCTGAATAATGAAAGTTTCATTTATACTAGTATGTCCCTTTAACTGTGGATTTGCATGGTGTTTTGCGTTTCAGGGAATGTCAGAATATGTGTTGAATTTCAGGTTAATTGTGGTTGTTTGAAGTTTGTGTCAGCAGCTAATGTTTTGTTTTGTGAAAGAAAATAACAATTGGTTTTCAATGTTTGTTTGTTATGTTTTTCTCTTTTGTGACTGCGTGAGGAAGCGTGCTGTATGGACAGCATATTGAATAGTGAAGTGTATTTGATTTTGCTTGCTATTGAGAATTGTCTCTGCATAAGTGGACTGCATGATTTGTTGTTTCTTGTTGTGTTGTGTTTGCGTGTCACATGGGATGTTTCACGTAAACAAGGGGGAAGTATTGATGAGCATCTTTATGTAATGGGGGTGATTGTTTTTAGGAGGTGAACCTAAAACGTTTTGAATCTCCTCTTACAATGTTATTGCCTAACCACCAGCTGTGCCCTAAATTTCCCTGTCTTATCTCTATGCAGGATGCACTACGTCCCTAGGATTGTCTAGAACTTTCCTTCATTGGGAATCTGGCCACGGACATCTACCTTGATGGCCACCCCGGTCGTAGCCTGTATACTCATACCCCACTCCTTTTTCCCTCCCTGGTGGATTCTATCTCTTCATTGTCTTTCTGTGTTTTATTTTGCTCTCATATTTCAGATGCCTAAAATGTCTTTATTTTTCTATTTGGTTCTTAACACTATATTTGTATTTGCAGGATGAGAGTATGCAGCTGTATCCAGAGATTAAAGACACGAACTGAATTATTTTTGAGTTTCCATATTTAGGTAAAATCTGTACAGACAAAATTCCATAAGTGCACTCTTCAAAAGATTAAAGATTGAATGCAAGTAAACCTTTAAAGAAAGAAAAGATGAAGATGAGAGACCTTTTGTCAAGCTTGTTTTTACCACCATACTGCAGTAAAAGTTGCTGAACTATCTTTGGATCCATTCTTTGCTTTGCATGATGGTACCAGCCCCAGAACTGGACTCTGGGTAATCCATGACTGTTTCCTCTGATGTGTGTCTTCAGGACATAAAGACTATCCTTCTCTGGACTGTGCCTGGCCGGTTGATATGGAAGACCTGTTATGCTGTTACAGGGTCAACCAATTAATTTAGGGGAGTATTGTTTTAACTCGATTCCTTATATTGCTTGTTTTGTATTCTCTTGTATTTGTTTTATTTTTATTGAACATATTAGGTATAAGAGATCATATGCTTTATTGGTATTAGTGCACATTGTAGTTTATGTGCTTAACAAAGTAACCCTTTAGATAAATGTAACTGTGAACTTCGCAGTATTGTACCCTATTGAATGGCCCACTGAGTATAAAAATATGTTTAATATGTTTAAGGAAAATGCTGCAATATATCATAATATTTTAGACCCTTCACCCTCTAGAACATAAGGAGGACACGTCTCAGCTAGAAGTTTATATTAATTATACAGAGAAATATTTGTTTAGGGAAAAGCATAATTATAGTCCATAAAAGCAAGTGTATTTTTTCCCTTTTATTAATTGGTATGGTATTTGCTATTTGAATTTTGTAGTTACAGAGGTTTGTTATTTAAAGGAATTATCTTACCATAAAGATGTGTTTACCTTTAAAAGAGTTTGTAGTTTTAAATGATGTTCTGTTTGTATGCTTTCCCCATACAGGAGTATGAGAGAATTTAGGTTGCATAAAATAATTAGGAAACTAGTAGTGTTTATATCAGATGAGATTGTTGAATATTAGGATCATGGTTGGAGAATTATAAACATTATAGATAGCAGCCATGCAGAATAAAGCAACACGAGGTTCTTTTATTTTTAGAAGTTCAAAGTGACAGTGTAAAGAAATTCATTTATTTTTATTGACTGTTTTCCTTTTTTCATTTTTGTTACAGGGCAGGCCTTAGCATAAGTTTTAGCATAACCATTCAGCCTCTTGATGAAGTCTGGCAGGTTGTTACTTGCTTAGTATTCATGAAGTATCATTTAAAAGTGTATAGAGAAGTTGTAAATTATTCTCTGAAGAATATTTATGTATTTAGTTTGTATTATATATCAACAATGTTTTGTTTGGTTTTAAATGACATAGGATGAAAGTGAAGTTTTATTTGGACATAATTGTGATTGTATTGCGGTGTGTACTCATCCTGTACTGTTTCTGTTTGCTTCCTAGACTCCCTGTGACTCGAGTGTTTGCTTGCCATGGGGATCCACTGGTTGCCTTGTCTACCCCATGAACAAACCATCAGATTTCCAGCATCTCCCTGCGGAAGAACACTGGATAAGCACCCCTACTGCAAATGAACTGTTGGAGAACTGTATAGCAAAGTGTCTGAGGAAGGTGAAGCGCTCTAAATGGACAAAGACTGTTCTTAAAGTGATCAGAGGCCACCTAGAGACAGTTGTGCTGTTGCTATGTCATGCTTTACTGTGGAGAAGGAAGTGTTGGACATATTGGGGGGTGCTAGCAATGCAGGTGGAGAAATAAAAGATGTTGTTTGGGGGTAGATGGGGGGCTGGTTGGGTCTCTGTGCAAGTAGACCGGTAGTTTTGGGGAGGCTGGAAGATAGATGGAAGGTATTGGAGAGGCTGCACCTATGTGCAGTGACAAATTGTGCCCTATTAGCCTATAAAAGTATACCACGACATGTGAATATTTTTCTCTTTAGTATTCTCACATAGAGTTCTGTTACCATAATATAAGGCTTTACTAATTTTCTATGCCTGTCTATTTTTATGTTATTCTGTTAGAATAAAAGGATGGTATGTTAGGGGTTAATATGAACCTGACTGGAGCCATCTTGTTCCTCGCAGCCAATTTGTGATGATTAGCATCCATTTTGTAATGATTAGACTTTATTATAATGGGTTATTATGTAGTGGGAACTATGTGCTTGTTATGGTACTTTCCTTAGCTCTTCGGCCTTGTAGAAGTTTACTGGCTGTATGCCCAGAAGAATATTATATCAATAAGATGGTCCAGCGACCTTGTTGTCTCTGCAGATGTTAGCTTATTATGACTATAGAATATTGTTTATGAGCTAGTGAATTTCCAGAATCACACTGTGTGTAACTCTGTATAACTGTGTAAAATGACGCGGTCCTAACGTGTCATCCCCTTAACCCTGTATGCTGTTACTGAAGTCTATAAGATAGGCTTGCACTGTTCAATAAACATGATTGGCTTTAGATCATATTGCTGCATGGTCTGAGTCATTCTAAGGGATCCTTATCAGATAATCTACATCTGCTTCAGGTGGTACAGTGGGCCCGCAACTTTGGCCTGACCTGACACTCCCCCCCCCTGGGGATAACACCTAACAGTATCCAACCAAAAAGTTGAAGCAGTTGCAACATCAGCCAAATAAATTGCAGGCCTAAGAAAAGGACCTGAAAATAAAATAATTTTCCTTAGATAAGATACAAGATTCCCATCTGAAGGAACTTAAAAATAAATACTATTTTCCATAGGAATAGTAGTATATTTAGCAAAAGTAGAGATAGCCCCATTAACTTTGGGGATCTTTCCCCAAAACTCCAAACTAACTGCTGGCAAAGGATACAATTTAAAAACCTTAAAGAAGGAATAAAAGAAGTCCCAGGCCTAATCCATTCCCTAGTATCAGGAACTGGAAAAAACCTCTGAAGAAACCACAGGAGGTTAATAAGCAGAATCTAAATGTTAGCTAGTCTTAAAATCAAAAGGACTAGTCTCCTTAATATCCAATATAATCAACACCTTTTCAACAAAGAACGAATGTACACTATTTAAAAGTAAAAAAGTAGATTTCTTAGTGTCAATATCTGATGAAGGATATTCTGAATGAGATAAATCATCATCAGAAAAGGATAATTCAGTATGTTGTCGGTCATTTGAAAATTCATCAACTAAATGAGAAGTTTAAAAAAAAGACCTTTACATTTTATTAAAAGGCGGGATGGCAGACAAAGCCTTTAGAATAGAATCAGAAAAATATTCTTATAAATTCCTAGGTATATCTTGTACATTAGATGTTAAAAGAATAGCAATAGATAATGCATTAATACTGATGGACTCTGCATGTAAAAGTTTATCATGATAACTTATTACAAACCATAGCTAAAGATAAAAATTCATAACATTAAAATAAATTAACTTAGCTTTAGAAGGACTGATATCAGTCATCAGGAATCCAACAGTGTTTTCTGATACAGGAACAGTTTTTGAGATATCTTGCAAATGTAAGAGAAAAAAACAACATATAAAGCAAAATATCAGTTTCCTTAAATGACAGTTTCAGGAATGGGAAAAAAATGCAAACAAAATAAGCCTCTGAAAACCAGAAGTAGAATGAAATAAAGACTTAAATAATGTCAGAAATCTGGCGCCAAGTATGACGCCCACAACTGACAAAATATTTTTTGGCACCAAGAACGTCTGCAACAAACACAAGCGTCAAAGATGACGCAACTATGTGACAATTCTCGGCTCCAACTAAGACACCGGAAATGACGAAAATACGTCAACAAACGTAATTCTCGCGCCAAGAATGACGCAATAAATTATAGCATTTTGCGCACCCGCGAGCCTAACAGCCCGCAATTTAGAAAGAAAATCAATTTGAAAATTCCAGGTAAGAATTTTTTTTTTTAAATATGCATTTCCCAAAATGAAACTGACAGTCTGCAAAAAGGAAATATACTGATAAACATGAATCATGGCAAATATAAGTACAAACATTATAGCTGAGAGTGTCTAAATAAAGGAAAACCTACTTACCAAAAGACACTCATCTACATAAAGTAGATAGCCAAACCAGTACTGAAACGAGAATCAGCAGAGGTAATGGTATATAAGAGTATATCGTCGATCTGAAAAGGGAGGTAGGAGATAAATCTCTACGACCGATAACAGAGAACCTATGAAATAGATCCCTGTTAGGATGACCATTGCATTCATAGGTAAGACTCCCTTCACATCCCTCTGTCATTCACTGCACTCTGAGAGGAACCGGGCTTCAGCATGCTGAGAAGCGCATATCAACATAGAAATCTAGCACAAACTTACTTCACCACCTCCATAGGAGGCAAAGTTTGTAAAAACTGAATTGTGGGTGTGGTGGGGGGTGTATTTATAGGCATTTTGAGGTTTGGGAAACTTTGCCCCTCCTGGTAGGAATGTATATCCCATACGTCACTAGCTCATGGACTCTTGCCAATTACATGAAAGAAATGGCCATGAGGAACCGTGCCGTAACCTCTGGAGGAAACATGCCACCCTCTAGAGAAGGGGTAAAGGACATAGGGACCCCTGTTTGCGTAGCCAAGAAAGGGTCTGGGACACGCGCCTCACGGGACATGGAAACCTCAGAGGCAGATGGCTCAACCCACTCTAAACTCCCTGATTTGGGGGAAAAGAGTACTCTAGAATGGCAATCAGAACATAACTGATGGGCATTGATTACCCAGCGATTTCATATTCATCACAAGACGCATTTCTCGGTATCGGAGACATCCGTGTCTAACATATCAGAATCCTCCATAATCTTGGGATTACAAAAATGACAAAAACTAACTGGCTCCCCTTTAACACCCCCAATGGCTGGGGCACTCACCACCTCCTGTGAACCAGACACCCACGAGCTAGACTCTCTCTGTCGCACACACTCAGCATACGGAAGTGAGAAACAACGTAACCGCACCCGTCATGAAGTGCACCGTGCCAGTCACAAAAAGGGCATGCAATCTCGAGAGATTGCGTCATTAAAACAAGGCCGTTATGTTTCGTAAAAGCCGTGAGCCTAGGTATTGCTACACATATGCAGATAAAATCATATAACAAACATGATTAAAGTCACCCCTGTTCAATAACCCCCCTCAGGAGATATTAACCTATGATTCCTTAGTAAGATAAAAGGAGTCCCACTGGGACCCTACCTTGTTTCGTTAAAATTACATTCACATATCGAAATAAAATGAAACAATCTTACCAGAATCTACGCTGTGGAACAGGAACACGGCCCTTCAAGTGTGACAGAAAGTAGCCTCGCTTCTGACATGGACTTGATTGAATAAAGGTAGGCAGCGAAACTCGTCAACGCTGATTACCAAGGAGCTGTTAATACGAGTCGGGATGGGTTCACAGGAAAACTCTCCCTGCATCTCCGGACTCTAACTTTCATCCATGCTCTCACTGAGAGGCTGATAGGATTACTTAAAACTCCAGTCCCATTGCAAAGAGTACTATCCTCCATTAAAGAGACTCTCTCGAACTTCTGACACTTCTCTGCCAACCTCTTGTGACGAAAGGCAAAGAATGACTGGGGGATGAGGAAATTGGGGGAGGTATTTAAGCCTTTAGCTGGGGTGTCTTTGCCTCCTCCTGGTGGCCAGGTTCTGTATTCCCCAAAAGTAATGAATGCAGCTGTGGACTCTTTCCGTTTAAGAAGAAAAACACAATAAAGTAATCGTGTATAAATCCCCCCTGTTCAATAATCCCCTTCCTGGGATATTAACCCTTGATTCTGTACAGATAAAAGGAGTCACAATGTGACCCTGCCTTCTTGGGTAATCATAAATGTATAAAAAAAATGAAACGATCTTACCAGAATCGATGCCATGGAACAGGAACACAACCTCTCAAGTTTGACAGTGTTGTAGCATCGCTTGAACTTTAGTGGTAGAAAGCATGCAACGAAACTCGTCAATGCAGATTGCTTATGGAGCTGTTAATCTGAGTCGGGATGGTTTCACAGAGAGACTCCCCCTGCATCTCCGGACTCTAACTTTTATCCATGCTCTCACTGAGAGGCTGACAGGACTACTTAAAACTCCAGTCCCATCTTGAAGAGTATTACCCTCCATAAGAGACTACTCCGTAATCTTCCGACAATTCTCTGCCATCCTCCAGTGACGAAAGGCAAATAATGACTGTGGGATGAGGGGAGTGGGGGAGGTATTTAAGCCTTTGGCTGGGGCGTCTATGCCTCCTCCTGGTGCCCAGGTTCTGTATTCCCACAAGTAATGAATGAAGCTGTGGGCTCTCCTCATATTGAGATGGAAAACAGTTAGGAATGTTCCCATTATGCAAATAGAATCATGACCAATATGTTTACGGAAGTTAAATCCAGGACATGACTGTAAATACCTTTGGACAAACTCTTGCACTGAGGTTACACAGGTACTAGGATTCTTACCCTATCCTCCAAACCCTTTTATAAAGGTTGACGCCTCTGAAGGATCATTGGCAACATTTAGATAGGGCAACTGGTCAATAAGGAGGACTCAGCTTCGAAGAGAACAAAACACTTGGGGGCCCCATTTATGTAGCTCCGGATGGAGGTTGAGAGCCCGTGTTTCTGGCGAGCCTGCAGGCTCGACAGAAATACCATGTCACGGTCCTCTCGCTCAGCAGTGCTGCGTTGCCTAGCAAAATCTTACGCTCTCTGAAGCCGCACACTCTCTTTTGACATGCTCACTGTAGCCCTCCCTCTCTGCTGACATCAGGCTGGGTTCTTATTCCAGCGTCTCTATCCTCTGGTGTCCATTTGTTTTACCTTGTTGTGGCTACTAGCGAGTAATCTTTGCAGGATTTTCTGAATTACCTGTTTACAAACTTTTGCCTGTCTGACAACATATCTGCCTTATCCCTTTCAAGCCTGCATTAAAGTTTTATTACTTACCTGCCTATCACGTTGCCAAACTTTGCTTGCCTGGCTACGCTTCTGGTTAACCCTTATCTGCCTGAAACCTTGTTGCCAAACATTGCTTTAAACTAGAGAGAACTATTCAGCGCTAAGTTAGTGTAATACACAGTTTAAAAACACAAAATGAAAATTGCAATTCATAAGAACAAACTCATATAGAAAGTCCTTATAGGGGTATACTTGAAGGTCTCAAAAAAAAAACTAACTCGTTCATATAAGGCATCCAGTATAGCCTTGTGCTTATTAATACATATGGTACCTTCAGTCCCCCAATTGGTAGAAGAGAACAATATATCTTTCAGATTTCTGAAGATCTTTAAATAGTTTCCCCAATATGAAATTAGTTATCTCCTTTTTTGCTGCTCCTTTTAAACCAAGCCTTTCTTGCCAGAAGTTGTGGGATCCAGGATCCAAATGTACATACAGAAAAAAATGAAGTGCAGAAGAAATGATTCAAGTGTAGTTTTTAAAAAAACAGTATAATCCGCTATATAATTATGTACTCACCAGATGTATAAGTAAATTAAGCCTTTATTATACACTCAAAATTTTAAAAGCAAATCTGTGTCCACAAACACCAAATCACATAAAACTGGCAGCTGGAGTTCAAACAATGACAGGATGCAACCTGCGGCGGGTATTCCGGACTCCCCGTCCTCAGCTGTTCAGTTCTGATTGTCAGTGCCGTGGTACAGTGGTGTGGATAAAGTCCTTATGTAGGAGTCTCCACTGTTTAACCCCAACGCGTTTCCCCCGGTGCTCGCCGGGCTTTTTCAAGGGGATACTTTCAAAACAAAACAAATGTTCTGTCGGATTGTCCGGACTGCAGACTTTTATACCCGTATGTACAAAAACAACTCCGCCCTTTTGTGTGGTTTCTCCAGGGGCCCGGTGACGCTGTCCCCCATGGGAGGGTATGTGGGCACCCACCACGACTCCTCAGGCAGCCTGAACGAGAACTCTGATGGGACTGGAGTTAGGATTATACTAAAAATGTTTAAAAACTAATAGAGGAGTTTTTGAAAAGATTGTTATATTGTGTCAGAAGACTTGTCGTGGCTGAATAACAGACATCCAATCAATGAGAGCTTAAGAACTGGGACCCTGGAGAAACCACCCAAAAGGGCGGAGTTGTTTTGTACATACGGGTATAAAAGTCTGCAGTCCGGACAATCTGACAGCACATTTGTTTTGTTTTGAAAGTATTCCCTTGATAAAGCACAGCGAGAACCGGGGGCAACGCGTTGGGGTCAAACAGTAAAGACTCCTACATAAGGACTTTATCCACACCACTGTACCACGGCACTGACAATTAGAACTGAACAGCTGAGGGCGGGGAGTCCGGAATACCCGCCGCAGGTTGCATCCTGTCATTGTTTGAACTCCAGCTGCCAGTTTTATGTGATTTGGCATTTGTGGACACAGATTTGCTTTTAAAATTTTGAGTGTATAATAAAGGCTTAATTTACTTATAAATCTGGTGAGTACATATTTATATAGCGCATTATACTGTTTTGAAAAAACTACACTTGAATCCTTTCTTTTGCGCTTCATTTTTTTCTGTATGCCAAACTTTGCTTGCCTGACTATGCTTCTGGTTAACCCTTACCTGCCTTAAATCACGTTGCCTAACTCTGCTTGCCAAACTAAGCTACTGGTTTACCCTTTTATTGCCTGAACTCTAGTTGCCAAATATTGCCTGTCTGACTACGCTTCTTCCTGACTCCACTTTCTCTGCTGTCAAGCTTCCTTGTACCCAAAACCTTGAAACCTGTGCGTAAACCTTCACTTCTGTTGATGTACTATATTTCCTCTGAAGCTGTCGTGGGGTCAGGTCCTGGTTTATACTCAGTGTGCTAGCGTGTTGTTTAAATTCATTCTAGCATTTGGGTCTGATTCTGGACTTAGCCTAACCTGACACACCAGTTATGAAGCAGCGGTCTAAAAGACCGCTGCTCCATGCCGCAATTCAACCCGATCGAGTACGATGGGGTTGATTGACACCCCCTGCTGGCGGACGATTGGCCGCGAATCTGCAGGGGGCGGCGTTGCACCAGCAGTTCACAAGAGCTGCTGGTACAATGCTGAATACGAACAGCGTATTGCTCTCTGCATTCAGCAAGGTCTGTCGGACCTGATCCGCACAAACGGATCGTGTCCGACAAACCTTTGTTAAAATAGGCCCCTATATCTCTTGAAGGACAAAGAGAATCAGTCCAGATATTTTCTGGATGATCCTAAAATGTAGAAAAAGTTTATACAAAGCTTATTATATTTGTACATGACAAACATATGATTTAGTACACATGTGCCTACTTAAGCATATGCACACATTTAGTCTGTTATGTGGTCTTATTGACAAGAGAAGCAGCACATAGACCAAAAGGCACACAGTAAATACTTGTAAATCCAGGTCCAGAATAAGCAGAGATTGCATATACTTACAAAGTCAATACAAAACTGACATTGTAAATGAAAATATTCACGATTAATGATCAGTGTCTGTAAGATACACATATGTGCATACACATAAATCAATCATACAATGGTATAAGAGATACCAATAGATCTCATCTCTAAAGGATCTCTACTGAAAGTGAAAAGAAATCATGATTGTTTAGTATTTGCATAAAAAGAACCTTTGTGCATAGATATAAATTGCACATAACATAGGTATGAAAGATACCAATAGATTTTCTCTCTTAAGGATCTCCACTGCTGTACTAAAATACAGATAAATCCTGCAGGACAGCATTTGGAATGAAACGTGCAGAGTACAATGTCTGAAGGTATATCCCTAGAGGGGCATATACTATAGAAAGGTGTACACTAATTGCATAGAACATATGTCTCACATATCTACAGAAAAAGAAGTTCTGCCTATGTAAAAATTATTTTGTGTGCTGCTGAAAATGCAATAAAACAGCTATTAGCAATTTGTATATCATAATAGAGTACAGAACCTGCAAATAATATTCCAAACAGCATACGTTGTACAACAGTATTTAAAATGCAGACTAACTAATCTATTGCCAGTGACATAAGTACCATGCTTCATTGACTTATAAATAAGTAATAAAAGCGCAGAAAATTATAAGAAATGATAATGGTTTCATATGTCATTATGTTCAGTATAATATATAATTACACATTATAGTAAATTGGGTAACATATGAATGTGCTGTGGTGTACAGTTGACTTGCAAAAAAACACCTGCCTAGAGGTGGTTATCAAATCTGAACTTTAGGTTATCAGCACAAGAATTATTTTGCACATTTACCTCGAGACTGAGTTTAATCCCCAGATTTACACTTACTTTGTTTGGGGACAGCCGCTAAACCAAATATTACTATGTTGTACTTGTTATTTTTAGCTTCAGGGCTAAAAACAGTTATTTCCCCTTGAGTGAAAAGTACAGGGCAAATTTCCCTCTGGAAAGTGGACGGCTGCAGCCAATATGTATGCAAAATCTACATACTGGCACATACTTGCAAAATATTATAAATATGTAGACAGAGGGATATCAGAGACTGACTCCTCTATAGAGATCTCGGTGGGGACATTTTGTTCCAGTTTTTACTTATAATAAAGTATGCAATGACAATGTATAGAAGGATTGGTAATAACTGGTAATTTGCCCTCTACACTATGAATACACTCCCTAAGACACCTAAATTAGCTCTCAGTGTAGAAACCACTAATTATATGTATATATATATATATATATATATATATATATATATATATATATATATATATATATATATATATATATATATATATATATATATACACACAAGCACACACACATACATATACTCCTGTATGGGTACTCATTCCCTTCCTGGGACTGGTAAGCACTGGAAATAAGTTCAGAATTCGTCTCAAAACGTTGTAAGAATCTAGTTGGTGAGGTTCTGGATTGAGATAGAAAAAGTTCATAATCACTGAGGGGGCGGAGCTGCCACCAGGAGAAAAGACAGTGTTCTCATAATGAAGTAAAAACACACTTCTGGTTCTCTTTCATTAAATAGTGTACAAACATAAAACCCCCTCAGAAATTTTAAAACATCGGTCCCCAGCCTAACCGGAGCCTTCTTTACAAAACCACATATTGCACTAAGCTAATGGAGGTTTTCTTAAAGAGCCATACACCTAAATACTCAAAGTGCCCCTAAAGTTGCCAGAGGGCTGCAAATGGTCAGAGGTTTCCCTGATAATGTTCCCAATGATGACAGAACCTTTAGGGACCTGATAGGTAGGGGGGAAAAAAAGTGTCATGAGGCAAGCAGGTTGTCACCTGGCTATGCACCTGTGTCAGGGTACCTACAAAAAAAAACATAATTTATGTAAGAACTTACCTGATAAATTCATTTCTTTCATATTAGCAAGAGTCCATGAGCTAGTGACGTATGGGATATACATTCCTACCAGGAGGGGCAAAGTTTCCCAAACCTTAAAATGCCTATAAATACACCCCTCACCACACCCACAATTCAGTTTAACGAATAGCCAAGAAGTGGGGTGATAAGAAAAAAGTGCGAAAGCATATAAAATAAGGAATTGGAATAATTGTGCTTTATACAAAAAAATCATAACCACCACAAAAAAGGGCGGGCCTCATGGACTCTTGCTAATATGAAAGAAATGAATTTATCAGGTAAGTTCTTACATAAATTATGTTTTCTTTCATGTAATTAGCAAGAGTCCATGAGCTAGTGACGTATGGGATAATGACTACCCAAGATGTGGATCTTTCCACACAAGAGTCACTAGAGAGGGAGGGATAAAATAAAGACAGCCAATTCCTGCTGAAAATAATCCACACCCAAAATAAAGTTTAATGAAAAACATAAGCAGAAGATTCAAACTGAAACCACTGCCTGAAGTACTTTTCTACCAAAAACTGCTTCAGAAGAAGAAAACACATCAAAATGGTAGAATTTAGAAAAAGTATGCAAAGAGGACCAAGTTGCTGCTTTGCAAATCTGATCAATCGAAGCTTCATTCCTAAACGCCCAGGAAGTAGAAACTGACCTAGTAGAATGAACTGTAATCCTTAGAGGCGGAGTTTTACCCGACTCGACATAAGCATGATGAAATAAAGATTTCAACCAAGATGCCAAAGAAATGGCAGAAGCTTTCTGGCCTTTTCTAGAACCAGAAAAGATGACAAATAATACAAAGCTCTAACAGCATCCAAAGAATGCAATGATTTCTCCTTAGAATTCATAGGATTAGGGCATAATGAAGGAACCACAATTTCTCTACTAAGGTTGTTAGAATTCACAACCTTAGGTAAAAAATTCAAAAGAAGTTCGCAGCACCGCCTCATCCTGATGAAAAATCAGAAAAGGAGACTCACAAGAAAGAGCAGATAATTCAGAGACTCTTCTGGCAGAAGAGATGACCAAAAGAAACAAAACTTTCCAAGAAAGTAATATAACGACCAAAGAATGCATGGGTTCAAAAGGAGGAGTTTGAAAAGCCCCAGAACCAAATTCAAACTCCAAGGAGGAGAAATTGACTTAATGACAGGTTTTATACGAACCAAAGCTTGTACAAAACAATGAAATATCAGGAAGATTAGCAATCCTTCTGTGAAAAAAGAACAGAAAGAGCAGAGATTTGTCCTTTCAAGGAACTTGCGGACAAACCTTTATCTAAACCATCCTGAAGAAACTGAAAAATTCTCGGTATTCAAAAAGAATGCCAAGAAAAAATGATGAGAAAGACACTAAGAAATATAAGTCTTCCAGACTCTATAATATATCTCACTAGATACAGATTTACGAGCCTGTCACATAGTATTAATCACAGAGTCAGAGAAACCTTCTTTAACCAAGAATCAAGCGTTCAAACTCCATACCTTAAAATTTAAGGATTTGAGATCCTGATGGAAAAAAGGACCTTGCGACAGAAAGTCTGGTCTTAACGGAAGAGTCCACAGCTGGCAAGAGGCCATCCGGACAAGATCCGCATACCAAAACCTGTGAGGCCATGCTGGAGCTACCAGCAGGACAAACAAGCATTCCTTAGAATCTTGGAGAATACTCTTGGAAGAAGAACTAGAGGCGGAAAGATATAGGCAGGATGATACTTCCAAGGAAGTGATAATGTATCCACTGCTTCCGCCCGAGGATCCCGGGATCTGGACAGATACCAGGGAAATTTCTTGTTTAGATGAGAAGCCATCAGATCTATTTCTGGGAGTTCCCACATTTGAACAATCTGAAGAAATACCTCTGGGTGAAGAGACCATTCGCCCGGATGCAACGTTTGGCGACTGAGATAATCCGCTTCCCAATTGTCTATACCTGGGATATGAACCGCAGAGATTAGACAGGAGCTGGATTCCGCCCAAACCAAAATTCGAGATACTTCTTTCATAGCCAGAGGACTGTGAGTCCCTCCTTGATGATTGATGTATGCCACAGCTGTGACATTGTCTATCTGAAAACAAATGAACAACTCTCTCTTCAGAAGAGGCCAAGACTGAAGAGCTCTGAAAATTGCACGGAGTTCAAAAATATTGATCAGTAATCTCACCTCCTGAGATTCCCAAACCCCTTGTGCCGTCAGAGACCCCCACACAGCTCCCCAACCTGTAAGACTTGCATCTGTTGAGATTATAGTCCAGGTCGGAAGAACAAAGAAGCTCCCTGAACTAAACGATGGTGAACTGTCCACCATGTCAGAGAGTGTCGTATAATCGGTTTAAAGATATTAATTGAGATATCTTTGTGTAATCCCTGCACCACTGGTTCAGCATACAGAGCTGAAGAGGTCGCATGTGAAAACGAGCAAAGGAGATCGCATCCGATGCGGCAGTCCTAAGACCTAAAATTTCCATGCATAAGGCTACCAAAGGGAATGATTGTGACTGAAGGTTTTGACAAGCTGATATCAATGTTAAACTTCTCTTATCTGACAAGGACAGAGTCATAGACACTGAATCTATCTGGAAACCTAAAAAGGTTACCATTGTCTGAGGAAACAATGAACTGATTAGTAAATTGATCCTCCAACCATGATCTTGAAGAAACAACACAAGTCGATTCGTATGAGATTCTGCGAAAAAGTAAAGACTGAGCAAGTACCAAGATATCGTTCAAAAAAAGGAAATACCAAAACCCTGTTCTCTGATTACAGACAGAAGGGCACCGAGAACCTTTGAAAAAAAATTCTTGGAGCTGACGCTAGGCCAAACGATAGAGCCACAAAACTGGTAATGCTTGTCTAAAAAGAGAATCTCAGAAACTAAAAGTGATCTGGATGAATCGGAATATGCAGATATGCATCCTGTAAATCTATTGTAGACATATAATGCCCTTGCTAAACAAAAGGCAGGATAGTCCTACAGTTACCATCTTGAATGTTGGTATCCTTACATAACGATTCAATATAGATAGATCCGGAACTGGTCTGAAGGAATTGACCTTCTTTGGTACAATGAAGAGATAGAATAAAACCCCAGCCCCTGTTCCAGGACTGGAACTGGCATAATTACTCCAGCCAACTCTAGATCTGAAACACATTTCAGAAATGCTGAGCCTTTGCTGTGTTTACTGGGACACGGGAAAGAAAAAAATCTCTTTGCAGGAGGCCTTAACTTGAAGCCAATTCTGTACCTTTCTGAAACAATGTTCTGAAACCAGAGATTGTGATCGGAATTGATCCAAATTTCCTTGAAGAAAACGTAAACTGCCCCATACCAGCTGAGCTGAAATGAGGGCCGCACCTTCATGAGTATTTAGGAGCTGGCTATAGGTTTCTATAAGGCTTGGATATATTCCAAACTGGAAATGGTTTCCAAACTGATACCGCTCCTGAGGATGAAAGATCAGGCTTTTGTTCCTTGTTGTGAGGAAAGGAACGAAAATGATTATTAGACCTAAATTTACCTTAGATTTTTTTATCCTTTGGTAAAAAAGTTCCCTTCCCTCCAGTAACAGTTGAGATAATAGAATCCAACTGAAAATCGAATAATTTATTACCCTGGAAAGAAAGGGAAAGCAAAGTTGACTTAGAAGACATATCAGCATTCCAAGTTTTAAGCCATAAAGCTTTTCTAGCTAAAATAGCTAGAGACATATACCTGACATCAACTCTAATGATATCAAAAGATGGTATCACAAATAAAATTATTAGCATGTTATAGAATAATAATA
This sequence comes from Bombina bombina, assembly GCF_027579735.1. Classification (NCBI taxonomy): domain Eukaryota; kingdom Metazoa; phylum Chordata; class Amphibia; order Anura; family Bombinatoridae; genus Bombina; species Bombina bombina. Next base: position 969,732,445 of record NC_069501.1, on the reverse strand, counting down.
CTGCTATAAAATTATGATCTGTTACTTGTTGCGCTAAAGCTTCTAACCAAAAAGTTGAAGCTGCAGCAACATCCGCTAAAAATATAGCAGGTCTAAGAAGATTACCTGAACATAAGTAAGCTTTTCTTAGAAAGGATTCAATTTTCCTATCTAAAGGATCCTTAAATGAAGTACTATCTGCCATAGGAATAGTAGTACGTTTAGCAGGAGTAGAGACAGCCCCATTAACCTTAGAGATTTTGTCCCAAAACTCTAATCTGTCAGATGGCACAGGATATAATTGCTTAAACGTTTAGAAGGAGTAAATGAATTACCCAAATTATTCCATTCCCTAGAAATTACTTCAGAAATAGCATCAGGGAGAGAAAACACTTCTGGAATAACTACAGGAGATTTAAAAACCTTATTTAAACGTTTAGATTTAGTATCAAGAGGACCAGAATCCTCTATTTCTAATGCAATTAATACTTCTTTAAGTAAAGAACGAATAAATTCCATCTTGAACAAATACAAAGATTTATCAGCATCAACCTCTGAGACAGAAACCTCTGAACCAGAAGAACCATTATCAGTATCAGAATGATGATGTTCATTTAAAAATTCATCTGAAAAAAGAGAAGTTTTAAAAGACTTTTATGTATACTAGAAGGAGAAATAACAGACATAGCCTTCTTAATGGATTTAAAAAATAAAATCTCTTATGTTATCAGGAACACTCTGAAAATTAGATGTTGACGGAACAGCAACAGGTAATGTAACAGTACTAAAGGAAATTTTATCTGCATTAATAAGTTTGTCATGACATGCAATACAAACAACAGCTGGAGAAACAGATACCAAAAGTTTATAGCAGATACACTTAGCTTGGTAGCTCCAGCACTGGGCAGCGATTTTCCTGAAGTATCTTCTGACTCAGTTGCAACGTGGAACATCTTGCAATATGTAAAAGAAAAAACAACATATAAAGCAAAATTGATCAAATTCCTTAAATGACAGTTTCAGGAATGGGAAAAAAATGCAAGTGAACAAGCTTCTAGCAACCAGAAGCAATAAATAATGAGACTTAAATAATGTGGAGACAAAAATGACGCCCACATTATTTGGCGCCTAAATGCTTTTGGCGCCAAAAATGACGCCACATCCGGAACGCCGACACTTTTGACGCAAAAAGACGTCAAAAAATGACGCAACTTCCGGCGACACGTATGACGCGGGAAACAGAAAAAAAATTTTGCGCCAAAAAGGTCCGCGCCAAGAATGACGCAATAAAATGAAGCATTTTCAGCCCCCGCGAGCCTAACAGCCCACAGGGAAAAAGTCAAATTTTTTAAGGTAAGAAAAAATGATTGAAACAAATGCATTTATCCCAAGTATGAAACTGACTGTCTGAAAATAAGGAATGTTGAACATCCTGAGTCAAGGCAAATAAATGTTTGAATACATATATTTAGAACTTTATAAAAAAGTGCCTAACCATAGCTTAGAGTGTCACAGAAAATAAGCTTACTTACTTACCCCAGGACACTCATCTACATGTTGTAGAAAGCCAAACCAGTACTGAAACGAAAATCAGCAGAGGTAATGGTATATATATATATATAAGAGTATATCGTCGATCTGAAAAGGGAGGTAAGAGATGAATCTCTACGACCGATAACAGAGAACCTATGAAATAGACCCCGTAGAAGGAGATCATTGCATTCAAATAGGCAATACTCTCCTCACATCCCTCTGACATCACTGCACGCTGAGAGGAAAACCGGGCTCCAACCTGCTGCGGAGCGCATATCAACGTAGAATCTAGCACAAACTTACTTCACCACCTCCATAGGAGGCAAAGTTTGTAAAACTGAATTGTGGGTGTGGTGAGGGGTGTATTTATAGGCATTTTAAGGTTTGGGAAACTTTGCCCCTCCTGGTAGGAATGTATATCCCATACGTCACTAGCTCATGGACTCTTGCTAATTACATGTCAAGTCACTTACTATACGCAGCACCCCTCCTTTGGCTTAACCAGGAATGTCAATCTATGTCAATGCAGTTGCAGCAGTATCCAATAGAGAGCCCATTCAGTGCAGGTATCAAGTACATCAGGTTATTGCAGTAGGAAATAATCAGGGGGAGAAACATAATTTATGCTTACCTGATAAATTTATTTCTCTTGTGGTGTATCCAATCCACGGATCATCCATTACTTGTGGGATATTCTCCTTCCCAACAGGAAGTTGCAAGAGGATCACCCACAGCAGAGCTGCTATATAGCTCCTCCCCTAACTGCCACATCCAGTCATTCGACCAAAACTAGCAGAGAAAGGAGAAACCATAGGGTGCAGTGGTGACTGTAGTTTAAAATTTAGACCTGCCTTAAAAGGACAGGGCGGGCCGTGGACTGGATACACCACAAGAGAAATAAATTTATCTGGTAAGCATAAATTATGTTTTCTCTTGTTAAGTGTATCCAGTCCACGGATCATCCATTACTTGTGGGATACCAATACCAAAGCTAAAGTACACGGATGAAGGGAGGGACAAGGCAGGTACTTAAACGGAAGGGACCACTGCCTGTAGAACCTTTCTCCCAAAAATAGCCTCCGAAGAAGCAAAAGTATCAAATTTGTAAAATTTTGAAAAGGTATGAAGCGAAGACCAGCAAATCTGTTCAACAGAAGCCTCATTTTTAAAGGCCCAGGTGGAAGCCACAGCTCTAGTAGAATGAGCTGTAATCCTTTCAGGGGGCTGCTGTCCAGCAGTCTCATAGGCTAAGCGTATTACGCTCCGAAGCCAAAAAGAAAGAGAGGTTGCCGAAGCCTTTTGACCTCTCCTCTGTCCAGAGTAAACAACAAACAGGGAAGATGTTTGACGAAAATCTTTAGTCGCTTGTAAGTAAAACTTTAAAGCACGGACTACGTCCAAAAGCTGATAACTCAGAGACTCTACGAGCCGAGGAAATAGCCATCAAAAACAGAACTTTCCAAGATAAAAGTTTGATATCAATGGAATGAAGGGGTTCAAACGGAACTCCTTGAAGAACCTTAAGAACCAAGTTTAAGCTCCATGGAGGAGCAACAGGTTTAAACACAGGCTTAATTCTAACCAAAGCCTGACAAAATGCCTGGACGTCTGGAACCTCTGCCAGACGCTTGTGCAAAAGGATATACAGAGCAGAAATCTGTCCCTTTAAAGAACTAGCTGATAATCCTTTATCCAAACCCTCTTGGAGAAAGGACAATATCCTAGGAATCCTAACATTACTCCATGAGTAATTCTTGGATTCACACTAATGAAGAGATTTGCGCCATATCTTATGGTAGATTTTCCTGGTTACAGGCTTTCGTGCCTGTATTAAGGTATCAATGACTGACTCGGAGAAGCCACGCCTTGATAAAATCAAGCGTTCAATCTCCAGGCAGTCAGTCTCAGAGAAATTAGATTTGGATGATTGAAAGGACCTTGTAGTAGAAGGTCTTGTCTCAGAGGCAGAGGCCAAGGTGGAAAGGATGACATGTCCACCAGGTCTGCATACCAGGTCCTGCGTGGCCACGCAGGCGCGATCAAGATCACTGATGCTCTCTCCTGTTTGATTTTGGCAATCAGTCGAGGGAGCAGAGGAAACGGTCGAAACACATAAGCCAGGTTGAAGAACCACGGTGCTGCTAGAGCATCTATCAGCGTCGCTTCTGGGTCCCTGGACCTGGATCTGTAATAAGGAAGCTTGGCGTTCTGGCGAGACGCCATGAGATCCAATTCTGGTGTGTCCCAACGATGAACCAATTGAGCAAAACACCTCCGGATGGAGTTCCCACTCCCCCGGATGAAAAGTCTGACGACTTAGAAAATCCGCCTCCCAGTTCTCTACACCTGGGATATGGATCGCTGATAGATGGCAAGAGTGAGTCTCTGCCCAGCGAATTATCTTGGAGACTTCTAACATCGCTAGGGAGCTCCTGGTCCCCCCTTGATGGTTGATGTAAGCCACAGTCGTGATGTTATCCGACTGAAATCTGATGAACCTCAGGGTTGCTAACTGAGGCCAAGCTAGAAGAGCATTGAATATTGCTCTTAATTCCAGAATATTTACTGGGAGGAGTTTCTCCTCCTGAGTCCACGATCCCTGAGCCTTCAGGGAATTCCAGACTGCACCCCAACCTAGAAGGCTGGCATCTGTTACAATTGTCCAATCTGGCCTGCGAAAGGTCATACCTTTGGACAGATGGAACCGAGATAGCCACCAGAGAAGAGAATCTCTGGTCTCTTGATCCAGATTTAGCAGAGGGGACAAATCTGGGTATTCCACATTCCACTGACTGAGCATGCATAATTGCAGTGGTCTGAGATGTAGGCGCGCAAATGGCACTATGTCCATCGCTGCTACCATTAAGCCGATCACTTCCATGCACTGAGCCACCGAAGGGCGCGGAATGTAGTGAAGAACACAGCAGGAATTTAGAAGCTTTGATAACCTGGACTCCGTCAGTTAAATTTTCAATTCTACAGAATCTATCAGAGTTCCTAGGAAGGAAACCCTTGTGAGGGGTGATAGAGAACTCTTTCCCTCGTTCACTTTCCTCCCATGCGACCTCAGAAATGCCAACACTATGTCCGTATGAGATTTGGCAATTTGGAAGTTTGACGCCTGTATCAGGATGTCGTCTAGATAAGGGGCCACTGCTATGTCCCGTGGTCTTAGGACCGCCAGAAGAGACCCCAGAACCTTTGTAAAAATTCTTGGGGCTGTAGCTAACCCGAAGGAAGAGCCACAAACTGGTAATGCCTGTCTAGAAAGGCAAACCTTAGGAACCGATGATGATCTTTGTGAATCGGTATGTGAAGGTAAGCATCCTTCAAATCCACTGTGGTCATGTACTGACCCTCCTGGATCATAGGTAGGATTGTCCAAATAGTTTCCATTTTGAACGATGGAACTCTGAGGAATTTGTTTAAGATCTTTAGATCCAAAATTGGTCTGAAGGTTCCCTCTTTTTTGGGAACCACAAACAGATTTGAATAAAATCCCTGTCCTTGTTCCATCTGTGGAACTGGATGGATCACTCCCATTATTAGGAGGTCTTGCACACAGTGTAAGAATGCCTCTTTCTTTATCTGGTTTACAGATATCTCGAAAGGTGAAATCTCCCTTGTGGGGGGGAAGGTTTGAAGTCCAGAAGATATCCCTGAGATATGATCTCCAACGCCCAGGGATCTTGAACATCTCTTGCCCACGCCTGGGCGAAGAGAGAAAGTCTGCCCCCTACTAGATCCGTTGCCGGATAGGGGGCCGTTCCTTCATGCTGTCTTAGAGGCAGCAGCAGGCTTTCTGGCCTGCTTGCCTTTGCTCCAGGCCTGGTTAATTTCCAGGCCGGCTTGGATTGCGCAAAAGTTCCCTCTTGTTTTGTAGCAGAGGAAGTTGATGCTGCACCTGCCTTGAAGTTTCGAAAGGCACAAAAATTAGACTGTTTGGCCCTTGATTTGGCCCTGTCCTGAGGAAGGGTATGACCCTTACCTCCAGTAATGTCAGCAATAATTTCCTTCAAACCAGGCCCGAATAGGGTCTGCCCCTTAAAGGGAATGTTAAGTAATTTAGACTTTGAAGTCACGTCAGCTGACCATGATTTAAGCCTGGATAGCGAATCCAGAATTCCTAGCCGTTAGTTTAGTCAAATGAACAATGGCATCAGAAACGAAAGAATTAGCTAGCTTAAGTGTTCTAAGCTTATCAAGTATTTCAGTCAATGGAGTAGCTGTCTGAAAGGCCTCTTCCAGAGACTCAAACCAGAACGCCGCAGCAGCAGTGACAGGAGCAATGCATGCAAGGGGCTGCAGGATAAAACCTTGTTGAATAAACATTTTCTTAAGGTAACCTAATTTTTTATCCATTGGATCTGAAAAAGCACAACTGTCCTCGACAGGGATAGTGGTACGCTTTGCTAAAGTAGAAACTGCTCCCTCCACCTTAAGGACCGTCTGCCATAAGTCCTGTGTGGTGGCGTCTATTGGAAACATTTTTCTAAAAATAGGAGGGGGGGGGGGGGGAAGGCACACCGGGTCTGTCCCACTCCTTAGTAATAATTTCTGTAAACCTTTTAGGTATTGGAAAAACGTCAGTACACACCGGCACCGAGTAGTATTTATCCAGTCTACACAATTTCTCTAGTACTGCAATTGTGTCATTCAGAGCAGCTAAAACCTCTCCAAGCAACACCCGGAGGTTCTCAAGCTTAACTTTAAAAGTAGACATATCAGGTTTCCCCGAGTTAGAGACGTCACCCACAGACTGAAGCTCTTCCTCAGCTTCTGCATATTGTGACGCAGTATCAGACATGGGCCTTAAAACATCTGCGCGCTCTGTATTACGTCTAACCCTAGAGCTATCGCGCTTTCCTCTGAATTCAGGCAGTCTGGCTAATACCGCTGACAGGGTATTATCCATGATTGCCGCCATGTCCTGCAAAGTAATTGCTATGGGAGTCTTTGATGTACTTGGCGCCATTTTAGCGTGAGTCCCTTGAGCGGGAGTCAAAGGGTCCGACACGTGGGGAGAGTTAGTCAGCATAACTTCCCCCTCGTCAGAATCCTCTGGTGATAATTCTTTTAAAAATAACAGCTGATCTTTATTGTTTTAAGTGAAATCAATACATTTAGTACACATTCTCCTATGGGGTTCCACCATGGCTTTTAAACATAATGAACAAGGAGTTTCCTCTATGTCAGACATGTTTATACAGACTAGCAATGAGACTAGCAAGCTTGGAAAACACTTTAAATCAAGTTAACAAGCAATATATAAAAAAAAAAACCGTTACTGTGCCTTTAAGAGAAACAAATTTTGCCAAAATTTGAAATAACAGTGAAAAAAGGCAGTTAAACTAACGAAATTTTTACAGTGTATCCAACAAGTTAGCAGAGCATTGCACCCACTTGCAAATGGATGATTAACCCCATAATACAAAAAACAGATTAACAAAACGAAAAATATGTTTTTTAAACAGTCATAACAACTGAGCTCCTACTTTTGAAACCTTTTGAGCCCTTCAGAGATGTCCTATAGCATGCAGGGGACTGCTGAGGGAAACTGAATGTCAGTTTGTAATTTTAACTGCACCAATTGTAACTTTTATACTATAACAGTGGAAAGCCTCAGGAAACTGTTTCTAGGCAAAAATAAAGCCAGCCATGTGGAAAAAACTAGGCCCCAATAAGTTTTATCACCAAAGCATATATAAAAACGATTAAACATACCAGTAAACGTTTTATATTGCACATTAATCAGAGTATATACCTCTGATAGCAAGCCTGATACTAGTCGCTATTAAATCACTGTATTTAGGCTTTAACTTACATTAATCCGGTATCAGCAGCATTTTCTAGCAAATTCCATCCCTAGAAAAACAAACTGCACATACCTTATTGCAGGATACCCTGCACGCCATTCTCCCTCTGAAGTTACCTCACTCCTCAGACATATGTGAGAACGGCAGTGGATCTTAGTTACTTCTGCTAAGATCATAGAAAAACGCAGGCAGATTCTTCTTCTAAATGCTGCCTGAGATAAAACAGTACACTCCGGTACCATTTAAAAACAAACTTTTGATTGAAGAAAAAACTAACTATATTTTACCACTTTCCTCTAACTACCTCCAGCTATGTTGAGAGCTTGCAAGAGAATGACTGGATGTGGCAGTTAGGGGAGGAGCTATATAGCAGCTCTGCTGTGGGTGATCCTCTTGCAACTTCCTGTTGGGAAGGAGAATATCCCACAAGTAATGGATGATCCGTGGACTGGATACACCTAACAAGAGAAATAGGGACGAGTCCCCATATCACCTGAGGGTAGTTATGGCAAAGTCCCATTAGGGAAATGCTGTGCACATAACAGGGTATTCATATGTGCCTGCTTCATTCAGTTGCTGTTAAGTCTTTTCCGTCTTTGTAAATATGTCCCAGGGACCCTGGGTATCACATAGGTCTGTGCTCCCAATGTGCTATCCATAAGCAAGTAGCTGGACCTCTATTCTTAACCAACTTCTACAAGGACAAGAACAAAACCGAGAGATGGGAGGTATTTTAAGCTCCGATTTGGGTTCTTGACTTCCTCCTAGTGCCCCGGAAAATATCTCATGTGTTATGGAGGAATGTAGACCATCATTTTACAAAAGAAATTAGGACTAGTGTGGGAAGGGTAACAGACATATTAGGATAATCAGGTGCTGGTGTGTTGTAAATGTGGCTGATAGAAGAGGCAACACAAAAGGCAAGAATGTGTGTGAAGGAAATGAGGAGATCCTTAAGTGTGCAAATAAGGATATGGTCCAGGGTGAGGAAAATAGCATTAAAAAAGGGAAAATTATTTCTCAGATCTGAAAAATGATGTCATGGGTTATGCCACTACCAGAGCCATTGACTATTTAGAAAAACATCATTTATGTAAGAATTTACCTGATAAATTAATTTTTCATATTGGCATGAGTCCATGAGCTAGTGACATATGGGATATACAATCCTACCAGAAAGGGCAGAGGTTTCCCAGACCTCAAAATGCCAATAAATACACCCCTCACCACACCCACAATTCAGTTTAACGAATAGCCAAGAAGTGGAGTGATAAAGAAAGGCGTAAAAAGCATCAAAGGAATTTGGAAATAATTGTGCTTTATACAAAAAAATCATAACCACCATAAAAAGGGCGGGCCTCATGGACTCTTGCCAATATGAAAGAAATGAATTTATCAGGTAAATTCTTACATAAATTATGTTTTCTTTCATGTAATTGGCAAGTGTCCATGAGCTAGTGACGTATGGGATATCAATACCCAAGATTTGGAACTCCACGCAAGAGTCACTAGAGAGAGGGAGGGATAAAAAAAAACAGCCATTTCTCGCTGAAAAAATAATCCACAACTCAAAATATAAGTTATTCTCATAATGAAAAACTTAAAACATCAGCAGAAGAATCAAACTTTAACAGCTGCCTGAAGAACGTTTCTACCAAAAGCTGCTTCTGAATAAGCAAATACATCAAAATGGTAGAATTTAGTAAATGTATGCAGAGGACCAAGTTGCTGATTTGCAAATCTGATCAACTGAAGCTTCATTCTTAAAAGCCCACAAAGTGGAGACTGATCTAGTAGAATGAGCTGTAATTCTGAGGCGGAGCCTGACCCGAGTCCAAATAAGAATCAAAAGCTTTAACCAACAAGCCAAGGAAATAGCAGAGGCCTTCTGACCTTTCCTAGGACTAGAAAATATAACAGACTAGAAGTCTTCCTGAAATCTTTAGTAGCTTCAACATAATATTTCAAAGCTCTCACCACATCCAAAGAATGTAAGGATCTTTCCAAAGAATTCTTAGGATTAGGACACAAGGAAGGGACAACAATTTCTCTAATGTTGTTAGAATTCACAACTTTAGGCAAAACCGCCTTACCCTGATGAAAAATCAGAAAAGGAGGAGATTCACAATCATTATCAGTAGAGGTAATGGTATATGAGAGTATATCGTCGATCTAAAAAGGGAGGTAGGAGATGAATCTCTACGACCGATAACAGAGAACCTATGAAATAGACCCTTTTTAGGAAAATCATTGTATTCAATAGGTGATACTCTCATCAGAACCCTCTGACATTCGCTGTACTCAGAGGAATCGGGCTTCAAAAAAAGCTGAGAAGCGCATGTCAATGTAGAAATCTTAGCACTAACTTACTTCACCACCTCCATAGGAGGCAAAGTTTGTAAAACTGAATTGTGGGGTGTATTTATAGGCATTTTGAGGTTTGGGAAACTTTGCCCTTCCTGGTAGGATTGTATATCCCATACGTCACTAGCTCATGGACTCTTGCCAATTACATGAAAGAAATATAATTTATCTGCGTAGAAAGATGTCATGGGGGTCAATGATTTAAAACACTGGTTTTCAAACCTGTCCCTCAGGCCTTCTCAACAGTCCAGGTTTTCAGGATTACCTTTGATGAGCAGGTAAAATAATTTGGTTTCCTAATCAGCTGATTATTTCACCTGTGCTCCAGTTCAGATATCCACAAAATGTGGCCTGAGGACAGGTTTGAAAACCAGTGATTTTAGAGAATATTTTTCTTATCTGTATGAGGTCATGGGCTGTGTCACTAGTAATTTCATCAGTCATGTGCAATTCAAACAGTGATGTCACCTAGGGAAGGGTTAGTTTAAGTTCATAATTTCCTTCCTTTTTAACGTTTGAGAACTTTAACTTTAGACTTTTTTTTTGCCAATTAACAGTAATCGAGATAGTTATTTACAGTGACAAATCTTGACATACAACCCAAATAGTTAATGTTAAATTAGTTGCAAGCTTTTTGAAAGGGTACATTTTGAATTTATCTTTTAAAATGGGGATGTGTGTTAATTGTATGAAAAGGACCTGATATAGGAGGTATGCAGTGTGATGGGATGGGGGGGGGGAGGGTGCATGAGGCATTGAATAGTTTTATATACACATACAAAACAAAAACACACAACTTCTGTTTATTTTAGTACAGTTTATTCCATTTGTACATATTAATATTTTTATATAATCAAAATTCTCCCAGTCTTCACAGTTGGAGTTATATATGTAATCAGTTAATCACTGCACTATAAAATAAAGTGATTATGAAAACTTGTTAGACATTTTTTTCACATAGATTTTATTTCCTTCAGGGTAATTCTTGGCACTGTTTCTAAAGCAGCTTGCGGGATCCCTAAAAGCATGCAAAAAGTTAAGGGAGAAGGAACAGCGGGGACAAATAACACTTTATAATCCAAACTCCTGCACACAGCCTCAGACCTTAACCTCTTCCCATCTATGGCTTCATGGGTAAAATGCTGGAAACGATGGATCCTTGTGTTAGTAAAATCCAAACAATAGAAATTGGCTGTCTGAGTGCAATTTGCTACATTACAACCCTTTCTGGCAGCCAAGGGGTTAAAGAAAGTGTTTTTTTTCCTCAAAAATGTCTTAAAGAGGTTGTTGCAGGGTCTTTTCTCTGTTGCAGGAGCATACGCAATGAGATGCTGCTCCTATGTAAAATAAACTTACCTAATTATCCATATAATACAGGTCTATAAAACATCTACAAATAGCTGCGGCCTGTAAACACTTTTTTTTTGCAAGGGGGGGGATTTAACTCGCACTTTTGTTATACGAGATATGCTTCTTGTTGCAATCCTGATCTTAACAGATGACCTTAAAATACAGAGGGTGCCAAAAGAGGGAGAAAAGATGGCGAGTAGGGAACATTAGCGGATATTTATCTAGTGCTTTTAACACAGGTTTACTTCCTTCATGAAACAGCAACTTAATAATTGGGTTAATATTGATCTCAAATGAAGACTTAGCAGAAACAGAAGGTCCTACAAGCAGCGCCTGGCTACTAATCTTGATCTAGCTCATATGCAGCAAGCAGACTGGGCCTCCTGTTTTCCATTTATCTTGATCAGTTAAAGAGATGTGCTCTAAATCTAATAACCCCAGTAAAAGTGGTAGAATAACAGGTGATCGCAGAAGAAGTAATCCCTGAGGAACACCACATTGCACTAAGCATTTTCAGTCCAAGAGTAATCCTTCAATATTAGGGTCTTTCAGAAAAATATTTGTGGTGCTGGTGAGCAAACTGTTTATCTGCCAAAATGGGCTAGGTTCCAAGAATCAAAGTGCTGCAGATATGGAAAGGGTTTCAAAGTCAAGGAACCAATGTGTACTGCCAGAGAAAGAAAGGGTTTATGCCACAGAGGGAATGTTACATTAGGTAGAGGTTATTATATGATCAGGAAAAACTCTATAGCAAGTTCAAAGTAGTGAGATCCTTAAGCACCACAAACCGGCCATATAGTTTTTTTTTTTTTTATTTAAAAATAAAATATCACACTAATTTAGAAACTTGGAATCATCGGCAAGTATATGTGGTTCTTGAGGACTGAACTTGTGAGTCACTGCAACAAGGTGTACTTTTCAGATGGTGGGAAAAGAGAAAAATGAAGCCCCTTGAAAAATCAGCAAAACACCAGAGATCAAGGGAAGAGAGAAAGCTCATATAACAAAATGTACAAAGTTTAAAGCGATTCCCAAGCTTTCCATTATACCATAGCACACAAAGCCACCAGAAGAAAAGGATGAAAACCCAAAAGAATATCAGGAGGAAAATTGGGCAGTCATGTTCACTTCCTTTCTTTCTTCTTTTCCTATAAATATATAAAATTATAATACAGTGAGATCATATTGTTCTCCAATACAATTTTAATTAAAACAGAATATATATTTTAAGTAAGAATCATCCTATACAAATAGAATACTTAAAAGGTTAATTATAGTGAAAAAAAAAAACATGCTCTATCACGGTCGACCCAGCAAACCTGTGTTTAACCCTTGCAAAGTACCACTTGGGAGCAACAGAGAACTGTTGTCCCCCAGAGCAGAAACCAAAACGGCCTCAATCAGCATAGTCATGTAACGGCGTCAGTTTCTGCTCTGGACCAACAGTTCTCTGCAGCTCCTAAATGGTACTTTAAACTTTGCAGGAGTTAAACGCATAGATTTGCAGGGTTGATAGTGATAAAATTGTGTGCACTAACAAATCCTATTTTTTTACTATAACATCCCTTTAATATTTTCTAGCACAAACAATTATTGAAAATAAAATACAAACCTTCTCATTCATAGCCAGGATTATCATTAGCTTCCTGAAGATGGTGATAAAATCCAAAAACAAATCCACACAGTGCCTATAAAATCGAATTAGACTTGGTTTAGTATAAAAGACAGTGGTGGGCAATTGCTGGATATGATTCATAAATCATGCATAAGCAGGCATTGGCACATTTATATGAACTTTATAAAGCCAGATATGACATTTAGAGCCATCCACACAATTTGTAGAAAAATCCAAGAATAGCCACAAAGTCTAGGAAGCATAGCTTCCAAATTCCTGAGATATTCAAATCCTCTGTCAAAGACTTTCCTTGGTGCTTTATACTCTTCTCTGGATTAAAAAACATGGTCTGATTTTCATCCCCCCCTTAAACACACATTTTGACTCTAATCTCTTTCACACATTTAACTGGGGTACCAAATATGCATTAAAAATACAGATAGCCCATTAAAGTGCATGTAAACTTTCAGGAATTAGTGCCCGGTTTTTAAATATACTATTAAAAACAGGGGCACTTTCATTCATGAAAGTTTACATTGCAGTGTTTTTGTTTCTTTTAACAAATACTTACCTTTTCCTGCAGCCAAGCTGGACCAGCGATCTCCCCCACACGGATCCTCTGTACCGACGTCAGCAATTACGAATCCGGCTTCCTCCAATCATGGCTCCTCACCCCAGAGCATCCATCTTGCGAGGTCACGCCGTGATTGGAGGAAGCTGGTGTAGTCATTGGTGACTTAAGTACAGAGGAGCTGCGGGTGGGGGATTGCTGATCCAGCTTTGCAGAAGAGAAAAGGTATTTGTAAAAAAATAAGCTGCAATGTAAACTTTCATGAATGAAAGTGCCCCTGTTTTTAATAGTATTTTTTAAAAACCGGGCACTAATTCATGAAAGGTTACACTCACTTTAAGTCCTTAGATCCTACATGAGCCCACATGAATACTCCTCCTTGCCAACTAAAGATTTAAGCAGTTACCGGTTAAAACCTGGCTGGTAAACCACTAATAAATGACTGGTAATTCTTCCTTTAATTGTAATCCAATTTGGTTTTAGTATCCACTCCCATTACTCTTTATTTCAAGGATATGCTTAAAGGGAAGGTCAAATCCAAAATAAACTTTCACAATTAAAATAGGGGATGACATTTTAAACAACTTTCCAATTTACTTTTTATCACCAATTTTGCTTTGTTCTCTTGGTATTCTTAGTTGAAAGCTAAACCTAGGAGGTTCATATGCTAATTTCTTAGACCTTGAAGGCCGCCTCTAATCTGAATGCATTTAGACAGTTTTTCACCACTAGAGAGCGTTAGTTCATGTCTTTCATATAGAGAACTTCAAGCTCACGCACATTAAGTTACCTAGGAGTGATCACTGAATGGCTAAAATGTAAGTGTCAAAAGAACTAAAATAAGGGGGCAGTTTGCAGGGCATAAATACAAGGTAATCACAGAGGTAAAATGTGTATTATTATAGCTGTTTATTATGCAAAACCGGGAAATGGGTAATAAAAAGGGATTATCTTTTTAAAGAACAAAAAATGCTTGTGTTAACCGTCCCTTTAAAAATAAGTCATCTCAGCCTCGTATTCCTTGCTATGAAAGCTTACCAAACACACACCATTTATGTGAAACGGTGTCATCATTTCTACATTATTCCATTGAAATGTTAGTCACAAATTGACTATCAATGAAACCTTCATATGGAGGATAAAAAAAGTATAAATAAAACCAACAAAATCAGTACTTACCAGACATAATCCTTGTCCCCATGTTCAGCTTTCTCAATAATAAGCTGAGTGTCAAACAAGACAAAACCACACATGACTAGGAGACCAATGTACATGTGCATCTAGAGCAAACAAGAAAATCAATGCATTAATATGATGGTACAAATCATAGGGATAAAAAGGTTTTATTTAGAGGAACACTAAAAACAAAACATTTATATTTCATGATTCAGAAAGAGCATGCAATTTTAAATAACTTTCCAATTCAGTTCCATTATCAAAACATGTACAATCTTTTTATATGCACATGGAGGGAAAATGTAATAAACTTGTCCAAAAAGGGAAAAAAAAAAATCAAAAAAAAAAAATCTAGTCATTTGAAATTCAGATTAAGAACTTTTGCATTGCCTTTTATTATGCATTTGTTGATTACGGTCCTTTAACCCCTTTCCCACCGTTAGGACAATCCAGACCCCATAATTGAAATAAAGCGTGATTTCAATTTTTTTTTATTTTTTTTTTAACTTATTTGTTTACATCGGAACTTTGTTCCAATTGTAACAAGTACAGGCAGGAAGGGGTTAATTTGACAGATACCTCAAGACTACATGGTTGTATTTTGAAATTAACCTAGTTCATTTAAGCCTTGATGAACATAGCCTCTGGGAACATTGTATTAGCTCTGCAGAATCTGTTGGCACACAACAAATGATAAAAATAAGCAAAATATTAACTGATCATGAAGCAGCACAAACAGATCAAGCAGTAGTACTATTACTGCTCAAGATGGAGCCAGTTTGAAACTTAAATAATTTACCTTCAAGCTCAAATATATTTGCTTAATAAATTAACTAGTTTTGATGAACCACTTACCCCTTTTCCTTCTCATTTAAAGTAATTTGAGTCCTCCTAGTTACCATGCAATACTGACAAGTTTTTCACAACAAAGAGACAGGTGCATTACTTACAAAAGTGAAACTTACGTGGGATTATTCTTCCAATCAAACTGATTAAATAGAAGGCCTTATAGTACTTGGAAGTTTGTAATCATTTATATATTAAATATTATGAAATATCTACTCTTCCAGGGTAATCTGGCATTCTTGTCATGTTTGATATCTGCCCTTTTTAAATTGCAGGCAGAGGGAGGAGTCACTGAGGGACGTTTAGTCAACATGCAGAGGAAAACGATATACACACTTCCACTTGCTTATTTACAGGTTAGATAATATGTAAATGCCTTGGTTCAAAACATCTATGGAAATCTACTAATATTGACACTATAGGAAACTTGTTTAAGCAAAGACAATTCTCCATCTCACCCATATATAAAATACTTACACAAAGCAAAAATTATTATACGGTTCAAACAATACAAAAGAGATGGAAAAAAATGAAAGTTAAGAGCCACTTTAGTCTTGGACTTATGAAAAACTCAAACTATTGCACAAAGCTTATTAATGTCCCAAAAACATAAAAACAAATGGGTCCCTATAGTTCAAAATCAAACTATTTGTATTTAACCCCTGCAAATGTTTAATTGTTAAAACATCACTCAAGAGTCACAGAAAATCAAGTCTGAAAGAAAAAAAAAAAAAAAAACTGTTGGTGAGCTGCAGCGGCAGTCACAAGCTGCACCGATTGCTGCACTGAGTGGGACTTTTATCTCTTTGCGGGAGTTAAAACAAAGAGCCAGATAAAAAGCTTGCCAGCACTGAGCAAAATTATTTTTTTAAGCATTATATTTAGTGTATCCTAAACATCAGAACCGTATATAGTGAAATAAAATGTCTATCAAGCATAAAATATGCCTCTCTATAATTGTTTGAGAGCTCATGCAGTACCGAGAAGACTTCTAAAGCTATCCACACTGTCAAGATTTTTTTAGATCAGGTCCATATAGTTAAAGCCTGAATAGTGCAAAAAACAGAATTTATGTTTACCTGATAAATTTCTTTCTCCAACGGTGTGTCCGGTCCACGGCTTCATCCTTACTTGTGGGATATTCTCTTCCCCTACAGGAAATGGCAAAGAGAGCACCCAGCAAGAGCTGTCCATATAGCCCCCCCTCTGGCTCCGCCCCCCAGTCATTCGACCGACGGTTAGGAGAAAAAGGAGAAACTATAGGGTGCCGTGGTGACTGTAGTGTATAAAGAAAGACATTTTTCAAACCTGATTAAAAACCAGGACGGGCCGTGGACCGGACACACCGTTGGAGAAAGAAATTTATCAGGTAAACATAAATTCTGTTTTCTCCAACATTGGTGTGTCCGGTCCACGGCTTCATCCTTACTTGTGGGAACCAATACCAAAGCTTTAGGACACGGATGAAGGGAGGGAGCAAACCAGGTTACCTAAACGGAAGGCACCACAGCTTGCAAAACCTTTCTCCCAAAAATAGTCTCCGAAGAAGCATAAGTATCGAATTTGTAAAATTTGGCAAAAGTATGCAGAGAAGACCAAGTCGCTGCCTTACAGATCTGATCAACAGAAGCCTCGTTCTTGAAAACCCATGTGGAAGCCACAGCTCTAGTAGAATGAGCTGTAATTTGTTCAGGAGGCTGCCGTCCGGCAGTCTCATAAGCCAATCGGATGATGCTTTTCAGTCAAAAAGAAAGAGAGGTAGCAGTAGCTTTCTGCCCTCTCCTCTTACCAGAATACACAACAAACAAGGATGATGTCTGCCTGAAATCCTTTGTTGCTTCTAAATAGAACTTTAAAGCATGGACCACATCTAGATTGTGTAACAAACGTTCCTTCTTTGAAACTGGATTCGGACACAGAGAAGGAACAACAATTTCCTGGTTAATATTCCTGTTGGAAACGACCTTTGGAAGAAAACCAGGCTTGGTACGTAAAAGTACCTTATCTGTATGGAATACCAGATAGGGAGAAGTACACTGCAAAGCAGATAATTCAGAAACTCTTCTAGCAGAAGAAATAGCAACCAAAAACAGAACTTTCCAAGATAGCAACTTAATATCTATGGAATGCATGGGTTCAAACGGAACCCCCTGAAGAACTGAAAGAACTAAATTTAGACTCCAAGGAGGAGTCATGCGTCTGTAGACAGGCTTGATTCTAACTAACGCCTGTACAAACGCCTGTACATCTGGCACTGCTGCCAGACGTTTGTGTAACAAAACAGACAGAGCAGATATCTGTCCTTTTAAGGAACTAGCTGACAAACCTTTATCCAGACCTTCTTGGAGAAAGGAAAGTATCCTAGGAATTTTAATTGGATTCACACCAACGGATATATTTTTGCCATATCTTATGGTAAATCTTCCTAGTTACAGGTTTTCTGGCTTGAACCAGAGTATCTATGACTGAATCTGAAAACCCACGCTTAGATAGAATCAAGCGTTCAATTTCCAAGCAGTCAGTTGGAGAGAGACTAGATTTGGATGTTCGAACGGACCTTGTACTAGAAGATCCTGCCTCAAAGGTAGCTTCCATGGTGGAGCCGATGACATATTCACCAAATCTGCATACCAAGTCCTGCGTGGCCACGCAGGGGCTATTAGAATCACAGAGGCCTGCTCCTGTTTGATCCTGGCTACAAGCCTGGGAAGGAGAGGGAACGGTGGAAACACATAAGCTAGGTTGAACGACCAAGGCGCCACTAATGCATCCACCAGTGTCGCCTTGGGATCCCTGGATCTGGACCCGTATCGAGGAACCTTGGCGTTCTGATGAGACGCCATCAGATCCATATCTGGAATGCCCCATAGTTGAGTTAACTGGGCAAAAACCTCCGGGTGGAGTTCCCACTCCCCCGGATGAAAAGTCTGACGACTCAAATAATCCGCCTCCCAGTTGTCCACTCCTGGGATGTGAATTGCAGATAGGTGGAAGGAGTGATCCTCCGCCCATTTGATGATCTTGGATACCTCTCTCATCGCTAAGGAACTCTTTGTTCCCCCCTGATGATTGATGTACGCTACAGTCGTCATTGACCCACTCTGGTCTGCGGAAACTCATGCCCTGAGACAGGTGATCGTGAGACAACCACCAGCGGATATAATCCCTGGTTACCTGGTCTACTTGAATCTGGGGAGACAAGTCTGCATAGTCCCCATTCCACTGATTGAGCATGCACAGTTGTAATGGTCTTCGATGAATTCGAGCAAAAGGAACTATGTCCATTGCTGCAACCATTAATCCTACTACTTCCATGCACTGAGCTATGGAAGGCTGAAGAATAGAGTGAAGAACTTGACAAGCGTTTAGAAGCTTTAACTTTCTGTCCTCTGTCAGGAAGATCTTCATTTCTACAGAATCTATTATTGTTCCCAAAAAGGGAACTCTTGTTGACGGGGACAGGGAACTCTTTTCTACGTTCACCTTCCACCCGTGAGATCTGAGAAAGGCTAGAACAATGTCTGTATGAGCCTTTGCTTTGGAAAGAGACGACGCTTGGATTAGAATGTCGTCTAGATAAGGTGCTACAGCAATGCCCCTCGGTCTTAAAACCGCTAAAAGGGACCCTAGCACCTTTGTGAAGATTCTGGGAGCAGTGGCTAAACCGAACGGAAGAACCACGAACTGGTAATGTTTGTCCATAAAGGCGAACCTCAGGAACTGATGATGATCTTTGTGGATTGGAATATGCAGGTATGCATCCTTTAAAGGGACACTGTTCCCAAAAATTTTCTTTCGTGATTCAGATTGAGCATGAAATTTTAAGCAACTTTCTAATTTACTCCTATTATCAAATTGTCTTAATTCTCTTGGTATCTTTATTTGAAATGCAAGAATGTAAGTTTAGATGCCGGCCCATTTTTGGTGAACAACCTGGGTTGTCCTTGCTGATTGGTGGATAAATTCATCCACCAATAAAAAAGTGCTGTCCAGAGTACTGAAACCAAATAAAAGCTTAGATGCCTTCTTTTTCAAATAATGATAGCAAGAGAACGAAAAAAAATTGATAATAGGAATAAATGAGAAAGTTGCTTAAAATGTCATGCTCAATCTGAATCACGAAAGAAATATTTTGGGTACAGTGTCCCTTTAAGTCCACGGTAGTCATATATTGACCCTCCTGGATTGTTGGTAAAATTGTCCGAATGGTTTCCATTTTGAATGATGGAACTCTGAGGAATTTGTTTAGAATTTTTAGATCCAGAATTGGCCTGAAAGTTCCCTCTTTTTTGGGAACTACAAACAGGTTTGAGTAAAAACCCAGACCTTGTTCCACTGTTGGAACTGGGTTTATCACTCCCATTTTTAATAGGTCTCCTACGCAATGTAAGAATGCCTGTCTCTTTATCTGGTCTGAAGATAAGCGAGACATGTGGAGCCTTCCCCTTGGAAGTTCCTTGAACTCTAGAAGATACCCCTGAGAGACTATTTCTAGTGCCCAGGGATCCGGAACGTCTCTTGCCCAAGCCTGAGCGAAGAGAGAAAGTCTGCCCCCAACTAGATCCGGTCCCGGATCGGGGGCTACCCCTTCATGCTGTCTTGGTAGCAGCAGCAGGCTTCTTGGCCTGTTTACCCTTGTTCCAGCCTTGAAATGGTTTCCATGCTGGTTTAGGCTGGGAAGAGTTGCCTTCTTGTCTGGAGGCCGCAGAGTTAGGATTCGGTCCGTTCCTGAAATTGCGAAAGGAACGAAAATTAGATTTGTTCTTAGCCTTGAAAGGCCTATCCTGTGTGAGGGCATGTCCCTTTCCACCAGTAATGTCTGAAATAATCTCTTTCAATACCGGCCCGAAAAGGGTCTTACCCTTGAAAGGAATATTAAGCAATTTATTCTTGGACGACACATCCGCCGACCAGGATTTTAGCCAAAGCGCTCTGCGCGCCACTATTGCAAAACCTGAATTTTTCGCCGCTAACTTAGCCAATCGGAAAGCGGCATCCAAAATAAAGGAATTAGCCAACTTTCGTGCGTGAATTCCGTCCATGTCTTCATCATATGGAGTCTCTTTTTGGAGCAAATTTTCTAGTTCCTCGAACCAAAAATACGCTGCCGTGGTGACAGGAATAATGCACGAGATTGGTTGAAGAAGGAAACCTTGTTGAACAAATATCTTTTTTAGCAATCCTTCCAATTTTTTATCCATAGGATCTTTAAAAGCGCAACTGTCCTCAATAGGAATAGTTGTGCGCTTAGCCAACGTTGACACTGCCCCCTCAACCTTAGGAACCGTTTGCCATGCGTCCCTTCTGGGGTCAACAATGGGGAACATTTTCTTGAATATAGGAGGTGGAACAAAAAGGTATACCTGGCTTTTCCCACTCCTTAGTCACTATGTCCGCCACCCGCTTGGGTATCGGAAAAGCATCAGCGTGCACTGGGACCTCTAAGAATTTGTCCATCTTGCACAATTTCTCTGGAATTGCCAAAGAATCACAGTCATCAAGAGTAGTTAGGACCTCCTTAAGCAGGGCGCGGAGATGTTCTAAATTAAATTTAAATGTTACGACATCAGTGTCTGCCTGCTGAGAAACTTTTCCTGAATCAGAAATTTCCTCCTCAGACAGACCCTCCCTCACTGCCAATTCAGATTGATGTGAGGGTATAACTGATAAATTGTCCTCAGCGCCAACCTGCTCATCTTCTGTATTTAAAACTGAGCTATCACGCTTTCTAGGGTAGGATGGCAGTTTGGATAACAGATTTGCTATATAATTATCCATTACTGCTGTTAATTGCTGCATAGTAACCAGCATTGGCGCGCTAGATGTACTAGGTATCGCCTGCGCAGGCAAAACTGGTGTTGACACAGAAGGAGAGGATGAAGAACCACTAACTTCATTAGAAGAATCATCTTGGGCAATCTTATTCAATGTGACAGTACTGTCCATACTTTGTTTGGACGCTATGACACAATTTGCGCATACATTAATAGGGGGAACCACCTTGGCTTTCATACACACAGAACATAAGTCATCTGAAGGTATAGACATGTTAGACAGAATTTGGCAGGCTAATAATGCAATAAAAGCGTTTTTAAAGAAAAGCGTTACTGTCCCTTTAAATAATAAACAGGCACACTTTATTTCTGATATTTTGAAAAACAATGAAGGCAATGTCCGATTTTTACAAAAATTTTTACCCCAGAGTCCTAATGCCTTGAAAGTATTGCACACCAAGTTTCAAGACTTTAACCCTTAAAATGAGCAAACTGGAGCTATTTGTTCAATTCAACAATTTTAGTACACAACAATCACTGCCACAGCCTTGCTGCGGCTCTTTACCTTCCCTGAGAGTTATTCAGCACTGAAATAAACCTTCCTGAGTCCGTTTATGTAGCCACAGGACCCCTCACATGAAGCTGCATGCAATGCCATGGAAGTAAACTGCTCAATTGAGGCGCGAAAACGGGGCCTCCTTCCTCTGCATACCAGAGTGAAGGGGCCTTTCTGACTAAAATAGTAGTCTAACTAAATGCCAGGCGAATAAAAACGTTCCCAAAAGTGCTTTTAAGTACACAAAACACTCTAAAAGCCATCTAAATATGAAATAAATCAATCGATTTAGCCCACAATAGTGTCAACCAGTATAGAGCCCATTAATAAGCCTTAATCTGTTATGAGTCTAAGAAAATGGCTTACTTACCCCCTAAGGAAAAACTGACAGTCTTCTAGCATTAACATGTCTTGTTAGAAATATGACTGATCATACCTGCAGCAGATAAGCCTGCAAACTGTTCCCCCCAACTGAAGTTCTCTGGTTTCAACAGCCCTGCGTGGGAACAGCAATAGATTTTAGTTACTACTGCTAAAATCATATTCCTCTTTAACAGAAATCTTCTTCATTTTCTGTTGTAGAGTAAATAGTACAAACCGGCACTATTTTAAAATAACAAACTCTTGATAGAAGAAATAAAAAACTACAACTAACACCACATACTCTTTACCATCCCCGTGGAGATGCTACTTGTTCAGAGCGGCAAAGAGAATGACTGGGGGCGGAGTCAGAGGGGCAGGGCCGCCATCAGGGGGTGACAGGGGTGACTCCTGTCAGGGGCCCAATGGGCTAGGGGGGCCCCATGAGGCAAGAACTAAAAAAAAAAAAAAAAAAAAAAAAAAAAAAAAAAAATTTTTTTTTTTTTTAATTTTGGCAGCCACCAGTGGGTACTACAGCAGAGTGCTAATTGAGCATGAGAAATGTTATTACAATGAGTAAAGTATTAGCATTTGAGAGGATTTCTGAGTGTGCACTAAACCACTATGCACAGTGTGAGACAGACTTGGCACTTTGTTTGTAGAGTGTGTGACTGAGTTAGACGGCTGATCACTTTCATTTGCAGAGGAGGTAGGAATTACTTAGCAAATGTTTTTTATTTCTTTGTGCAATTTAAAATTGTAACTTCAGTGTGGTAGTAGTTGTATGGTGGGGACAGGGGTCCATAAAAACACATTTTTTTAGCAGCAGTGTATTTATGATTATTTGACAATGCTGTAGAAATTCTATATTTAAAACCATGCAGAAATGTTTCCTCCTCAATACACAAATGATATATATTACATTCCAGTTTACTGCCCCTTTATGCAAGGACATTCCAGATACAAGGAGGCATTTTATCTAAGTTTTTTACATCTGCATAACATGTTATACTCTCAGACTAAGATTGCTCAGTGTTGGAAATGAGACAGGTTAACTTAAAACTGTTCAGTTTACTCTACAGCTGACTTAATTTTGAAATGCATACCAACAATCTTAAATCCTGCATTTAACCAGATCTAATGGCATGAGTACCACAGCTTATGGTTCCACCAAGACCATATAGAGTACAGCATTTTCTAAATCCACAAGTACAGCTGACAGATGGGAACATTTGTACACTATATTTGAAGTGGTGCTCTTGGTTGGGGAAAATGGAGAAAATATCAAACAAACATATGTCAACCTTTTAAAAATACTTTTCTTCATCTAGCCATCTACCCAGATCATTAATGTACAATTTTGAATTCACAGAATTATTTTTGTTTG
Source organism: Bombina bombina (assembly GCF_027579735.1). NCBI lineage: Eukaryota > Metazoa > Chordata > Amphibia > Anura > Bombinatoridae > Bombina > Bombina bombina. The sequence goes on along the minus strand of NC_069501.1, from coordinate 969,709,118 downwards.
CACATTTACAAATACGATTCTTTAAAAAGTGATCTCTTAATTTCTGCATTTTTTTATCATGCATGTCACACACTTTTGATTTAGGGGATGCAAGGTGCATAAATGTTTCCTACTGTGAGTGTTTCTGTGGGTGTCTGTGTTTATGTCTTTGTGCTTTTGTTTGTGTCTCTATGAGTGTGTATGTATTTTTTTCTGTTGGTATCTCTGTGAGGGTGGGTGTGTATGTCTTTGTGCATTTTCTGTGGATGTCTGTGAGGGTGTGTGCATATGTCTTTGAGCTTTTTCTATGGGTGTCTCTGTGAGGGTGGGCGTGTGTTTGTCTGTGTATTTTATATGGATGCCTCTGTGAGGGTGGGTGTGGATGTCTCTGTGAGGGTGTGTGTGTGTGTGTGTGTATGTCTGTCTGTGTTTTCTGTGGATGTCTCTGTGAGGGTGTGTATTTTCTGTGGGTGTCTCTGTGAGGGTGTGTGTATGTCTTTATGTGTTTTCTGTGGATGTCTCAGTGAGGGTGTGTATGTATGTCTTTCTGTGTTTTTTGTGGGTGTGTGTGTGTGTGTGTGTGTGTGTGTGTATGTCTTTGTGTGTTTTCTGAGGCTGTCTCTGTTGGTGTTTCCTTGGGTGTATGTGCAAGTTTGAGTTTGTGTGTGTGTGTGTCCATTGTCTGTTCATTTTTAGGACATTTTGATCTTACTACTGATTATTCACATCTTTCTACAGACTTTGAGACTAATGAGACCTTTCCGGAAGTCACCAATCTACCATTTAACCTTTAAATTATTGTTTAGGCAGTTCAGGGCCCTTCCTTTCAGCCACTGCATGCTGTTGTCATCATTTACTTGGTATCTTCCTTTACAAAAAGATAATCAGAACTCCATATTTTGTTTTCTAAATCTCCTTTTTTTTTTACAAAACTGTAGTTTACCTCATTACTTGTCAGGTCAATGTAAACCAGTGCTAAGTGTCTGTTTGGGTGTCTGTGTCTGAGTTTCTTTGCGTGTTTGCTAGAGTGTCTATATGTGAATTGTTATGTGTGAGTGTGTGTGTGTTTCAGTGTATGTTACTACCTTTACAACATTTCCAAGTTTAAATAGACACTTAAGAATAAAGTGCATATACGTTTTAGTCACTTGGTCAAAAATTGCACATGTCAAAGGAGGGGGGGGGGCCCTGATCAATGGTTCAGTCAGGGGCCCAAAAATTTCTAGTGGCGGCCCTGCAGAGGGGGGCTATATGGACAGCTCTTGCTGGGTGCTCTCTTTGCCATTTCCTGTAGGGGAAGAGAATATCCCACAAGTAAGGATGAAGCCGTGGACCGGACACACCAATGTTGGAGAAATGACATGAACAAATTAGTGTGTAATTTTTTAACTTGAATGTCCCTACAAACGTGTTTGTGTGTGTACAACAAATACGTACTGCGATAACCTATTAGTTGTACTATTTTAAAACAAATATCTTTTTCTCTTGTAAAAATATATATGGTCCAATAATGTAAGAGTAAGAATCCATCCCCTGATGTTTTGTGTGTGTTTTCTCCCTACTCTATTACCAGGTATGATGACTACGTTAAGGACTTCCTAAGGCTAGTAAAAAACGAAATTTATGCTTACCCGATAAATGTATTTATTTCTTGCCACGGGGAGTCCACGGATCATCTCTAATTACTATTGGGAATATCACTCCTGGCCAGCAGGAGGAGGCAAAGAGCACCACAGCAAATCTGTTTAAGTATCACCTCCCTTCCCTCCAATCACAGTCATTCGACCGAAGGAAAGAGAGAAAAAGGAAGTAACACAAGGTGCAGAGGTTTATATAACAAAGAAACTGCCTGTAAAAATATAGGGCGGGCCATGGACTCACTGTGTCAAGAAATAAATTTATCAGGTAAGCATAAATTTTGTTTTCTTTCTAATGACACGGTGAGTCCACGGATCATCTCTAATTACTATTGGGAATCAATACCCAAGCTAGAGGACACAGATAAGGGAGGGACAAGACAGGGAACCTAAACAGAAGGCACCACTGCTTGAACAACCTCTCTCCCCAAATAAGCCTCAGCTGAGGCAAAAGTATAAAATTTATAGAATTTTGAAAAAGTGTGTCCCTTTTTAGAAAATTTAATTCAGCACTTACCTTAATGTAAATCTGACTGGCAGCAGGGCAGCTCACTAGGTTTGAGAGGCATTCTCCCTCACATGGACCTGTGGGGAAAAAAAAGAGACTGAGTAATCTTACTCAGGCTTTCCTGTTAGGGCAGCAAAACTATTTGGGAGGCACAGTGAGGATTATACCCCACAAGTTCCCAAGTGCTTAAAAGCCACCACTGCTCTACTGAAGAGACTGATGTGGGCTACGGCTACACCCCAGGGAAGGAGCAGAACAAACTTGCTCTGCTGTAAAATAAAAGAATCTTGATTGAAGAATCTTCTTTCAGACACCTAAACTTTATCACCTCCATGCTTTTAACGTAGGCAAAGAGAATGACTGGGGTTGGAGGGAAGGGAGGTGATATTTAACAGCTTTGCTGTGGTGCTCTTTGCCTCTTCCTGCTGGCCAGGAATGATATTACCAATAGTAATTAGAGATGATCCGTGGACTCACTGTGTCATTAGAAAGAAATATTAATTTACTGAATTAGACAGGGAAAGGAAAACACAACAGAAATTGACTCTTTCTAGCCAACAACTCTTAGCTTTTTCTGCTGTAGAATACAGTAAGTGATTTTATCCAGGTTTACAAAGTCTTGCTTTACAGGAGTATCCCCCTCCAAAATAAAAACAACTTACTTTGAAAAGCAAAACAGATCCAAAAAACATATTCGCCAAGGAAGAAAGAAGAAGTATGCTCAAAGCAGACATCAGGGCACCTGAGAACAAATGGATAATATTAGCAAGAAGAAAGCATTACTCTGATAACCTGCAGAAGTATGAATTATCCATGGTTAGGCGAGGAGGGGGATATAAAACGTACCTCCCAGGAACAGAAAACTACGTCTCCGAGCATACAGGGCACTGAGAGAGAAGCAGGTGAAGATGGCAGCGGTGCCAAGGAAGGCAGTAGGGATGATGCTGAAAAAAAAATAAAAAAATACTGCATTAGATAACGACATAAAGAGACACACAAAAAAAACATTATACAAAGAAATACATACCTAGGATTAACAGCTATGCAGAGATTTAATGCAGGACCCAAACCAACACCTATTTAAAAAAAAAAAAATTTAAAAAAAAATTAAAAATAAAACAAAACCATTAAGCATATCTGGCTCATTCAGCAACATACATCAGGTTTGTAGCAGGACTTTTTTTTTTTATAAACACAGGAATGAAGTTTCAATGTAAACACTTGCTTGAAAATAAATAAAAATCATGCAATAGTCAATGAAATCACGTGATTTCAAGGCCAGGATAAGATCATGGAGGACTGTGTACCCTGATAGGCATGCCCCCCCCCCCCCCAGTCCGATTCTTGCTTGCGTCAAAGGGGAAGGCTGCAGGACACCATATAAGGTAGGATGTTGCATGCCATCCTAACAGCATTAAAGCCCAGTGCTGATAGGATGGCATGGAACATCCTAATGGTGTGAAGGGGTTTATTTGCAGAAATAAAAGTATAAAACACATTAGCACCACTAGGGGGTGTGTGTGTGTAAGACCTTGCTTCTATCTTTTGTTAAAAAGGGTCTTTTAATAAAAAAAAATAAAAAAAAAAAATGATATATATATATATATATATATATATAGATATATATATATATATATATATATATATATATATATATATATATATATATATATATATATATATATATATATATATATATATATATATATATATATATATATTTTATTTTATTTTTTATAATTTTTTTTTTATTTAAGTGTCATCTTTATTACATTTTTAAATAAAGTAACTAAAACAAAAAGAAAATAAATATACATAATATAGCGCAATCTATACAATGGAGAGAGAAGTTTACACTGAGCAAACAAATTAGCATTTGGAAAATTTCGGAACATTAAGCCACAGCTTATGAAAGTTTAGATACATGATATAAAGAATACTGAGAAAAGGAAAATTATATATTAAAAATAAAATAAAAAATATTATATTATATGATAAGAAAGGGAAGGGGATATTAGAGAATACATTAAATAGCCAAACACAGGAACCGTGTTTCCAAATCTTGGAATAGTCCTGATATAGATTTATTGCCACAGACCAATAGCTGATTAAGTTAAGGATCATGAACAACAACAAGGCGGGGGGGGGGGGGGGGGGTTGGGGGAAGAGAAGCATCATCAGTGGCAGTGATCTTAGTATAACTCGTCGGGCCACATACCTCAGCAATTTAATTTTTAAAATTAAAGCTTTGTTTTAGAATTTAGCGATCAGGTCCATGTAAAAAAAAAAAAAAAAGCAAAAAATAAAAAAAGAATCTTGTTTCCCTTTCAAATTGTAATGGGCTCTAAGAAGAGAGTGTAAGAAACCTGATTTTAAACACTTAGCACAATTTGACATTAGTTTAACGAGCGTTAAGTTCTATCTGCAATGTATCTGGATATTACCACACATCATGTTGGAGTGAGTACCATTTGCATAGCATTAATCCCAGAGGACCAGTAAGTTTTAATGATTTTACATTCCCACCAGATATTTAGGAGGGAGCTGTCCTTGCCATAACCTCTCAAGGTTTATACATACCACAAACCTCACTTTTATATAAATCTTTGCATACGCCGTTCAAAAAATTAAATAAAAAAACCCCAAAAAAACAGCTTAGGGTTATTTCTATACGGAACAAGCCAACTTCTTATTTATAGGACAAACATTTTTAAGATCCCACAGCCATTTCTTTTGCACTTAGATGATTAACATACTTGGGGTGTGAGATAGTGATTAATTTATTCTAAACAACTAAATCTACATAACTACTTTAAAAAATGTCTGGAAGGGAATACATTGACTGCATTTGAGGAGTGTAAATGTTACTAGGCAAATAAGTGACAAGTTATTATACTATGGCTATAAAATGGAGTATACGCTTCTATATAATGTTGAAGCACAAGCCCAATCCGGATTCTTCTTTTTTTTAAAAAAAAAAAAGAATTAATTGTCCCTAATAAGAAACACTAATTCTATTAAGAACATAGATTTTTCAGCAGAGTACAAATGTGGCCACTCAGTTTAAATATACAAATAACTGGAAATCGCCAATACCTCATCATAAGGTAATTAAATGCAAGTATCTTGAGGACTATAAAAGTCAATTTAAATCTAGGGCTATAGATAAATGTAGTCCTAGATATATAATTTATCGAAATAGGAAAACTGCACTCTTAAAGCAAGGCTTTCCAGATGCCGGTTTCTAATAAAACATAAAAATTTTTGTAAATTAAAAACACAGGATCCAAGTAAAATTATAAACAAACATCACAAGTGGACACTTGTAGCAAGCTATACGTGTTTCCGGCTCCTCCCAGCTGACAAATGTGGCCGCTCAGTGTGTGTGAGTGTGTGAAAAAAAAAACAAACAAAAAAAAAAAAAACAGAACAACTTTGGAAACCGCCAATACCTCATCATTAGGTAATTAAATGTAAGATTTATGTACCTTGAGGACCATAAAAGGTCAGTTTAAATATAGGGCTATAGATGAATATAGACCTAGATATAGAATTTATATCTAGTACTACATAGTTCGCACAACACTCACATCAAACCAGAAAAAAAAAAAAAAAAAAAAAAAAAACCACTACAAGAAAAAAGTATTTGGTACTTACCAGAAAAGAAAGCAAATCCAGCCAAGATAGCCAAGCGTTTCTTCTCATTCTCAGGGCTGTGGGGAGTGAACATGAGCCACATCATCATGCCCAGTGAGCCTATGACAGACAGAAAACTGCCCTACAGAAAGAAGCAGAAATCAGGATGGAATTGTGACTAAATGAAAATGGCAGCCCTAACCATGCTCTTTTCTTACATACAGTATAATACAGAATGGAACAAGTAGCATATGGCAGACTAAAAATAGGCCATTTTAATTAAAAATCCATTTTGCATGTTAAATGAGCTTTTGTTTCTACTTAATGTAAGCAGAGTTTTACCTTATATCAGCAAAATGGTTTACTTGGGGTGCCCTGCTGCAATTTGAGGACCTTAACACCCCCCCCCCAGAATGGTGGTTTAATGCGAGCAAGTGTATAGAAGTAGAATGCAAAAAAAGATTAGGAAATAAATGGAGGGGGGGGGGGGGAAAGCTAACACAATTATGATTAAGTAAAAAAACAATTTTAAATTTGCTCACCTGCATGAATCTGAGGACCACATTCACATAGGCGCCTGCAGAAGCAATCAACATACAGATTGCAAAACTGGAATATACCCGCTTCAGGTGCTGCTGTGTTGATTGAGAACTGAAAAATAAAAAAGGTGCTATGAAACAGATCACCTTATATGGAAAGGACATATGGGGGACCAGAAAGAAAAGAAAAAAACACCTCTTGTAAGCTGTTCTAAAACCTTTAATTTAAAAAAAAAAAAAAAAGTGCTACGTTGTGAAACAAGTTTTTTTCCCCTATCAAAGTTGGTAAGAGTCCACGAGACATTACTCTTTTTCCCAAAACTCCAAGAGCCCTTAAAAACCATCCCACCTCACTGGTAAACCAGTCTTCTCTTTGTCTGCACAGGAGGCAGGTGAAGAATGGGGGTGCTCCAGATAATTCTTCTGTGAAAGGGCTCTTCAGACTCTGTTTGGACAGAGGGAAGCTTATGGAGAATGGGGTAGACACACAATTACACACCGTGTAAGTTAGTCATAGGCCTATTACTAACTCATGGTTAGAGTGTCTGTTAATTTGCGTGCATGTGCATATAGAGTAGGACTTTTTATTGTACTGGAAGTGTGCATGCCAGCTTTTTAGTGTGCTTTGGTTTTACACGCGCCTCGACTGTTGTGCTGTATATGCTAATTAGTCTTTCCCCTCTGCGTTATCGTGTTGTATCAGGTTAGCATTCATCACTTCTTCCCCAAGCACTCCTTTGTTTGCTTTGGCCTTGTCTGGTGGAGGGGGTAAGGTTTTATATACTGTCAAAAGCTGCTTATTTGGGTGTAAGGTTCTGTGCCTATGTGTTTTTCTGCCTATATTCCTTAACTGATTTTTATGTTTTATAGCCTTGTTAATTTGTGAAACAATATTAAATTGCATTTTTAGAGGGTTCTCAAGTTTAGGCCTATTTTTTCCATAAATCGAGCATACTAGTTTTGTCTCCACTACTACCACTAGTTTGAATTTTAGTTACTTTATAAGCCAGATCCTCAACTTTTTACTACGGACATGAAGTGTTTTTTTTTTTTGCAAGCTTGTTGATGTAAAACCCCCTGCTCAGCTTTGCATTTCTTGTATGGATCATTTAATGCATTCTATATCAGACCAATGCTGCACTTGCTTTAAAAAAAAGTATCTGTCCTCCCTGACAGTTGTCAGCTTTTTCAGTTTCCTTTCTCAAGAAATTTGCTATGCTTCCTGACAGTTTTGTTCCAGCTTTTGTCAGGATCAAGCCAGTGTAAAATCAATGTCCCTTCCTTGGAATCTTAAATTAGGTTTCAAGAATTTTGCAGGTTGCTTTTTTTTAGCCTATGCACTATTTGGATATTCAGCTGTTACCTTGGGTTTTGTTTCTTTTAGAACTTGCTGCCGTTAGAACTTTTTTTTTGCCTGTTCTTTCCTGTGGTCCCCCTTGTCTGGTTTGCCATCAGAATAAGGCAAATTTTGGAGTTAATTTGATTTCCTGCCTTAAGGGGGTCTCTAAACATTTTTTTTTACAAGTAGTTTGTTGCTCTTTTTGGTCTAATCCAAAATATTCTATGGAGAGGCTTCTTCATATTTTGGATGTTACGGCTTTGAAATTCTAATTTGCAGGCTTCTAGGAATTTGTGTGTTCTTTTTTTACTGGTTTTAGAAGGGGTCAGATGTCAGTGGTTTTGTTGGCTTCCTGTTTAAGCTTTTGATTCATAAAGGTTTTTTGTTGGTTTTTTTTTAGGTGGGTTAGCCTCCTCATAAATATCTTACTGCCCAATATACTAGGTCAGTTGCTCTTTCCTTGTTTTCTTTTTTTTTTGTTTTTTTTTAGAATGGAGGCTTCTGTTCAAATTTGCAAGGTAGCTACTTGGGTATAGACCAGTGTTCCCTCAAAGGCCATTTTTATGAGCATCCCAGCAACGTTGCCTATCAGATAGCTTATGTGCTTTCCAAACTGAAGACTGCGTATTTGAGAAGTTATGTGTTCTGGCTCTTTTCAAGATTCTTCCTTTTTGATCTTTCTTTTTCTAAAGTGGCTTTTGGTAGTAAAGTCCTTAAAGCAGTAGTTTGAGGATTTTGTTTTGATAAAAATAAAAAAATTTAAAAAAAAAAACCACACACACACTTGACGGTTTTGAGAGATTATATATATATATATATATATATATATATATATATATATATATTACACATTATGCATACACAACGTGTAAAGTGAAAAGTCCAGTTTATCCTGGGGTTAACTGGGTAAACCTGACATTACCCATATGGCTGTGGGTAAAGCCCGATATAATGTAATTCTCCCATCTACAGTTTTTTTGGCCTCTGCCTCACCGATCCTCTGGCATCAACCCCCTTGAATCCCCAGGTGGAGGGAAAAAAAAAAAAAAAAGATAGTGAAGATGTGTGAACTTCAGTACATCTTATATATGTTTGATGCGGTGACTTGATGTACTATGAGAAGACTTATGTTACATTGGGCTTTACCCACAGCAGCTTTGGGTAATGTCTCCAGCTCACATTTCTCATGGGCTACACAGTTTGGGTATTCGTGTCTCAGGAGTAATGGCTCATGGACTCTCGTCACTTATGAAAGAAAATATAAATGTATGCTTACCTGATAAATTAATTTAATTCATGGTGGTGAGAGTTGACTAGACCCACCCATTTTTTTGCAAGATTTGAACTATATATTTTCTGGTGGCTAAGTGTGCACTGCTTTTTTACTGGATCTTGTCCTTTCCTAACTTTTTCTTTACCAGTGAGGTAGGAGGCGTTTTAAGGTCTCAGAGGTTTGGGAATCTTTGCCTTCTCCTAGTGGCCAGGAGTGGAATTCCCAGGAGTAATGGCTCGTGGACTCTCACCACCATGAAAGAAATGAATTGGGTATGCATACATTTTTTTTGGTTGACTCATTTCACATAAAAAACATAATTTATGCTTACCTGATAAATTCCTTTCTTCTGTTGTGTGATCAGTCCACGGGTCATCATTACTTCTGGGATATTATCTGCTCCCCTACAGGAAGTGCAAGAGGATTCACCCAGCAGAGTTGCTATATAGCTCCTCCCCTCTACGTCACCTCCAGTCATTCGACCAAAGACCAACGAGAAAGGAGAAGCCAAGGGTGTAGTGGTGACTGAATTATAATTTAAAAAATATGTACCTGCCTTAAAAAACAGGGCGGGCCGTGGACTGATCACACAACAGAAGAAAGGAATTTATCAGGTAAGCATAAATTATGTTTTCTTCTGTTATGTGTGATCAGTCCACGGGTCATCATTACTTCTGGGATACCAATACCAAAGCAAAAGTACACGGATGACGGGAGGGATAGGCAGGCTCATTATACAGAAGGAACCACTGCCTGAAGAACCTTTCTCCCAAAAATAGCCTCCGAAGAAGCAAAAGTGTCAAATTTGTAAAATTTGGAAAAAGTATGAAGCGAAGACCAAGTTGCAGCCTTGCAAATCTGTTCAACAGAGGCCTCATTCTTAAAGGCCCAAGTGGAAGCCACAGCTCTAGTGGAGTGAGCTGTAATTCTTTCAGGAGGCTGCTGTCCAGCAGTCTCATAGGCTAAACGTATTATGCTACGAAGCCAAAAAGAGAGAGAGGTAGCAGAAGCTTTTTGACCTCTCCTCTGTCCAGAATAAACGACAAACAGGGAAGAAGTTTGGCGAAAATCTTTAGTTGCCTGCAAGTAGAACTTGAGGGCACGAACTACATCCAGATTGTGTAGAAGACGTTCCTTCTTTGAAGAAGGATTTGGACACAAGGAGGGAACAACAATCTCTTGATTGATATTCCTGTTAGAGACAACCTTAGGTAAGAACCCAGGTTTAGTACGCAGAACTACCTTGTCTGAGTGAAAGATCAGATAAGGAGAATCACAATGTAGGGCTGATAACTCAGAGACTCTTCGAGCCGAGGAAATAGCCATTAAAAATAGAACTTTCCAAGATAACAATCTTATATCAATGGAATGAAGGGGTTCAAACGGAACACCCTGTAAAACGTTAAGAACTAAGTTTAAACTCCATGGCGGAGCAACAGTTTTAAACACAGGCTTGATCCTAGCTAAAGCCTGACAAAAGGCCTGGATGTCTGAATTTTCTGACAGACGCCTGTGTAACAAGATGGACAGAGCTGAGATCTGTCCCTTTAATGAGCTAGCCGATAAACCCTTTTCTAAACCTTCTTGTAGAAAAGACAATATCCTAGGAATCCTAACCTTACTCCAGGAGTAATCTTTGGATTCACACCAGTATAGGTATTTACGCCATATTTTATGGTAAATCTTTCTGGTAACAGGCTTCCTAGCCTGTATCAGGGTATCAATAACCGACTCAGAAAAACCACGTTTTGATAAAATCAAGCGTTCAATTTCCAAGCAGTCAGCTTCAGAGAAGTTAGACTTTGATGTTTGAATGGACCCTGAATCAGAAGGTCCTGTCTTAGAGGTAGAGACCACGGCGGACAGGATGACATGTCCACTAGATCTGCATACCAAGTCCTGCGCGGCCATGCAGGCGCTATTAGAATCACTGATGCTCTCTCCTGTTTGATTTTGGCAATCAATCGAGGAAGCAGCGGGAAGGGTGGAAACACATAAGCCATCCTGAAGTTCCAAGGTGCTGTCAAAGCATCTATCAGAACCGCTCCCGGATCCCTGGATCTGGATCCGTAGCGAGGAAGTTTGGCGTTCTGGCGAGACGCCATGAGATCTATCTCTGGTTTGCCCCAACGTCGAAGTATTTGGGCAAAGACCTCCGGATGAAGTTCCCACTCCCCCGGATGAAGAGTCTGGCGACTCAAGAAATCCGCCTCCCAGTTCTCCACTCCCGGGATGTGGATTGCTGACAGGTGGCAAGAGTGAGACTCTGCCCAGCGAATTATCTTTGATACTTCTATCATTGCTAGGGAGCTTCTTGTCCCTCCCTGATGGTTGATGTAAGCTACAGTCGTGATGTTGTCCGACTGAAACCTGATGAACCCCCGAATCTTTAACTGGGGCCAAGCTAGAAGGGCATTGAGAACTGCTCTCAATTCCAGAATGTTTATTGGCAGGAGACTTTCCTCCTGACTCCATTGTCCCTGAGCCTTCAGAGAATTCCAGACAGCGCCCCAACCTAGAAGGCTGGCGTCTGTTGTTACAATTGTCCAGTCCGGCCTGCTGAAAGGCATCCCCCTGGACAGATGTGGCCGAGAAAGCCACCATAGAAGAGAGTTTCTGGTCTCTTGATCCAGATTCAGAGTGGGGGACAAATCTGAGTAATCCCCATTCCACTGACTCAGCATGCACAATTGCAGCGGTCTGAGATGTAGGCGTGCAAAGGGAACTATGTCCATTGCTGCTACCATTAAGCCGATCACCTCCATGCATTGAGCTACTGACGGGAGTTGAATGGAATGAAGGACACGGCATGCATTTAGAAGCTTTGTTAATCTGTCTTCTGTCAGATAAATCTTCATTTCTACGGAATCTATAAGAGTCCCCAAGAATGGAACCCTTGTGAGAGGCAAGAGAGAACTCTTCTTTTCGTTCACTTTCCATCCATGCGACCTTAGAAATGCCAGAACTAACTCTGTATGAGACTTGGCAGTTTGAAAGCTTGAAGCTTGTATCAGAATGTCGTCTAGGTACGGAGCTACCGAAATTCCTCGCGGTCTCAGAACCGCCAGAAGGGCACCCAGAACCTTTGTGAAGATTCTTGGAGCCGTAGCCAATCCGAATGGAAGAGCTACAAACTGGTAATGCCTGTCTAAGAAGGCAAACCTTAGATACCGGTAATGATCTTTGTGAATCGGTATGTGAAGGTAAGCATCCTTTAAATCCACTGTGGTCATGTACTGACCCTTTTGGATCATGGGTAAGATTGTCCGAATAGTTTCCATTTTGAACGATGGAACTCTTAGGAATTTGTTTAGGATCTTTAAATCCAAGATTGGCCTGAAAGTTCCCTCTTTTTTGGGAACCACAAACAGGTTTGAGTAAAACCCTTGTCCTTGTTCCGACCGCGGAACCGGATGGATCACTCCCATTAATAATAGATCTTGTACACAGCGTAGAAACGCGTCTTTCTTTATTTGGTTTGTTGACAACCTTGACAGATGAAATCTCCCTCGTGGGGGAGATAATTTGAAGTCTAGAAGGTATCCCTGAGATATGATCTCTAGCGCCCAGGGATCCTGGACATCTCTTGCCCAAGCCTGGGCGAAGAGAGAGAGTCTGCCCCCCACTAGATCCGGTCCCGGATCGGGGGCCCTCGGTTCATGCTGTCTTAGGGGCAGCAGCAGGTTTTCTGGCCTGCTTGCCCTTATTCCAGGACTGGTTAGGTTTCCAGCCTTGTCTGTAACGAGCAACAGCTCCTTCCTGTTTTGGTGCAGTGGAAGTTGATGCTGCACCTGCTTTGAAATTCCGAAAGGGACGAAAATTAGACTGTCTAGCCTTAGCTTTGGCTTTGTCTTGAGGTAGAGCGTGGCCCTTACCTCCTGTAATGTCAGCGATAATTTCTTTCAAACCGGGCCCAAATAAAGTTTGCCCCTTGAAAGGTATATTAAGTAATTTGGACTTAGAAGTTACATCAGCCGACCAGGATTTTAGCCACAGCGCCCTACGTGCCTGAATGGCGAATCCTGAATTCTTAGCCGTAAGTTTGGTTAAATGTACTACGGCCTCCGAAACGAATGAATTAGCTAGTTTAAGGACTCTAAGCCTGTCCGTAATGTCGTCCAGCGTAGCGGAACTAAGGTTCTCTTCCAGAGACTCAATCCAAAATGCTGCCGCAGCCGTATGCCTGAAGAACCTTTCTTATTTAACAAAAACGTACTGTGCCTCAAAGAAGCACTAAACGATTAAATGACAGTTGAAATAATGAACTGAAAAACAGTTATAGCATCACTCTTTAAAAACAACATAACTTGTTAGCAAAGGTTTGTTCCCATTAGTAAAGCAACACTAATTAAATTTTAAACATAAAAATCACAGAGCAACGTTTTAAAACACAGTCACTATATAAATCTCACAGCTCTGCTGAGAGAATCTACTTCCCTTCAAAGAAGTTTGAAGACCCCTGAGTTCTGTTAGAGATGAACCGGATCATGCAGAAAATATAAGTGTAACTGACTGGAAATTTTTGATGCGTAGCAAAGAGCGCCAAAAACGGCCCCTCCCCCTCACACACAGCAGTGAGAGAGAAACGAAACTGTCATAATCAAAACAAGCAAACTGCCAAGTGGAAAAATAATGCCCAAATATTTATTCACTCAGTACCTCAGAAATGCAAACGATTCTACATTCCAGCAAAAACGTTTAACATGAATTAAATACCTATTAAAAGGTTTAATGTATTTTTACAGAGTAATTCCGGTGAAATACCATCCCCAGAACACTGAAGTGTAGAGTATACATACATGTCATTATAACGGTATAGCAGGATTTTCTCATCAATTCCATTCAGAAAATAAAAACTGCTACATACCTCAATGCAGATTCAACTGCCCGCTGTCCCCTGATCTGAAGCTTTTACCTCCCTCAGATGGCCGAGAAACAGCAATATGATCTTAACTACTCCGGTTAAAATCATAAGAAAAACTCTGGTAGATTCTTCTTCAAACTCTGCCAGAGAAGTAATAACACGCTCCGGTGCTATTGTAAAATAACAAACTTTTGATTGAAGTTATAAAAACTAAGTATAATCACCATAGTCCTCTCACACCTCCTATCTAGTCTTTGGGTGCAAGAGAATGACTGGAGGTGACGTAGAGGGGAGGAGCTATATAGCAACTCTGCTGGGTGAATCCTCTTGCACTTCCTGTAGGGGAGCAGATAATATCCCAGAAGTAATGATGACCCGTGGACTGATCACACATAACAGAAGAAACTAAGATTTTCAAAGCAAGTGAGAACCACAGGTCTTAAGGGACACTTAACCCAATTTTTTTTTTTCTTTCATCATTCAGATAGAGCATGCAATGTTAAGCAACTTTCTCATTTACTCCTAATATCAATTTTTCTTCATTCTCTTGCTCTCTTTGAGAATCATGAATGCAAATCTTAGCAGCCAGCCCATTTTAGGTTCAGCACCACAGATAGTGCTTGCGTATTGGAGGATTACATTTACCCACCAATAAGAAAGCATAACCCAGGTTCTCAACCAAAAATGGTCCGGCTCCTATGCATCACATTCCTGCTTTTTAAATAAAGATAGCAAGAGAACAAAGAAAAATAGGATTAAATTAGAAAGTTGCATGCTCTATCTGAATAGCGAAAGAAAAAGTTTGGGTTTAGTCTCCCTTTAAAACTTTCCATATATCATATAAAGTGTAAGTTTCACTTGTTTGTAGAATGACCATATGTTTATCCCAGGCATTCTTAAAAGTCCCCACAGTTTTTGTCTTTACCACCTCTAAAGGAGGTTTATTCCGTAAATTCAACCACCCTTTCTGCAAATTACACCTGAAATTAATTATGAAGATCACTTATCAGCATAGTTCTAGTTTAGTTTTTTCAACACAGTGTTTTGTGGTACCCTAGTATTTCATTACACAATTCTGGGTGCCACCAAGAAATTGCTGCAAAGCATTTCCCCTCTTATGATCAGAGATCAGCAACAGTGTTTGGTTTACAGTATGGCGTAGCCGGTTCAGGGTATTGAAGAAAGTCTTTGTGGATTTAGCAAGAAGTTGCATATTCATTTGTAACACAAGGAACTTAAAATGCAAATGTTTTGAGTTGTGGTTTTCACAATACTTTTAAAATGCCAACATGGGTTTGTGCTAGTACCAATTTAGTAAACATAAGCATAAAGGGAAATGAAACCCCAATTTATGTTCTACTTCTATTATGTAATTTCCTTCATTATCTTCGTATCTTTGTTGAAGAAGCAGCAATGCACTAATGGGAGGTAGCTGAATGCATTGGGTCAGCCAATAAAATGAGGAATATATGTGCAGCCACCAATCAGCAGCGCCTGATATTACCCATGTATGCTTTTAAACAAATGATACCAAAAGAACAAGGCAAATGAGATAATAGAAGTAAATTTTAAAGTTGTTCAAAATCAAATGCTCAATCATTGGAAAAAAAAAAAAAAAAAAAAAAAAAAAAAGAGAAGTTGGCTTCATATCCCTTTACCAGCAAAAAACATACAGATTAACTTCCAGACAAGTTACAAAAACTGCAATAGGTATGCATACATATACAGAGAATGCATATAATAAAAACTATTCAAACATTAACTGGCAGGAAGTATAAAGATTTCATACCAATTCAAACAGAAAAAGAAACAATAATGGGACCAATCAAATATTACTACTAAAATAATTTTGGTTACATTTACCCCTGCAAAGGGATCAAACATAGTTAAAATCAGCTCCAGAGCAGCAATGACTACTGGGAGCTAGCTGAAAACATAGTGAGCCAATGATAAGAGAAATGTGTGTAGCCACCAATCACCAGCTAACATCCAGTAGTATAGGAGATGTACATATTTTCAAGAAACAATACTAAGAGAACAAAAATAAAAAAGTACTTAAGTATGTAGTAATACCTTCATGTTGGCCTCATATTTTAAAAATGACAAAACACATTTTGTTTCTTCTGCAAGTCTCGAATAATAACGCTTGAAAGCTTGTTTTAGAGCATGAAATAGTCCAAACGTTTTTTACAAATTACCACCACACTCTAAATACCAATTTTTGCAACAGAATTGCTTACAAATTTTATTTTACTTTAGGTAATAAATAGATTAAACAACAACTTTAGTAAAAAATGTAAATCATACAAATTACATATAAACAAAAATAATTTGCAGGACAGATCAACAACTGCAGCTTTTCCCCATACCAATATACGGAGTGTATGAGAGTTCTGGGTCAAGAACACAGACAGCCAATGATCTAAAGCTCTCCGCTGTGGTAAGATCATCAGTGTTGTGAGGTCCCTCAAAAAATATCAGAGATGCAAATTTTAGCTTGAGAGAAAGACATCTATAGATTTGTATTTAATACTCAAGCTGATTTCTACATGCTGGTATGTTTTTGCTCATCAGGTCCAGAGTATTCAATTTAAATGCTACAAACACAATTTAATAGTGACAGTAAATCATTGCTATTTTAAATGTAGATCTATTCATGTTGGAAAGCGTGGTACACAAAGGGTAAAATAAGTTTAGTAAAACTAAACCTAAGCGGAAGCAGCCAGGGAGTATAGACAAAAGGAGGATATACTTAATATAACACTGCCACATTTATATCATAGCGCCTCCATACAAGACTACGGGCCTGCTTCATGTCCTTTTTAGTATTCTGACGGCAGAAATAGAAAACCAGTCAAACAGATACTACTCAGAGTGTTTCTTAAATCTCTGACAAATTACAATCAACAGTTAATGTGGATGTTAGTTGTAAATGTGGAGAAAAAAATAAAACATAGTAATTCCCCTGCTCTGTATTTAGAAGGAATTTGCATTTAATATACATAAATAATATTAATGCCAACTGATATTTATGTTTAGCTTTGCTTTGAATTTTAGATGAAATAACCATAAATTGTTTAAAATCATAAAAGATTGCTGACAAATAAGATGTGCAATATGACTAAAAAGTATAATCATATTGCACAACACATCAGCTGATGCAACACACAGCAACCTAAGTAATGTGAGGAATGACCAAATTGTGACATCATGCAAGTAAATTCTCAGGTGCTTTGTATGGTTTTGGCAGCAAGAATAATTTTCAAAAAAATTCTATTTGTAGCAATAATCATAATATTTTATAGCAATGTTATCCTTAAAGGCAGATAAAACTTGAGATTTAGAAGGAAAAAAAAAAAAAAAAAAAAAAAAAAAACACAGAAAACCTTTTTTTTTTTTTACCAGGGTAGAAGACTAAAGATAGTGTATTATCAATAGCTTGGTTAAATAAAAACATTAAAATAATGCATATTTGGATATCAAAAACAGCTAAATGCTACAAAGACTTACATGTGTGAAAACTTGACAAGAGCATTAAAGTTGATATTCCGATCAAGAAAGTCCATTGTGCTTGCTGTCAATGAGTCGTACAGTTACCTGTCAAAACAGAAAAAAGGCGGCGATTTAACAGATTTCATACATGCTGTTATGAAAGTTGCAGTCTATTTTACACTGCTACTTACTAAACAGAAGAACCCTAATGCAGCAGTAGGATTGGGAGAATTGCCATCCCAATGAAACACTTTAAACCCATTAACAGTAAAGATGTCATACAAACAAATACTCAATTTGTTACAAGACATACGCACCCAAATCAACTCAACAATTTCAGTTCATGCTCAACCTGGAAAAATAATACTTGGATATAGCAGCATAAAAAGGTCTCAGCATAGCAACTGAGGTGGGGAGACAACTTAATACAAACCTCTCTGTTTCAGCTGCCTCAAGACAATGCTCACTCCTAAGCTTCTCTGGGGCTACTCACGGATTCATTGTGGCCCATGGGACATCTTGATCTAGATGGTGCAATTATTGCAGCCTGTTGCAAGCAAATCACAGGCTTTGAGCTCATCCACAGAGATCACACACCGTGTTCTCAGCATACAGAGTCCCGCCCCACGACAGTCATTATTACCCTTAATGATCTCCCCTGGCAACACAAGTGATTGCATACACAACAGAGGAATGATAAATTAATATACACAAATGCTTATCTTGCCTGCCATAAAATGTAGGGATGCCAAAACTCAGAACAGAGAGAATATGCCGTTTATTTCTTTTAAACACAAATCAGAAGGCTACATATAAGTAGTAGTAAAACGGTGCTACAGCATTTTCCAAAATAAAAAGAAGAAAGTATACCAGAAAGCAGACAGTATGATAAAACAAACTAAACTATGAGAAATGAACAATTGACCAGAGCAAAAATAGAACATGTGGGTTTGGTGCTAAAGTAAAAACCCCCCAAAAAAACCTTTCCAATCATAAAATGTACTTCCTTATCTTGATATCCTTTGCTGGAGAGTTAGGCTCAGGAGTGTGCAAATGGTATGTTCCATCTGAATTATGAAGAAAAAACAAAAAAAGGGGGGGGGGGGTGCATAAAATGTTATGCTGTGGAAGGTTTCTTTTATTTGATAAAAGTTTAGGGTCTTCTTTCACCCTCATCTTCTATAG
The DNA here is from genome assembly GCF_027579735.1 of Bombina bombina. NCBI lineage: Eukaryota > Metazoa > Chordata > Amphibia > Anura > Bombinatoridae > Bombina > Bombina bombina. Next base: position 969,690,666 of record NC_069501.1, on the reverse strand, counting down.
ATTACATAATTATGTGTGGCAGCTGGTTATGCAGTACTGAAGAAAAATAATCGAAATCAGCACTATATGCATGTTTCAGGTTCCTGATCTTGGAATTTGCCTGGAAGCAGATTGGTGAGTGTGCCAGTTAAAGTGAAAGTTATAGTCATCGTTCATTTGCAATGTAAAGTATATAAAAAATAAAGTGTACTTTAATTCATGATTACTTATAAATCAATTTATAACTCTTTATTTACTTTGTTCGTTTGCTGAAGATTATTGGCGTTCCTCCACCTGCATAAAAAAAAATATTCTAATACCAGAGTAACGATTTCATCCGTATCTAACGGATTGGTTCCCCTATTGGCGTCTAACTCGCCATGATAACCTCCCACTTGTTCTAATGCGAATGTGTGAAACTCAACTGTATGTCACTCAACTAGCACGTTCACGAAAGCCGCATGCGCATTTGGAAAGTGAATTCCCATATCGATCCTTATCATTGTTACACGGACATTGCTAGTATGTATCTAAGCGAAGAACTTAGCGCATGCACATAGATCGACTCGAGAACGCGCGGGAGGGACAGCCAAAATAGAAGATAGATTAGATATAGTATAATATATTTTATGAAAAATTAAGTTAGCAACTACAATGTTTGTCACTATATTATACTACTATTCACAAATCTATAACTTTACTTTCACTTTAAAAGGGACATGAAACCCAATTTGTTTTTCATGCTCCAGATAGAGCATGCAATTTTAAACTACTTTTTAATTTACTTCTATTATCATCCCCCCCCCCCGTTATCTTGGTATCCTTTGTTGAAAAAAAATCTCAGGAGCACTATTTCCTGCCATTTAGTGCTCCAGAAACCTACCTTGATATCTCTTTGTCAAAGAATATTATGAGAATGAAGCAAATGTGATGATAGAAGTAAACTTTTTTTTTTTTTTTTTATTGTAAGCTTTGCCTGAATCACAAAAGAAAATGTTTCGGTTTCATATACCTTTAAAGGGATGGTGTACTGTAAAATGTTAGCAACTTTAATGTCTTCCCAATGACCCATTTTACACGCTGAAGTATATTAAATTATTTATAAAATTAGTTCCTTTATCTTTATTTTTTCATTCAAAATAGACATGTTTGCCTGTTGCATCCCCAAATATACTAAAATGTCAGTACTAAAGTATTAGCTACATTAAGGGGTCGATTTATCAACCCCTTTGGTAGGCTTAGGCCTGCCTACGACTGCGGGTTCTCACAAGAGAACCTGCAGTTAGTATTCATCAAGCAGCGGTCATCAGACCGCTGCTTCCCTAACCTTTCGCCACCTCTAAGGTGGTGAATTTCAATCTCCCCGGTCTCGTCCGACCAGGGAGATTGACAGTTCCTGCCCGCGCACAGCCAATCATGCGCAGGCAGAAACTGTCAATCAAAATAGCGCTCGTATGCAACGCTGAATTCCGGCATGTGCGCCCCTGTCCGATGCAGCTTGATAAATAGAGCCCTAAAGATTTATTTGTAAACAAAAATTTGCAGAAGAATTTACACTTCGAGGTGGGGTAGGAGATATTTGTAATAAAATATTAATTTTGCATCATAAAATATATAATAAAATCTTCAGTTGGTGTAACAAATCATCAGAAACAAATTTTACCTTACACTCCGAGATCAGCACATGGCTCATGCATGAAGTGCCAATCTTGGCGCTAAAGTTGCCTTTTATTCAGGGAACTTTGCAGTCTAAAGTGTCTTGAAACAATATGCTGGAGCTGTATAGACCCAGTATACTTTGAACTTTCAAAAATATCTTTGCGTAAAAAGCGTAACATCTTTTATATTCATAATAGTAATGCGTTTCATTTAAAGCACCATTAATTTGTAATGGTCAGCAGATCATTCAGAGAGAAAGAATGTAGGCACTACAACTAGGTGTTTGGCAAAAAATCCAAAAATGTATTTCTTAAAAAAATAAAATAAAAAAAATAAAAAAAGTACAAAAGTTCATGGACGAAAAAAAGGGAAAAAAAACAAACACAAAAAAACAGACATGCAGGTGTGACAAAAGAAGTTGGGCGACGCGTTTTGCGCCCCCTATAGGCGCTAGCGCCTGTAGGGGGCGCAGAACGCATCAGCCAACTGCCTTTGTCACACCTGCATGTCTAAGTTTTTTTCGACCATGAACTTTTGTACTTGGATTTTTTTTTTTTTTTTTTTTTTTTAAGAAATACATTTTTGGATTTTTTTGCCAAACACCTGGTTGTAGTGCCTACATCCTTTCTCTCCGATATAACTTATTGCTGAGTAGTTCATCCAGTATTTTGTTATGGCACTCCAGGAAGCGCCAACTGTTTTGGGCGCCTTTTCACGTACTTCCAGGTTACCGGCCAGGGGCTGATAGAGTGCTGGAGTTCTTGGGACCGATAACTCTGTCAGCAGATAATTGTTGTTTTAATACCAGAACCCTTTTCTGGAAGGACTACCACAAAGATGCCAAATAAACAATGGTTAATCACGTCAGTAAAATCTCAGTTTACACAAAGCAAAAAGGCCAAAGAACTTGGCCAAACAATTGATAAAGAAAAAGACTGAATTAAAAGTTAGTATATTTATTTTAAACGTTACAAAAAAACTGGAATGCGTGTTATCTTCAAATAAATCACAAAACATGTCCATAAGACACAGATACTGGGCAAAGTGCAAAGTATATATAAACTGAGAGAATGAGACACTGATCCAAGAGTTGAATGATCTTTGGACTAAAACGGATTTAAAAGGACAGTAAACCTAAAAAATGTTATATAATTCTGTACTATGTGCAAAATTATATAACATTACTTTAGTGCTATAGTTATTAAACCTTTTTTTCCCCTTTGAATTTTTTTTAAAATATACCCATTTTACAGACCCGCTCTCTGCTGAGCGAGTCTTTTTTTTTTTTTTACACAGCGCATCGGGCCAGCTGTATAGTCACAGCCCGGCCCGACCGCGCCATAACATTAAGTGCAGCTTGCTCCTGCTGTCAGACAGAGCAGGAGTGAGCTGCACTGTGTATAATGGCGAGGTCGGGCCGGGCTGTGACTATACAGCTGGCCCGATGCGCTGTGTAAAAAAAACCAGACCCGCTCAGCAGAGAGCGGGTCTGTAAAACGGGTATATTTTAAAAAAATTCAAAGGGAAAAAAGGTTTAATAACTATAGCACTAAAGTAATGTTATATAATTCTGCACTATGTGCAGAATTATATAACATTTTTTAGGTTTACTGACACTTTAAGAAGCAACAAATCAAAGTCATAAACTTACAAACAAGTGAAAGCAAACAGCGAATAACATTCTTAACACGTAAAGTGACATGAAACCCAACATTTGTCTTTCACGATTCAGATAGAGCATACATTTGTAAACAACTTTCCAATGTACTTCTATGATCAAATGTGCTTCATTCTCATGGTATCTTTTCTTGAAGGAGCAGCAATGCACCTACTGGGAGATAGCTGGACACATTGGTAAACCAACCAAGCAATCACAAGAGGCATATACGTGCAGCCACCCATCAGCAGCTAGCTCCCAGCTCATGGGCCTACCTAGGTATACTTTTCAACAAAGGTCATGAAAAGGAACAAAGCAAATAAGATCAAATAAGTTAATTGGAAAAGTATTCAAAACTGTATGCTCTATCTAAATCACAAGAAAAAATTTGGTTACATGTCCCATCAAGGGTACAAACGGACTGTTATATACACACACATATACATACACACACACTTTCTAATAAAGAAACCTGTGCAATAATACAAAAATATTAGGTTATATCAACTCTACCCCACAAAAAAAAAAAAAAACTGAAGAAAAAAAAAAAATTGTACCAGAGCAAAACCTATGTGTTAGACTTCAGAGGATCATCAAGTAATCTTGCAAGATAACAAATTGTATTAGTATTTTTGTGAAGAGAAAGGAAAGTGTATAAGTACTGTGGTCCCAGACTGACAGCTGTTTTACCAAGCACAGGAGAGTGCAACATGTAGTCGAATGGCACGATCGAGCACGCTGTTATTTGACAGTGAGCCTATTACATGCTAGTTAAAAACCTGCTGCTCCAAAGACAATGGCTTTGCTTACTAGGCAAGTATAGTTTTAGACCTCAAATTTGTTATTTTTACATTTCATACGTAAAGGCTATCCCTGCGTTACATAATTTTGCATATAGTGCAGAATTATGCAACATTGTGCACAACATTTACTGTCCCTATATGGGAACAGAGAAAAGTCAAAATGTAATTAAAGTTTTAAATGCAAATAATTTGCAATGCAGATTCATTTCTGATGCAGAAAAGAAAATATTTTTTTACCTGAACAAAAAAGCAAGCAAAATATGTGAGTACTGTATTGATGTTTAAATTTAATGCATTTATAGAGAATTATATTTAATAAAAAATGCATTACTTTGAAAAGCCTTCAATGTTGTTAAATCTTACTTCCTTTGTAGTGCCCAATTTCGTAGAAATATAAATGAGCGTCTGCACATATCAACTAATCTCTATGTAAATCACAGGAAAAGCAGGCAAAATAAATAACGAAAGAGTATTGTGAATGTTAAATTTTGCACAATTAAGCAATTTATGGGGAATTAATTTGATTTTAAATGTCCCTTTAAGTACAGAATCTGAGTTCTGAATTCTGTAGGGAGTCTAGGAGATGCATGATTTTTTTTTTACACTAAAAGCAAGAAAAATAAATAAATGTTAAATGCAATGTTTCATCTACTATTACATTTCTGGGGAATTAATATACGAATTTGATGGCCTGCCATAATAGCCTAACTAAGGTAACTAGTATATTGGATGGTGTGGGTATTTTTTGTTTTCAAGGTCCAGTGAGCAATTTAAAATTGTGGCTTGAGTAGCATTTATTTTTTCTTTTACAACAAGATCTGGGGGCTATTTGATTTCACAGGTGGGTTGAGTTTATTGTAAAAATACATATATCAGATATGCAATGTGTATATGAATCAGAAAAATTGTCATTCAATTGGGAGGCAACAAAAAAAAAAATTGGGAGGCAACAAAAAAAATTGCACAAATAGATGTTTCTTTTACCGGTCTCTCTTGGGGCAGAAAACTGTACACACTGACTATTTTTGTTCATAATAAATATAAAGTTATGTTTGGCTTTGTGTTTTTGAACATCTAAACTATAATACCTATGTCGCTTTCAGTTCTTCTGTTTGTCTTAGTGCCCTCTCTATAAACCAAGACCCTGCGCATTAAACTGGACAGCTGTGAACAGAATAACTTGCCTTTGCCCCAGAACCACGGGATAGAAGCTCATACTGCAAACATAATAAACTACCCACTCACGACCTGCATGCTAAGTTAGCCATTTTGTAACTAGGGCCCAGTTATTCAGTCAGTACGTACCTAATTGCTAACAAATCTTACTGTGTATAGCAGCGCCCTCATTATGCAAATATATGATCATAACCAGGAAACAGAAAGCTAAAGAACAACGCGCACTATGAGTGTGACGCACGTTTGTATCTATGGTATCTACATGCTCTGACAGTCACTGCTGACCGCGTATGGCACAAACAGGGCATCAGTATAGCCGCTGCCGTGAATAGTTATGGTGATATTGTATAGGGCTTTGGTAGATCGGACCGCTTCAATGTACCTCAATAAAGAAAACGTTGAATATCACTTGCCGTACGCGCTGCTCTGATTCCTTGATATAACGTCAAACCCAAGTATCTCACCTGGAGCTGCTCCACCAATACTCACCAGTACAACACTTCCTCTCGGTTTGTCCCTCCGCTTCCGCCGTACGTGTCACACCACCAGATCTTACACAGAGACCCGCCTCCCGAAACCCGTCCTACTATTGGCTATGAGGGAGGAAGTGATTATTATTAGTGTGTGAAACTGTAAACACTGCTTCAGCTCACAGAGGTAGGTTGCACCGCTAGCCAATCACAATCCTCAAAACAACTAAACTGTGGCGAAGGGTTGTGGTTGATACTTTTGCTCTCAAGCGCTATCTAGCGGGCAATTAGAGCATTACATATTGGTGTCGTGATTGGATTTGCATATTGCTATCTGGCAAAATGTCCGATCGTGTTTCCTTGACCTTTGTATTTATTATATATATTCAGACCTATTCTATGATAAGGTTAGCAAAATAAATTAAACTATTAAAGCTAAATTAAGTTTTAATTGTATTAGTAACCGATTTTATTATACTTGAGTTGGCATAGGGAAGGGAAAGTGTACTGTAAAATTGTTTTCTCCTTACGATGACTTGTTAAACCAGCTGCATAGTTGTAAAATGTATGTGGAATGTTTGAGTTTATTTTTATATATGAAATAGCTATATATTCCCCATTAAAACCACAACCTATTCAAATGGTCTGAGCTTACATGTCTAGCAGACCTCATTATTTGTCTGATTACAAAAAGTCCTTATTTCTCACTGTTTACTGAATAACAAAACTTAGAGGAAACAATGAAATATGCACATTTTAGTACATAGCGGTCACATCTCCACTGGGAGCATGTTTTTATCTAAAACATCTTGTTTACACCACTTTGCAACAGCCAATACATAAGTACAGACCTTTTCAGTATAGGCGGGGAAGCAACAAGCAAAAGCAGCTATTTAAATTACAAAATAAAGGTATATGAGCTATTTGTAAACACTCCAGCAGGTAGAATAGATATTTGGGAACACATTAAAGGGGATAAAAAAATTACAGTACACTGTCCCTTTAACTTCCTTTACTAAAGCCAGGATGTATACCTCTCCCCTAACTCTATGTAATGAGGGCAGCTGGTGGTGGCTTATCTGGGGCGTGATCAAGCATACCCCCCAACTGTCCCGATTTTCGCGGGACAGTCCCGATTTTAGAGATCTATCCCCCTGTCCCGGGTTGCTAGTCATCTGTCCCGATTTGCCCCAGGCATAAAAAAAAAAAAAAAAAAAAATTTTTTTTTAAATTCTATTGGGCCCATACTCAGAAGCAGCTGGCTTTGCTCTCACAGGGTTAGATACCTGTTAGATTGCCTGTGGAAAAGGAATTGTGTGTGGGTTAAGCAGGAGTAAGAAGGCTGTATACACTCTGACCACGGGTAATGGTGACCTCTCTAACCTACCTCTGGTAGTGATGATGTCTAACCCCTGATGATAATAGTAGCATGCCTTCAGTTTTATACAAGAGCAGTGCTAATACCAGGGTAACGAACAGTGTCAGCCGCAGACTGCCAGCTAATGTGCTTGCCAACCCCAGGACCCCATACAATGAATTACAGATACCCATATATGATGTAGTGTGTGTGTGTCTATCTGTATCCATAACTGTGTGTGTGTATCTGTATGTATAAGTGTGTATCTGCATGTATAAGTGTATACTATGTAGTGTGTGTGTGTCTGCATGTACAAGTGTATACTATGTAGTGTCTGTGTATCTGCATGTGTAAGTGTATGCTGCATGTATAAGTTTATGCTATGTAATGTGTGTGTCTGTGTATCTGCCTGTATAAGTGTATGCTATGTAGTGTGTGTGTATCTGCATGTATAAGTGTATACTATGTAGTGTGTGTGTATCTGCATGTATAAGTGTATACTATGTAGTGTGTGTGTATCTGCATGTATAAGTGTATGCTATGTATTGTGTGTGTATCTGCCTGTATAAGTGTATGCTATGTAGTGTGTGTGTATCTGCATGTGTAAGTGTATGCTATGTAGTGTGTGTGTGTGTCTGCATGTATAAGTGTATGCTATGTAGTGTGTGTGTATTTGCATGTGTATGCTATGTAGTGTGTGTGTATCTGCATGTGTATGCTATGTAGTGTGTGTGTATCTGCATGTATAAGTGTATATTATGTAGTGTGTGTGTGTGTATCTGCATGTATAAGTGTATGCTATGTAGTGTGTGTGTATCTGCATGTGTAAGTGTATGCTATGTAGTGTGTGTGTATCTGCATGTATAAGTGTATGCTATGTAGTGTGTGTGTGTCTGCATGTATAAGTGTATGCTATGTAGTGTGTGTGTATTTGCATGTGTATTCTATGTAGTGTGTGTATCTGCATGTGTATGCTATGTAGTGTGTGTGTATCTGCATGTATAAGTGTATATTATGTAGTGTGTGTGTGTATCTGCATGTATAAGTGTATGCTATGTAGTGTGTGTGTATCTGCATGTGTAAGTGTATGCTATGTAGTGTGTGTGTATCTGCATGTGTAAGTGTATGCTATGTAGTGTGTGTGTATCTGCATGTATAAGTGTATATTATGTAGTGTGTGTGTGTATCTGCATGTATAAGTGTATGCTATGTAGTGTGTGTGTATCTGCATGTGTATGCTATGTAGTGTGTGTGTATCTGCATGTGTAAGTGTATGCTATGTAGTGTGTGTGTGTGTGTGTGTATCTGTATGTATAAGTGTATGCTATGTAGTGTGTGTGTATCTGCATGTGTAAGTGTATGCTATGTAGTGTGTGTCTGCATGTATAAGTGTATGCTATGTAGTGTGTGTGTATCTGCATGTATAAGTGTATGCTATGTAGTGTGTGTGTGTCTGCATGTATAAGTGTATGCTATGTAGTGTGTGTGTATTTTCATGTGTATGCTATGTAGTGTGTGTGTATCTGCATGTATAAGTGTATATTATGTAGTGTGTGTGTGTATCTGCATAAATAAGTGTAGGCTATGTAGTGTGTGTGTATCTGCATGTATAAGTGTATATTATGTAGTGTGTATGTGTATCTGCATGTATAAGTGTATGCTATGTAGTGTGTGTGTATCTGCATGTGTAAGTGTATGCTATGTAGTGTGTGTGTGTGTGTATCTGTATGTATAAGTGTATGCTATGTAGTGTGTGTGTATCTGCATGTGTAAGTGTATGCTATGTAGTGTGCTACTGTGCATTTTTGCTGACTTTAAAGGCCTGAATCTAGAATATTAATGGTGAAAGCAGAGAGCAGTTTTAAATAATTTATTATTAAATGTCCAATTAAGATAAAAATATTTAGCAATGTCTTTGCAAAGACTAATTAAATACACAGCTCACATAGCCATACCAGTGGTCTGAGCGGGTGCTTGATTTGCTGCCTAAGTGTATTAAAAGATATGACTTTATTTAGAATTTTATTTATATATTATATGTAGTGTGTGTGTATCTGCATGTGTATGCTATGTAGTGTGTGTGTATCTGCATGTATAAGTGTATATTATGTAGTGTGTGTGTGTATCTGCATGTATAAGTGTATGCTATGTAGTGTGTGTGTATCTGCATGTGTAAGTGTATGCTATGTAGTGTGTGTGTATCTGCATGTATAAGTGTATGCTATGTAGTGTGTGTGTGTCTGCATGTATAAGTGTATGCTATGTAGTGTGTGTGTATTTGCATGTGTATTCTATGTAGTGTGTGTATCTGCATGTGTATGCTATGTAGTGTGTGTGTATCTGCATGTATAAGTGTATATTATGTAGTGTGTGTGTGTGTATCTGCATGTATAAGTGTATGCTATGTAGTGTGTGTGTATCTGCATGTGTAAGTGTATGCTATGTAGTGTGTGTGTATCTGCATGTGTAAGTGTATGCTATGTAGTGTGTGTGTATCTGCATGTATAAGTGTATGCTATGTAGTGTGTGTGTATCTGCATGTATAAGTGTATGCTATGTAGTGTGTGTGTGTCTGCATGTATAAGTGTATGCTATGTAGTGTGTGTGTATTTGCATGTGTATGCTATGTAGTGTGTGTATCTGCATGTGTATGCTATGTAGTGTGTGTGTATCTGCATGTATAAGTGTATGCTATGTAGTGTGTGTGTATCTGCATGTATAAGTGTATGCTATGTAGTGTGTGTGTATCTGCATGTGTATGCTATGTAGTCTGTGTGTATCTGCATGTGTAAGTGTATGCTATGTAGTGTGTGTATCTGTATGTATAAGTGTATGCTATGTAGTGTGTGTGTATCTGCATGTGTAAGTTTATGCTATGTAGTGTGTGTGTGTGTATCTGCATGTATAAGTGTATGCTATGTAGTGTGTGTGTATCTGCATGTATAAGTGTATGCTATGTAGTGTGTGTGTGTCTGCATGTATAAGTGTATATTATGTAGTGTGTATGTGTATCTGCATGTATAAGTGTATGCTATGTAGTGTGTGTGTATTTTCATGTGTATGCTATGTAGTGTGTGTGTATCTGCATGTATAAGTGTATATTATGTAGTGTGTGTGTGTATCTGCATAAATAAGTGTATGATATGTAGTGTGTGTGTATCTGCATGTATAAGTGTATATTATGTAGTGTGTATGTGTATCTGCATGTATAAGTGTATGCTATGTAGTGTGTGTGTATCTGCATGTGTAAGTGTATGCTATGTAGTGTATGTGTGTGTATCTGTATGTATAAGTGTATGCTATGTAGTGTGTGTGTATCTGCATGTGTAAGTGTATGCTATGTAGTGTGCTACTGTGCATTTTTGCTGACTTTAAAGGCCTGAATTTAGAATATTAATGGTGAAAGCAGAGAGCAGTTTTAAATAATTTATTATTAAATGTCCAATTAAGATAAAAATATTTAGCAATGTCTTTGCAAAGACTAATTAAATACACAGCTCACATAGCCATACCAGTGGTTTGAGCGGGTGATTGATTTGCTGCCTAAGTGTATTAAAAGATATGACTTTATTTAGAATTTTATTTATATATTACATGTCCATGAATAAGGCAGGGGGCTGCCGAAACGCGTAGGACCAGTATTTTTCACATATGCTTGGGATTTAAGGCATTATCTTATCGTTTTTTTTATATATGTGTTTCTCCACTGATTAAAGTAAATTTTATGCATCACCTTGAGGCTCGCTGGCATTTGTTTCAATGTCTTTGCAAAGGCTAATTAAATACACAGCTCACATAGCCATACCAGTGGTTTGAGCGGGTGCTTGATTTGCTGCCTAAGTGTATTAAAAGATATGACTTTATTTAGAATTTTATTTATATTACTTTGGTCTTATGATTTTTTAAGCCCCGCCCACCACATTTCAAATTTTTTGCCACGGGGGGGGGGGGGGTGTGTCCCTTTTTTGAATTTTGAAATGTTGGGAGGTATGCGTGATCAAGCTATCATTGGGTGTTGCTTGGTTGTTTGTGGACAGTCTGGGCATTCCCAGGTTATTCTTTTGAAAAAGAAGAGTAGACGTTGTGCCATGGCCGTCTTTAATATTGACTGGGCAAAAATTTTCTTGGCTCCCCCCCCCATTCAATTTCGCTCTCCACCCCAACATCCCAAAAAACAACTAAACCTATTTTTTTTTAATTATTAGCCCAGCAGTGGATCATCCACTGCTGGACTAATCATTTAAAAAAAAAATGAAATAAATTGCAATATGTGAAACTGGACCTAAGCAGTACTAAGTAAATAAATATATAAATTCCTCCACTGTGGATTCATTTAATATTCTTTTGAATGTGATTCTGGTGTGAGGTTAGCTGGTTAAAGAGATTTAGGGCAGCCAACAGGAGCAAAGCAAGGTAAAGACTGAGGAGGAAGCATGGAGGTGCAGACAAATATAAGTTTACTGACTGGAACAGCAGAAGTACTATGGGAAGCTGTAAAATCTGAGACAGAGAGAAAACAAAAACTATAAAAATAAACCTTACATTAATGTGTGAAGTATCAGCATGACACTATACATCAGCTACAGCAGCACATGTCACTTCTTTGCTAGGAACAAGTTCCCTCTCACCCTGCACTAGACAATGCTGCATGGTGAGGGGGGGGGTGCACTCACTTATTCTTCCCACTGACACCTTTCTTTAAAGCACTGTTCCCCTAACAAACTTCAGTTAGTTGATCTTAGGGCCACAGCAAAAAGAGCAGGGCTAAGGGGACCAGCAGACTGGATGCTGTCTGTCCAAGACTGCATGGATACAGTGTGAGATGAGTCACACAGCCTCAAGACTGAAGAGAGCAGTGTATGCAGCTGCACAGATGCTCAAAACCTCACGTCCTTGCCGCTCCAGCTTTCTGCTGCATGCGCCTACAGTCAGCCCTACCCAGAAACAATCCCCACCACCAGAGCAGTGACCTGGTAACAGTGGTAACCCCAGTAGGACCTTTTCTGATGCAGTGGGAATGGCTGGATAACGAGTTAGGGCTTTGCATTCAGTGCTGCACAGTGCACATCTAAAACAGCACATGGCAATAGATTGGCATGTCACATGACACCGGCACGGTCTGGCTCAGTTTAAAATATATATATAAAAACAGAGTACTTTTGACTGTGACAGTATTAGGACTGAATGTGTGTGTTCCCCATGTCACATGGTATGAACCATAAACATTTTTTTTTTTTTTTTTTTTTTTTAAGGACTCTTGGGCCCCTCAACAGAAACTGGGCCCTGGGCAGCTGCCCCTTTTGCCCTGTGTTAAAGACGGCCCTCCATTGTGCAGCAGAACAGAACTTCAAAATCAGGGCAATTCCAAAGATTGTAAAATATCTGTAAATTAAGCAAACATAGTTCCACTGAGATGTTACTTGTCACTATTCTGCCAGGCAGCCATGGAGTGTGGCCAATCCTTACACTACCCAGTTCCTCTATACCTAACAGGGCAATCATGCAGTGCTTGAGAGGAGGAGCCATAACACATTGGGGGAAAAGCAGTTTAAATGAGCAATCAGATAGACGTAGGGTTGACACATTTTCTGGAAAAAATACTTGCCACCTCATTAGCACACATTTACATAAATAATTGTGAGCATAAATCAGGAACTAAAGATGCTAGTAAATGAAAAGTATAAACCCCCAAACAAGGCAAGGTCAGAAGTAGACAAAGTAATACCTTGCACAGCCTTAGTTACTTAGTAGATACTAGGTGAGGGCCTCGATGTGCTGAGTGCCAATGCTAAAACAAACAGTGGATGTTTCAATAGGTCATAGGGCCAGCCTTGATGGGGTTTCCATCCACTACGTATAGTAGAAGGTGTGTCATCTTGGGTTGCTGTAGTATCTGTATAAAGTCAGCCAGGAACTGAAGAAACACTCTGGCTGTAATCCAGGGGAAGTTTGTTGGCCCACTGAAGAGACACAGAAATGGAGAGGTAAGAGGCTGGAGGAGTAGGTGAAGTGAGGTAACTCCCTTACCAGGTGAAGGTGCAGGGCAGGACAGGTCATCAGCATATGACCAGCTTCTCTACAATAAAGAAAAAGTCCTTAGGTCTTTCTGCATCTGCGCTCCTCTGAAGAAATGGACGGTGGACCAGTCCAATATTTAATATATTCCTCTGAATTAGTAGAAGGACCTGGAGTGGTAGCCACCCCAGCAGGTACAAGATGTCAAGGTGGTGGAGCATTAGAAGTCATCCTTTCTTGCCTTATCTCTCAGAATCGCCAAATCAAGGTGACTTGCAAGATCAACTCTTTCAGGGAGTCTATGATTACTATCCGCACAAGCTTGTCTAAAAGCTTCAGATAACTTAAAGGAACAGTTCACCCAAATAATGTTTTATTTTTAATTGAAAGTAATTTATAATTAGCATATGACAGACTGAAACAATAAAAAAGAAAGTTTGCCTGAAAAATTATATTAGTTTTTTTTACTATGATGAATTTAACAGGCTTGTCTATACCCTTGCTTGCCAAATTAATACGTACGTTTAGCCCTTTCATAGCTGTTGTGACCCGCCCTCAACATGCTGTCACCCAGAAGTGTGAACACAGACGAGCACTGCATAAAAGCTCGTCTGTGTTCTTCATTGCAGGTCTAAGAAGTCATCATCTTTAAGCTGAAGGTAAGTATGGTAGGGAAAACCGTACAAAGGGTCAGAATAAAGGACTGCACTGGTCTCTCTAGGAATAGCTAAACATTTCTACTCGAGATGTATTCTGTAGAGTATTTGCTTTAAAAATAATAATAATTTGAAGAGTAACAGTTTCAGTGGATTTATAATGAATCTGTCAGTTACTGTGAGAGCTGTTTATTACATGCATTAGCGGCTAAGACTTTCTGGTGTTAGACAACAAACAGGGGTTATAGAAAACAATTATGAATTGTTTTCTATACCCCCTGCTTGTTGCTTGGAGATTGTGGCTGAATACAGAATGAACATTTCTATGGGAAATGATTTGCATATCATTAGATAAGTGGTTTGGATAGGCTGTGGGGCGTGGTAAAGTAGCATGGAAGTACAGCCCTTTTGCTCGGTGTTCCACAATTGTCAAGCTGCAACTACAAGCAGTGTTACAAAAGGTAAAATTTATACAGAATTTTACAAAATGTACTCATCAGTATACATTTTTATAGTCATGACAACTGCGCAACTGTAGATACTGGAGTTTATTTCAATGAGTGTACTGGTCCTTTAATGCAGACCTGGTCAATAAGTCCAATTTCATAGAGCTCTGTGTCAAATGCTATTTCACATAATTTAACAATGTACTCTTCCACAGGGCGACAGTTTTGCTTCAGGGAACGGAGAGTGATATGTGCAGCAGAGGAGTGCAGCGGGTCATCATAAATATTTTTCATAGCCTGGACGAAGGACTTCTAGGAGTCCAGGACAGGACTGTTGGTATGAAGCAATTGTTGGGTGCAGGTTTTTGTGTTGACCGGATAACAGGGAAATGTATGTTGTTTAAAAGAAAACATCAGTTCACAGTCTGTAATAAACATTTGATATGCAGATTTGAGGCCAGAACATTTTTCAGTCAAGGCAATGGTGGGTTGGAGGCCGGCAGTGGAGAAACGATGGGTCTTGTAGCTGGTACGGGAGGTGGAGATGACAGAGGAACTGCGTCTGCATGTTGTCTTTCACTCTGTAGTATAGCAGATTGACTGGCTTAAAGTTCCTGCATGGATTGTGCCAAGGCTGCCACTTGCTTGGTAAGCAATTAGGCTGTCCCTGTGGGCTTCATTCTGGCTTGATTATTATGCCACTGACCTGTTAGGCTGATCAGGAACTGGAACCCAATAGAAGTGAAAGAGCACATCCTTACAAGCACAACCTCTAGGGAACCTGGAGGTGAGGACAGGATCCTAGGAGGTCTGTGGTTGCATGGGGATTTATGAAATAAACAAAGTCCAAGCAGTGTGTACAAGAGGAGCAGACAAAAGCAAGGCCAGGGCAGGCAGTGAAGATTCATAAATTGATAAATAAAGCCAAGTCCAAAAGTCCAAGTAGGGCAGAAGATCCAATGACACTGGGGCAGCAAAGGACTAGGGAGCAGGTATGCAGAGCAGGAACAGGTGCAGGAACAGCAGCAAGAGCAGGGTCTGAGTTAGGAACAGGATCCGAATTCCAGATGACCTTAGCCAAAGT
This sequence comes from Bombina bombina, assembly GCF_027579735.1. Taxonomy (NCBI): domain Eukaryota; kingdom Metazoa; phylum Chordata; class Amphibia; order Anura; family Bombinatoridae; genus Bombina; species Bombina bombina. Next base: position 969,675,364 of record NC_069501.1, on the reverse strand, counting down.
TTTTTTATAGGGATAAAAGGGCTTTTCTAGGGATTTCCTGTTCACAAAGATGGCCTCTTCCTGGAGGTGGAGTGTCAACTAACTCCATAAATGCAGCCAGGTGCAACAATGCCATCTTAGATCTCTCATACGTGAGCATTTGTCATATGTTATTAACAACTATTCCTATTCAGCTTTGTCTAAGCTTTTTATTTATGCACATAAACAAAATGTGAATTATTTATGTTGGTCAGCTATTGAGCAGATCAAAAACCCACCAAAAGGGGGCGATACATTTCGGACTTTGTGCAGACAAGAAGTATATTGGATTACATTATGTTAAAACTCAAATTCCACAAGGTTATAATTTAGATCTGGACATTATGATCTATTGGGAATGACAATATACTACACTGTTGAATATTCAGTACTTTAACCAAATACCAATATTTAAAGCTAATGCTTGTATTATTTATACTTTGAATAGAAACAACTTAAAATATTAATAGTTACATACTGTATATAAAGTGCATATGTGCACATGGGTTAAAACTATCTATTTGTACAATATGTTTATATTTATAAAATTAAATTCTATGAGTGTTCTTAATGAATTAGTGGAAAATTTTAAAAAACTTGGAAGTTTTATTTAAGAGATGAGACGCAGATTATTTTTCTTTATCTATTCTGGAGCAGCTGGTGTCAAAGTCACGCCACATCTATCAGTAACACCGAAATGGTGCCCGGCAATGCAACAGAGAAGGAGGCCAAAACTTCAACTCTGGAAGTATGGACTGCTGCAGCATAGTGTGGATGACATTAAGTGCAAAGCTGATGACGAGGAGCAGGTAAGGGACTTCCCCCCAGGCCCCCTGGGACAATATATATATATATACATAAATATATAGATATATAAATTTAAAATTAAAAATAACATTTTCTTCTAAGTGAAGAACAAAGGTATTTCAAGGATTTTTTTTTAATATATAACCAACAGATGGTACAATAAAATTGAATTAAAATACATGGGTACCATTATGTTGCAATTTTTCAATGTATTTTTGAAAAAGAAGAAAAGGAAGGAAAAAGGGGGGAGAAAAGCAGTACATATTTATATATCTGATCTTGGAACTAATCATCTACTACTTAGAGCTTAGAATTAATTCTGGAGTAGACTGTTTCTTTAAAAAAGCTCTTTGAATAATCTTAATTTGTTCTGGGGTTCTGGGTAGGTTGATCCCTAGTTTGGACAAAATGGTGAAATAAGTATTCCAAAGTGGTTTGAACTTGGGGCAGCTCCACCAAATGTGTGTCATATCACCTATGTGGTCGCAATTCCTCCAACATTTAGGAGTGGTCGAGGGGAACAGCTTGGCCAACCTGGTTGGGACATAATACCAATGTGTAAGGAGTTTAAAATATGTTTTGTATACGGTAACACAATGGAGAGCCTTTTTTGTTAATAGAAGCGTGCATTGCCTGAGTATAGATATATCCAGTTTTTGGTCCCATTTCATGATGTGGGTGGCTTTGTCTACAGGTGTTGCTCCGTCTATCAAGTTAGAATGGATTGACATGGGTTTCCCTAGCCTTAGTCCCTTTTGCCATCTAGCCTCCCACAAAGTGAGTTGACGCGAGGAAGAAGGCTTTAAAACCCCAACTAGATAACAGACTTATTACTCGGGTATACTCAAATACTAGAAAGGGTAGTATTGGTGCTGAGTCCCTAATTTGGTCGAGTGTATAAAAAGGTGCCCTGAGGGCTCTTGGCCCATATATCTGCTACCCTCTCCAAACCTAGTCAGGCCCAAGTGGTAGCATGCAAGTCTGGTAAGCCCGTGAGGAGACCTGAGATGGTAGTGATAGGGGAGGGATGGGGGGCTATTTGTTTATAGTGTCTAATCTGCTCCCAGAGGGCAAGGCATTCTTTTATGATTGGATTGTCAAACGCTAAATTCCTCCTACAATGTGGCGGGGTCCAAATAAGGTCCCTCAAAGGTATGTGAAAGGGTAATGAGGCCTGCTCTAAAGCCCTCCACTTACTATTGGATTCCTTGACGCCCCTCTGTGAAGTATGCGTTAGCATAGCCGCCTCAAAGTATCGGTGATAGATGGGGAGGCCACCCCCCCATGTAATCTAGGGTATTGTAAAATTTGTGTGCTATCCAAGGGGCTTTGCCCTGCCAAATATACCTTGTACATTCGCTTTGGAACTGTAGGAGCATGTGCTTGGGTATTCTGATCGGTAGGCACCTAAACAGGTAGGTTAGCTTAGGGAGAAAGCTCATTTTAAGGGCTGCAACTCTCCCCAACCAAGAGAGAGATTTGAAGTGCCATTTCTGTCTCAGGGTTCGAAGTTCAGCCAATAAGGGCCGGTAGTTAGAGTTAATAATTTTGGGGAGATCGCTTGATTGTTTAACCCCCAGTTGTGTAATATGGTTATCTTTGACTACAAAATTGTACTTATCGTGTAAGTGCTTTGAAAGGTCAGGTGGGAATGCTCTCAAATAAATTTCAGTTTTATTATGGTTCAGTTTATAGTAGGAGAGACTACTGAATTTCTCTAATATCTTTAACAACCTAGGTATGGTTTGCAATGGTTTGGAGGAAAAAATCGTGGTATCATCGGCGAACAGTGCTACCTTATGTGTCGTACCATGTAGAGTTATGCCCTCCACCTTACTATCCTTCCTGATTTGAGCCGCTAAGGTTCTATTACCAACGCAAAGAGCAAGGGGGATAGGGGACAACCCTACCGCATGCCATTAGAGATAGGGAAGGTTGGTGAACTGAATCCCAGACCTCGGACTGAGGCCGTGGGGTTAGAGTAAAGTGCCTTGATGGCCTGTATCATCTGTTCAGGAAACTGGAAGGTTTCTAAGACCCTCAATAGATACTCCCATCTAACCCGATCAAAGGCCTTCTCAGCCTCGAGGGAAATTACCACCAGAGTCTTATTCAACCTATTGGATTCCAAAAGGATGTTCAATAGCCTTCTAGTGTTGTTGGGGCCTTCCCTCCCTGGGATAAAACCCACCTGATCGGGATCTATGAGATTAGGGAGCAATTTTGAATTTCTATTGGCTATAAGTTTGGTGTATATCTTAACGTCAATGTTAATTAAAGAAATGGGTCTATAGTTGGTGCAGTACGAGGGGTCCTTATCCGGTTTTGGGATGACGATGATAGAGACTTTGAGAAACTCTCTGAAATTTACCTTCATCATTCACCAGATTAAAAAATCTAAGGAGTAAAGGTGAAATTTTGTGTAGATATGTCTTATAAAATACTGCCGTATATCCGTCAGGGCCAGGGGCTTTAAAGGATTTCAGATTTTTAATGACTCATTTAATCTCTTGAAGCGAGAAGGGACCGGCGAGGGACTCTTTTTGGTCAGCACTGAGGGTAGGTACCTTCAGAGAGTTTAAGAAAGAACTAATAACCTCGGTGGGGGGGCTGGTTTAATGGGCTCCTTGCCTTGTATGTTATAGAGTGCAGAGTAAAATTCACTAAACTGTCTGCCTATGAGGGAAGGAAGCCTAAAGGTCTGATTCCCACTTTTAAGAGCGTGGATCCGAGATTCCGAGAAGTCCCCAAGCGCTGTCTCAATCTATTAGCAAGGATGTTATCTGCTATATTGCCTTTTGAGAATAGGATTTGTTTTAATTTGAAAATATTGATTTGGGTCTTCTTAAATTCTATCTGGCTAATGTGGTGTCTCATTTCTTTGATTTTATCTCTTATGTCTAAGGTATCGGACATGCGCTGCTGATATTCTAACTCCCTTAGTTTACAGTGTGCTTGCGATAATGCAGAAAAGCTTGTTTCCTTATGATAAGGCCACATATGGTGTCTTTAAACGCCACCCAGATCATATCATCCCTAATCTGTGGGTCTTAATTAACACGTAAAGTGAATTGAATTTCCTTCCTCAGTTCCTTCCTAAAAGGGACGTCGGAGAGGATATGGTGGGGCAGCCTCCAGGAGGATTTAGTCCTAACTGTATTACTAGAGTGTAGGTCTATAAAGACCTAATCGTGGTCAAACCAAGGACATATGGAGATGCTGGTAGAGTGTACTAGATCAAGTGTTTCAGAGTGGCAGAAGAGGTAATCTAATCTAGATTAGGTGGCATGTGAGTGAGAGAAATGGGTGTAGTCTTTCTCTGTCGGGTGAACAGACCTCCAAATGTCGTAGTAGCCATACTGCGCCATTAAGGTTCTAAATCTACCACTCGTCTGGTCCGGATTTCTTTTACTGGGGGGTTTGGCTTTCCTATCTAACTTACTGTCCCACACCATGTTAAAGTCACCTGCCAGCATTACTCTACCTTGCTTAACCTGCTCTACCTTACATAGGATCTTCTTTAGATATCTGGGCTGGAGGGTGTTTGACAAGTATGAGGATACCAGTGTGTATGGGACATGGTCCAAGGTACAGATCAATATAATTCACCTGGCCTGAGGATCTTTGATTACATGGATTGGCTCAAAGTTGACTCTCTTATGCACCATTATAGCTACACCTCTTGCTTTTTTAGAATAGGAAGCCGCTAAAAAAATGGGATAGTCTTTAGAAATAGCTGTGGGTGGGCCATCAACCAGAAGATGCGTTTCTTGGAGGAACGCAACATCGGCTCTATGGAATCTAAGGGACCTGGCTAAAAGGCTCAGATTTCCCACGGTATTCAGACCTCTAACATTATGGGATACAAACCTGAGAGAGGCCGTTGGCATTCTTGTTTCTCCAAGCTATTGGAAGAGGAAAAGTTATCTTGAGGTAAGGTTTAGGGGAGGGGTCCCTTAGTAGGGACAGGGATGGAAGGGTCTGGGGAGTATCTGGACAGGAAAATTGGTGGAAGTAGTCCACCTATTTGGAACCCTAGTGTGGGCTCCAAGTATGTGGGGGAGCGAGCGTGAACCAATGGAACTGGAGCTGATATAATCAGCCCCACTCTCATAAATAAACACTTAACTATAAACTAGCTAATCTAATAACAACATGTACAGTGCGAAACAATTACAACAAAAGTAACATATACTCAGAATTTCTCTACTAGAAGGGAGGATACCTTTCATGTCGGCAGGGCTTGAGGTCTTAGTGACTGATCTTGAAGGCTGGATTTTTGTTGCTTCGGTCTTTGTTCTTTCATTGTCCATTCTGGTGCTGAGACCCTTAGTTTGGAAGGAGGGGCTGCCCCCTGAGGCAGCTGATCTATCTGCATGCCCCAATTTGCCAGGAGAGTGCTACCCAGTGCCGGAGAAGATACCACATGCGTTTGATTGTCTTTAGTTATTATAAGCTTAGTAGGGAAACCCCACCCATTCTAGAGCAGAGACCCTTAGTTTGGAAGGAGGAGCTGCCCCCTGAGGCACCTGATCTATCTGCATGCCCCAATTTGCCAGGAGAGTGCTACCCAGTGCCGGAGAAGATACCACATTCGTTCAATTGTCTTTGGTTATTATAAACTTAGTAGGGAAACCCCACCTATACTTAATATTGGCCTTCCTAAGCTGCATGGTTAGAGGTGTAAACAGTCTGTGTTGTTGCAGAGTGTGGGCAGACAGGTCTGGCAATAGTTGGATATCTTTGAAAGTGTCCGATAGGGCTGGTTTGTTATAGGCGGCTTGCATTAGACGGTCTTTGAAGGTGAAGTTGTGAAAACATACTACCACATCTCTTGGCCTATCTGATGACATAGCCCTTGATCTCAGAGCCCTGTGGGCCTTCTCCATGGTATGCAAAGTACCCTCCAGAGGGCCTAAGAGTGCCGTAAAAAGAGACTTAAGGAATTCTTGTAAGTCACCTGCCGAAACACTTTCCGGGATCCCTCGGAAACGGACATTGTTTCTCCTAGCTCTGTCTTCCACATCAACAAGTTTTAGTTCCAATTGGGTTATTTGGTCAGCCAAGTTCTCAGCGTATGATAGCACGTTTGGGTGGTCTGTGGCAAGGTCGTCGTGTTGCCTCTATAACGTATCAACTCTGTCCCCTATCTCTGCTATATCTTTTCTGAGCTCAGCCGAGCTGCGTTGAATCTCAGCCATGATGGATTTTGTTTGTGCAGCTACCATTTTTTGCATAGTATTTTCTGTGATATAGTGCTGTAGGTGGGCTGTGGACTGTGTACTAGACTGGGATCCCTCATCCTGAGATTCCTGGTCACTGGTGGCTCTTCTAGTGGGATCCGGATCTTTGGACCGCTGGGAGAAGTGATCAAGTACAGTCTTGTACTTTATTTGAATATAATATAATATTCATATTGTTTAGCTGTCTTAAGTCAGCACACAAACGCCATTGTCCATTGGGCTTAAGAACACCTAGAATAGGATTGTTATATGAGGGAGAATTTATGCAGCTTGCTGATCAGGACCCTAAGTGCAGGCTGGTCCTGTTGGGTTCGTTCGGTCTTGCAGCTGTTAAGACACGTGGCGCTGTTCTGCTCGGCTGGTATGGTAGAAGGCCGAGCGCTCAGGTTATCATTGGTTTTCATGTTCAACTAAGCATTCAAGGATCTGTGGGTCCATAAAGTGGGAAGGGTTCTTTCAGTCCTTATAGCCTTCAGTCATAGATGACCGGGTCAGGGGAGTTTTTCCACTGTGTCACTCTATCTGATATCATCAGAACCTAGTGTTTTCCTCCCTCATGCAGTGGAGGATGGAAGGGCTTAGCACCCCGTTGCCGCAATTTGAGTGGTTTGGCCTTCGGTTTGAGGGTTTTGGATTGCCCTTGTGGGCTTGATCAGAATAGGCTGTCTAGCATGCGGAGGGTTTTCAGTGTGAAACCAGATGCAGCTCTTGGCACCTTGCAGGTGTGCGCATATGCTATTTATAGTGTATCTAGATACAGCTCTTACTCTTGACATGTACTGTCTGTTTGAGTGATGAAACCTTTGGGTCTCCTTCCATTGTTTCCGGGGTTGGATCTCCTTTTAGGGATCTCTATTTCCGGGTGATGGTTGATCCCTGTCGGGACTTTGCTTAGCTTGGGGTTTCCCGAAGCTGGGAAGGCTTAGCGCCTTTCTCTTCCCTGTGTCCTCTGCTGGTGTGGAGGTGATGGGGAGACTAGCCCTGCTAGAAGGGTTTTTTGACCTTGAGGTATCCCTTATGTTGTCCTGAGGCCTTGAGATGTCTCTTCATAAGACTTCTAGCCTTGCTCCTTGGAGCGTTGGACTTTAGCTGGGGGTGGTTCCTTCCTTTGGTCTGGGTTTTCAAGTTCTCCTCACTATCCGGATTCTCTGGATATGCATTCAAGCCCCTTGTGTCTGGCTTTTTGGCCGGTTGGGTGTTTAGTTCTAGGGTAAGGTTCCCTGAACTATTAGGTGCCCGGACCTGTTTTTCTTCCTGAGACTTCCAGTTGCTGAGGCTTCGCTTGGCTTGACCCATTCTTGGGTTGTTTTGGAATCTTGGATCTCAGGGCCGGTCGGGGTGTTCCACGGTAGTGGGAACTTGGGCTATGTCCTTGCTCCATCTATCTGACCTGGTCATGGTGGCCACGTTTTCGGAGTATTTATTACTCTTTGCAACAGAGCAGCCCAGGTGCTCTAGGGTTAGCTTTGTGACTTGTGCCTCAAGAGTTGTTGGTTCATACCCAGCTGCTGGAGCTGGATGTCCTACTTCTGGTGCGCCTTAGGTTACATTCCCTTGGTCAGCTTGCCAGTGTAACCTGTAGATTCCCTGCTCTGCAGGCAAATGGGTTGGCTGTGTCTCTGCTTGGCAAGCTACTTGGGGGGTCCTTTTCTAGGACATTTGTGTTGGGGATTTATCTTCCCATTAGCCAGTGGCTTTTGGCAGTTGTTGCCTTTTTGGCCTCTTCCCTTTTCTTTAAGGGATATTCTCCTCCCTAGGGAGATGGAGTCCTTTCTTGGGGCTTCTCCTGGTTGGGAGGTGGAAAGGGATGGGTTCCCCCTGGGGTCTTGCTGGCTCTTAGTCAGACTTGTTGGGACGATTTTTTGTTAGATCCTTAGGTCTATGGTCTTGTCATCTGTTTTCGGAGTCGGGTAGTACCCGTACTCTGTGGGGATGGCTGTGCTATCCTTAAGCTCGTTCCTGTACCTATTTCAGGATTCTCCTGTTCCCCGGTCAGGGATCCCTGTGGCAGGGTTGGTTCAGCTGAGTGGGGGTCTGCAGGTCAGGATGGCCAAGTGGTCTGTGGCGCTGCATTCAGAGCGCAGTCTCCTCTGGATGTGTGGGCTTCCTTCGGGCTTTGAAGGTATACTCTCCTCGGGGGACCTTGATTGAGGTTTTGTGTTCCCCTTTGTTCCCCTGTGTGTGGGTCCAGCGGCTTAGGTTGCCTGGAGCGTGCCCTCTGTCTGGGGGTTGCTTTGGCAGTCTTCTCTTGCTTGACTGCTTCTTTTTCCTTGCAAGTACCCTCTGTGTAGTCCTGTTATGGACTCTGTGTTCTCCAACTTGGGGTTGTCAACTGGGTCTCTTACACATTTTTTTGTGGTTGAATACTTTGGTATTCTATGTTCCGACGCTGGGAGGACTTTGCCTTTTTGGTTGCATTCAGTACTTGCAGGATGTTGGAGAGAAGTTTTTTCTGTCTCTGTGCCCGGTTTTATCCCGGGTTTCGCTGGTATAGGCGTGGCCTCCTTTCCCTGTTTGAGCCCCTTTGCGTCTTTGTGAGTTGGGCTCACTATTGGAGGTGTTCTTTTTTGGAGGGGATCTTTCATTTTCCTCGGTTCTCCTTTGCCTTGTCCCCTTAGGGGTTTCAGCTGATGTTCCCTTCATTAGTGGGGGGTGAGTGGTTGGGGATCGTCTGTTGGGTGACGGTGTCTCCTGGAGGACTGTTGGCTCAGTCGAGTCCATTTTGCAGTCTCTAGCTTGGCTTCTGGACTAGCTGCGAGTCAGTGTCCTTGGGGCTTTTCCTTTAAAAAAAAATTCTCGGCTTGGACGAAGCAGGGTTTTTTATTGGGTAGAGGTTCAGGCTTGGTGCCCTCAGTATGGGCCGCCTTTTGTACCCTCCCATCTTGACATTCTGTGTCCTCTATAGCTTGGGTATTGTTTTCCCAAAAGTAATGAATGCAGCTGTGGACTCTTTCCATTTAAGAAGAAAAACATAAATTATGCTTACCTGATAATTTCCTTTTCTTCTGATGGAAAGAGTCCACAGCTCCCCACACGTAATTTTATGTGGGGCGTCCTTTTATTCTTCTGGCACCTTTCACCCTGATATTTCTTCTACCGTTCCTTGATCCTCGGCAGAATGACTGGGAGATGAGGGGAGTGGGAGGAGTATTTAAGCCTTTGGCTGGGGTGTCTTTGCCTCCTCCTGGTGGCCAGGTTCTTAATTCCCAAAAGTAATGAATGCAGCTGTGGACTCTTTCCATCAGAAGAAAAAGAAATTATCAGGTAAGCATAATTTATGTTTTTATATATATATATATATATATATATATTTATTTTTTATTTTTTAGAAGACATCCCAAGGTATTGATCTAGGCCTATTTTGGTACCTCCAATCTTTGAGCCCTTATAACTTTTTTATGCAATTGTTTTTTAATAATTTTATTAGATAGTGTTATTATGAGTGTAACTGTACTTTTAAATATAAATTGTATGTTTTTTGTGCATTATTATAATTATTATTCTTTATTTATAAAGCGCCAACAGATTCCACAGCGATGCCCATGGGTACAAGGATAACAGTACAATGTAGAAACAATACGACAAAATTTTACAGAAAACCCCCCCAAAAAAAACAACAACAAAAAACAGGGGGAATTGAGGGCCCTATTCCCGTGTGAACTTACAATCTAGATGGGTAGGATGGGAAACAGGAGGTGGGGACTGCAAAGGTGAGAATAATATTAGTGAGGAGATAGAGGGCTGCTGTTAGTTAAGTGAAGTTAGTATGTTAATAAGTAGGGTGATAAGCTTCCCTGTGCATCTTTTTTGATGAGCATAACAGTTTACCAGAGCTCTGAAGTCGTGCTACCCCGGATGCGCGTTACATTCAATTGTGCCCAAGCAAACCTGTAATATGTGTGCTGCTGCTGACACACGCAAAGAGTCGCGACAAACCCCTTTTCACTCGTGAGCAACAGTTAGAACGCCACTAGTAATCTAGCCCATAGTGAGATAAAGTTAAAATGTGCCTTTCTAAAATTTTTGGAGACCACGCAGTGCTGATTAGATAATCTCACCAGAGAGAAGAGCTTTAGATAATAATTCTGAGTTTTGTTGTCCCCATGTGTCAGATGGGGCTTCGATCCCTAGTGTGTGGCCAGAAATGTAGAAAAACATACATGTATGGAAAAGGCATGTAAAAAAGAATGATATGGGCTGGGGTTAGCGATCATTAAGTAGCACTAGTCAAGGGTTAAGTGTTATAGCTGAGCTCCCTTAATGATAAAGTTGTTACATGGTGAGGAAATTTGTATGCTTACATAGGAACCCCATACGTAGGGTGATGGAAGCAGTGGAGAGCGTCCTAAATAATGTGCTTATCAATTATCAAATAAAACAATAACCAAATATCATAAATGACACAGGTTATCCATGAATCCTAAAATTGTACATCCCTGCAATAGGCATGAATTACGTGCACTGAAAAATACTATGCGTAAATGAACAAAAGATCAATGTTAGCATCCCAGCAAGCAAATGAAGAGAGCATTGTAAATAGATGCAGGAGTTAAATAAATTATACTAGTTTAGTAAAAACTCTATGAGAGCAATATCATTTAACTACTGCTTAATTTAAAAAAATATTTGTCGAATAATCGTTGTGGCTATCATAAGAAAAGTCCTCAAAATAAAGAGTTTGTAGTACACCAAGTACTTACATATAATTTATGAGGCTAAACCTGGTGAACTTCTACAACTGTTATAACTGTGTTTGAAGGAGATGTCATTGTAAAACACAGTACTTATTGTAGAGAGTTATTTGGAGGGTTTATCTGACTCCAATTCTGCATGGGTCAGAGATGAGATACAGTTTCTTGAAGAGTGGTCTATGGGATTTAAAAGCCCAAGATGATTGGTCCGGTTTTCCCACATATAGAGAGATCAGCAGTAAAAGGTGCTCACCTAATATTGAATTATCTAGCAGTTGAAGCAGTTTGGATCGACAGGCCTGTACGTTTAGGAACGTATGACTGCTCACATCTAACCTGTTGGCTGTATTGAGGATTAGAATCCCTTTATTCAGAACCCCATTTGGGGAGTCCAAACAAACCTCCAGGTCTCCATCTAGAGCAGACCCTTTGCCAGGAGAGTAATATGGTGTCAGTGTCTTCTCTGCTGTCAGCGTAAACAAAGGCTATTGTGCTGCATGTAGAAAGGTATGCATAGTTGTGGAAGTGATCCTTGTGGAGGTGCACAAAGTGGTGGGGTTCTTGCAGCTGTAGCGTGAGTTTAAGTTTTTGTAATGGGACTCTCAGAAAAAAAACCTATAACCGCTAAGTCTTTCTTCAGCTGTTTCCTGAAGGTGTCTATTAATTGTCTCTAATGGCATTTGTGGTTGTTTCCTCCACAGTAACAAGATATGTAGTGTAATACTGAATATAAATGAGAGCAGTGCATTCTCACTCCAAACCCTTTTTACTGCAGGGGGGTTTAGGATCTATTATCCTGTAGAGGACGCCGAAAGCTTCAACCATGAGGATTGGAAAAGCAGGCAAAGTTGTCAATAGTTACATCCATCAGTGTACAGAGATATACTGTATTGATAGATGCCAGGATTAGCTGTTTCATGGCAGATGAACAACTTCAGTTGCTCAGTTGACGCATTTAATTTTAACACTAGCGTCCCTGAAATTCTATGTGTTTAACCTCACACAAAGAGGTTAAAAACAATCGGCTAGATTACGAGTTTTGCGTTAAGCTGAAAAAGCAGCGTTAACAGGTCCTAACGCTGCTTTTTCAGTACCGCTGCTATTACGAGTCTTGCAGGTTTAGGGGAACCGCACACTTCTTTGGCCTTACCGCAAACCGACTTACGTAAACTTCGTAAACCCTTTTTTCTATGGGACTTCCATAGCGCTGGTATTACGAGTCTGTCCTGGAAGGCCAAAAAGTGAGCGGTACACCCTCTACCTCCAAGATTCCTAACACATTCTAAAGTCAGTAGTTATGAGTTTTACACTACAACGCTGTAGCATAAAACTCATAACTAAAGTGTTAAAAAGTACACTAACACCCATAAACTACCTATTAACCCCTAAACCGAGCCCCCCCCCCACATCGCAAACACTATAATAAAATGTTTAACCCCTAATCTGCCACTCTGGACATCGCCACCACTAGAATAAACATATTAACCCATAATCCGCCGCACTCCAGCCTCGCAAACACTAGTTAAATATTATTACCCCCTAATCTGCCGCCCCTAACATCGCCACCACCTACATTATACTTATTAACCCCTAATCTGCCGTCCCCAATGTCGCCGCCACTATATTAAATGTATTAACCCCTAAATCTAAGTCTAACCCTAACACCCCCTAACTTAAATATAATTTAAATAAATGTAAAGAAAATTACTATAATTAACTAAATTATTCCTATTTAAAACTAAATACTTACCTATAAAATAAACCCTAACCTAGCTACAATATAACTAATAGTTACATTGTAGCTAGCTTAGGGTTTATTTTTATTTTACAGGCAAGTTTGTATTTTTTTTTACTAGGTAGAATAGTTATTAAATAGTTATTAACTATTTAATAACTACCTAGCTAAAATAAATACAAATTGACCTGTAAAATAACACCTAACCTAAGTTACAATAACACCTAACACTACACTACAATTAAATAAATTAACTAAATTAAATAAATTAACTAAATTAAATATAATGAAATAAATTAAATTAGCTAAATCACACAAAACCCCCCCACTAAATTACAGAAAATAAAAAACAAATTACAGATCTTTAAACTAATTACACCTAATCTAATAGCCCTATCAAAATAAAAAAGCCCCCCCTCCAAAAAAAAAAACTAGCCTAAACTAAACTATCAATAGCCCTTAAAAGGGCCTTTTGCAGGGCATTAACCCAAAGTAATCAGCTCTTTTACCTGTTAAAAAAAAATACAAACTACCCCCCCCCAACAGTAAAACCCACCACCCACACAACCAACCCCCCAAATAAAATACTAACTAAAAAAACCTAAGCTCCCCATTGCCCTGAAAAGGGCATTTGGGTGGGCATTGCCCTTAAAAGGGCATTTAGCTCTTTTGCAGGCCCAAAGCCCTAACCTAAAAAATAAACCCACCAAATACACCCTTAAAAAAATCCTAACACTAATCCCCAAAGATTCACTTACCGGGAGAAGTCTTCATTCAAGCGGCAAGATGTCCTCAACTAAGCCAGCAGAAGTGGTCCTCCAGATGGGCAGAAGTCTTCATCCAGACAGCATCTTCTATCTTCATCCTTCCGGCGCGGAGCAGGTCCATCTTCAAGACATCCGACGCGGAGCATCCTTTTCAAACGACGGCTTATTCGTAATGAATATCTCTTTAAGTGACGTCATCCAACATGGCGTCCCTTAGATTCCGATTGGCTGATAGAAGTCTAACAGCCAATCAGAATTAAGGTAGAAAAAATCCTATTGACTTATTCAATCAGCCAATAGGATTGAGCTGGCATTCTATTGGCTGTTCCAATCAGCCAATAGAATGCAAGTTCAATCCTATTGGCTGATCCAATCAACCAATAGGATTTTTTCTACCTTAATTCCGATTTGCTGATAGAATTCTATCAGCCAATCGGAATCTAAGGGACGCCATCTTGGATGACGTCACTTAAAGAGATATTCATTACGAAGAAGCCATCGTTTGAAGAGGATGCTCCGCGTCGGATGTCTTGAAGATGGACCCACTCCGCGCCAGAAGGATGAAGATAGAAGATGCCGTCAGGATGAAGACTTCTGCCCGTCTGGAGGACTACTTCTGCCGGCTTCGTTGAGGACATCTTGCTGCTTGGATGAAGACTTCTCCCGGTAAGTGAATCTTCGGGGGTTAGTGTTAGGATTTTTTTACGGGTGTATTGGGTGGGTTTATTTTTTAGGTTAGGGCTTTGGGCCTGCAAAAGAGCTAAATGCCCTTTTAAGGGCAATGCCCATCCAAATGCCCTTTTCAGGGCAATGGGGAGCTTAGGTGTTTTTAGTTAGTATTTTATTTGGGGGGCTGGTTGTGTGGGTGGTGGGTTTTTACTGTTGGGGGGGGGGGTTGTTTGTATTTTTTTTTTACAGGTAAAAGAGCAGATTACTTTGGGGCAATGCCCCGCAAAAGGCTATTGATAGTTTAGTTTATAATTTGTAAGAAAATCCTAATGATTGTGTACGATTTCTCTCCATGCTATCGAGTTTTTGATCATCGGCCCTTAGACAGTAGCTTTAAATTTATGTGAGGGATTATTGTCTTTTATGCTTTTTCAAGGATATATTTGGTAACATAGATAGGATCACTTAGTATGTATATTCCAAATTCAGTATATTCTAGTTAATAATAATTATACACTTTTATATTTTAGTATAGAGATACAGGGCACCAACAACTTTATTTTTTTCCCTTTTTGTTTACATGACTACCAAATATGTAACTACCTACCCTGCTACATGAACATAAGAAGCATAAGAAAAATGGGGTGTGGGTGTTTGATATTTAAGATAATTCATTCAGTACTATTTACCACTGAAATAAGATTTTGCAATAACACTTCAATCTATTATGGATGTGTTGAATTAAGCAGCCGCTCGTTTACCTCCGATATTTTTGTAGCCAGATTGATTCCTGAAAAATATCCCCACTCTAAGATCTGTGCAAGTCTAGCAGGAATCAAATTCTACAGGAATCAAAAATATCCAAAGGAAACAAGCGGCTGCTTACTTCCGCATTTGGATCCTCACAAAGGATCCAAATGCACATACCTACAATCAATGTAACATGAGTAAGACATTTTAGTGATAATTCGTACAGCTTACAATTCCCTCAGAAGAAAAGTGGTCTGTGATAGTTCTTTCCCAATCTAAAACTGCACCTGGTTTAGGAACAGTATAGCTTCTATAACTAGCAGGTGGTGGATTGTATATTGTATTCTACCCGCTCCTTTCCATTACAGTTCCCAAACTATCATTTTCCAGAAAATCTCTGTGATGAAAACCCATTCTTTTAAAAAGTTTTTTAAAGTTTTAAAAGTGGGCAAAGTGGAAAATCTGTAAGAAATCTTACATTAATCTTAAAAAAATTAGATCTTCTGCTTTAACAATCTCACATACTGGCCAAAGACCAGTGTGAGAATTAGCTAAGGCTATCAATTGCAATTTTTTTTTTTTAAATTTCACTTTTATTGAGGTTTAATACATTAAATAATACATAAGCAAGACAAAGCAAACAAAAAAGATAAGAGAAACACAAAACAATAAATCATGAACATGGCAATAACATTCTTGATACAAATCACTTCTATCTGTTACATCATGAAAAAATAACTTAACGTACCACATTATATAAGTAATAACTCATATTGTCATGTTAATTTAATTGTGTTTACTAAAATGAATCAAAATCATGGCAGCAACAATCTTGACACTAAAAAAATTAACTTTACATACCATATTATGTAGGTAATAACTCATATTGCCATGTTGCATTAATTGTGTTTGTTAGCACATATAATTTATGTTGAGCCTCCTTTTCTTTATTTTTTTCCTCCCCTCTCCCCTTCCCTCCCTGTGTCTTCCCCTTCTTCTCCCCTTACCCATGAAAAGGAGAGAAAAAAAAAAAGGGGGGGGAAGAGGGGAGAGAATAACTTAAATCATATATTTAGTCCATGCCCCCCGGCTCCGACCCCCACCCCCATCCCCTACCACAGGTTAAGCAAAACCAATTCTGAGTTCCTGAATGGAAAAATTATCATTTCTATTTCATTAGTTGGATAGCCTTTGATAAAGGCTGACCATTTCAAGAAGAATTTTTTTATGTCTCCTTCATTATCAATATTAGTATCCCTTTGCTCGATCATGCATTGTTTCTTCAAACAATTTTTCACCTCGAGGATTGAGGGAGTCTTTGAGTCCTTCCAATGCTTGAGAATCAAATATCTGGCAGCTAGAATTGTGAGAATGGTTCATTTTTCCTGAGGTTGTTGCCGTGCTTCCAATTGGACACAAAAAATAATCTGTGTCAGGGTAAGTACCAGAGGAGCAGCCACCAAATTTTTGTTAAGCCAAAATTCGACTTTGTGCCAAAATTGGCGTATCTTTGGACAGTTCCATAGCATATGGACTAGGTCTGCTGCGACAAGGGAACATTTTGGGCAAGCCCTGAATTCTGAATTATGTATTTTATAACCTAGGGCTGGGTTAAAGTATGTTCTATGTAAGATTTTAAGGTGTGCTTCCCTCCACGTGGCAGAGAGAGTGGCCCGAGAAACTCGGTCTATTGACCTCTGTACACTATTTGATTCTACCGATTCTGAGGGAATTAACCTGGACCATGTCGTTGCTAAATGTTCCAATAGGAAAGTTCCTTTATTAGCGTTAAGGAGTGTATAGCAGGGGGTAATCGACATGCGTCCGGCCTTTATCAAAGTCAGCCAATTCTCCAGTTTTCCTAGATTCCATGACCAATCCGTGTTCCTAGTAATCTTTAATCCATAATGTCTAAGTTGCAAATATGCAAAACATTCTTTATGTGATAAATTAAATTCATTTTTCAATTGTTCAAATGTTTTTGTAACACTTGAATCATTTTCAAAGATTTGCTTAACTTTAATCAGTCCTAGTTGGGACCATCTATCAAATATGGCCATTTCAATGCCAGGCTGAAATCTTGGGTTTCCTTTTATTGGTAAGTATTGGGACACACTGCAATCCAATCTTAGGGTATTCCCTATTTTCCACCAGGCTTTAATCGGGTTCAAAATACTTTTAAGCTTTTTAATTTCAGGGGGTAACAGTTTAGGTGGGCAATGCACCAAACCAGTAAGAAGGTATGGGTGACAGATATTTGTTTCTAATAAAATATTTGTGACATAATCTTTAAGAAGAATCCAATCTGTCACTGTTCTTGCAAGGAAAGCCATGTTATATTGCCTAATGTCTGGCAAGGCTAGACCCCCGTATTCCTTTGCCGAAGTTAATTTTATTAGAGAAATTCTTGCCTTTTTTCCCTGCCAGAGGAATTTCCCAACTGCACTGTTAAGCAGCCTGATGTCTTTTCCATATAATATTAATGGAGTGTTTTGTAATATGTACAAGAGTTTCGGGAGAAGAATCATTTTGTATAGGGCTATTCTTCCGGATAATGAGATAGGTAAACTTTGCCAAGATTTCAGCCTTTCACAGATCATTGTTAATATGGGTGTTATATTAACTTTGTACAACTCAGTGAAATTTACTGGTATGATAATACCCAGATATTTAAATGATTCAGAGACCTCTTTAAATGGGCTATCTTTAATTGAATCCCTATTTTTATTTAACCAAAATAGTTCCGATTTGGAAGTGTTAACCATATACCCAGAGAAGGAGCCAAATTGTTGAATGATACTGAGCAGTTTGGGTATATTCGACTTTGTATTTGAAATATAAAGAAGGACATCATCCGCGTATAACGCAGCCTTCATTATATGTTCACCCAAATTAATGCCCTCAATACTCTGTCGGATCTTAATAGCAAGAGACTCTATTGCAATATCAAAGAGAAGGGGGGACAGGGGACACCCCTGCCGTGTTCCCCTTTCAATAGTGATATCTAAGGATAATGAATTGTTAACTATTAGTCTGGTAGATGGACATGTATACAAGTTATGTATAAAGTTAACAAAGTTAAAATTCATTGAATGTTTTACATAGATACAGAGCTATATCTGAGGTCAGAATCTTATACACCTCATTGGGAAGACCATCTATTTGCTGCTTTATTCACTGGTGATTCAAAAATTGTTTTACTAACCTCCTCATTAGAGATTGGACTATTAAGAATAGAGTTCATTTCTGCTGTGATTGAAGGACAGTTTACCTGACCCCAGAATTGGTCAGACTGAATTTTATCTGCGGTTTTTGCAGAGTACAGGTCTCTATAATACTCTGTAAAAGCCTCTAAGATGTCCTCTGTGTTTACCAATAGATTCCCTTGGTGAAGAATTTTTTCAATCATAGGAGGCTTATTGTCACCTTTGGCTAGCTTAGCTAGTAATTTGCCCGATTTATTGCCAAACCGATAAAGCTTGGCTTGAAACCTCAGTTCTTTCTGTGTTTCCACTAGTAATGCCATAGCGTCTCTTTCGCTCTTGGCTTTTATATATTTAGCCCAGTTGAAGGGTGTATTTTGCAGCAGGTAGCGATTATAAGCATTAGTCACAAAACTTGTGACCTCTTTCTCTCTCTTTTTCATTTTTTTTTATATCATTGCGGCATAAGCCGTTATTTCCCCTCTGAGGACTGCTTTAGCAGCTCCCCAGAATATTTCCGGGTGGTCAGCAAATTCGGAGTTAAAATGAAGGTATTCCTTGAATTTCTTAATCAAATGATTATTGAATTTGGAATCATTCACCAGGTAATATGGAAATCTAAATCTTGTAGAGGAATTTATAGACCGATTTAGCTGGAGTTCTAAAAAAATAGGAGAGTGATCTGATAAGATTACATGAGTTATTCCTTTATTGTACATAATCTGTCATCGATTAGAAACAAGTCTATTCGAGATAGAGTTTTATGAGCCTTAGAAAGGCAGGTGTATTCTCTGACATCAGGATTTTGAATCCTCCAGATGTCTTTAACAGCTAAATTCTGGGTTAAAGTTTTGAATATTTTTGCTTCAAGAATATTTTTGCTTCAAGATTGTCTCTTTTTTGTTTTGCTTGTTTATTAATCTGCCGAAGCCTGTCTAGAGGAGATTGCGGCGCCATATTGAAATCGCCACCCAATACCACATAACCTTCTGAATAGGTTAATATTTTAGATTGCAGCGTGTCCCAAAACTCATAATCCAGCATGTTAGGTGCATATATATTACAGAGAGTAAGCAATTGATCTTGAATTTTAATTTTCATCATCACAAACCTCCCCTTAGGGTCCCTTTCTGAGTGGATTAACTCATATTCTAATCTTTTTCCAATCAAAATGGCTACCCCTCTTTTTCTTCCAAAACTGGGAGAAGCAACAACCTCTTTAACCCAAGAGCCTTTCATTTTTTTAATTTCATCTATGTCTAGATGTGTTTCTTGCAGGAATGCAAGGTCTGCCTGCATTTTTCTCAGGTGAGAGACAATTGCTTTTCTTTTAATGGGGGTCGAAATACCACCAATGTTCCATGATATGAGTTTAACTTTATCTAGTCTTTTAGTCATCTATTAACATAGATAGGGCAATTGTGGCAGAAGACAGGAATGGGGGCGAGAGCAGGAGGGGAACAACAGCAACACAAAAAAAAAAAAAAAAAAAAAAGGGGGGGATGGGGAGAAGGAGAAGCCCCCCGCCCCTCCCCCCAAAAGGGAGAGGGGGAGGGAGGGGACAAAAAGAAAAAATGTTCTAAATATTTATTTAGAACTCCACAATATCTCAATTCAATACTCAGCAGGGAAATTTCCCCTGCTGAGTTCTTGGTCCGATAATGGTCCTCTTCAGAGGACTGTTTTAATTTGAAAAAACCCATGTCAATTCTATTAAGGCCTATTAACCTAGTTGTTATCTATGTATTGCTGTCTATCTACACACTGTTTGAGTTGTAGATTCTATTTCAGAAAAAAAAATTTCAGCTTCGCGAGCATTTTCAAAAAGATATACCTTGTCCCTAACCATTATTTTGAGTTTGTGTGGGTATAATAGTGTCGCTTTATATCCTCTTTGTATCATTTTTGTACATATTGGTGCCAATTCTTTCCTCCTTGAGGCTGTCTCGGCTGAGAAATCTTGAAACAATAGAATTTTGGCACCATCTAAACTAATTGGTTGTTTCTTTTTAAATTGTTGAAGTATATTAGTTTTGTCAAGATAATTTAGGAAACGCACAATTACTGGTCTAGGCCTATTTATTTTATTGTCAGTTGGGGGTGGACCTATTCTATGAACCCTTTCTATTATTATGTGTGAAGGAGGCATTTCTAAGAGTTGTACTAGGGTCTGGGTGACAAACAAGGAGAGATCTTCATATTTTTTGCCCTCAGGTATTCCTATAATCCTTATATTGTTCCTGCGAGATCTATTTTCAAGGTCCTCGATTTTTGAAATTAGTTTTTGGATTTTGGAATTGGTTTCTTCTAGGTTGGAACTATGCGAGGTGGTAAGATCCTCTAAATCCGAAACCCTCTGTTCTGCCTCCTGTAGTCTGCTTGAGAATTGCCTTATTTCCTGGGAAAGTTGTACTATATCCTGTTTTATCTCAGATCTCAGAGTTTCAAATTTGGGAGTTAGTGCTTCTGATATGTTAGAGACCAGATTTTGAATATTTAAGGTCTCTATAGCAGGATTGGTAATAGGTATGGTAATATCTGCTACATTTTCTGAGACTCCTTTAGTTTTTTTATCCTTATGTCTACCTGCCATGCTTGGAGAAGTAGTTCTAGGGGTGGTATTAAAGAATCTTTCCATAGGACAGAGAGAACTGTGTAAGGGGAGTGAATAGCTGCGTGAGTGAGAATTTGTGGGGTTATGGACCCTAAGTCAGGATGTGAACCGTGATTATGTTGGTGTGAATAGATGTGATGTGATGATGTGCGGGGTGGGTTATTGTGAAATGTTAAAGTGAAAAAGGAAGGGGGAGAGGGAGGGAGGGGTGAGGATCTGTGTGTGTGAAAGGAAAAAGAAGGGAGAAGAGGGGGAAAAAAAAGAAAAAAATGGGGGGGAGGGGAGGGAGTGAATTAAGGAGGGTGACCTCTATGTTATTAACCTGTAAAACAGGGTGCAAGAAGGTGAATTGTGTAGATGCCAACAGTGATTGTGTGCATACAAAATAGAAAAACAAAAACTAAAACAGTGATCTACAAAGGGATGTGAATTGTTTAAGTGTTTTACTGTGAACTGTTCTACCAAGCAATGACAAGGTAGGATTGAGACAATCTGATTCTGTTTCGCCTGTTCTAACTATTAGAGCCACTAAACGGTTTTCACTTATCTATTCCAGACAGGCCAAAAAAAAAAAAAAAAAATTGTAAATTAGTGGGGCAGTTTTATGGCCTAACTTCCAAATACCCTAGAAGAGAATTTTATATGCTAGAAGAACTAGGTATTTTATTTTAGCAAGATTAATGCTTCACATTTATATGCAGAAATTTACCTGGTGGAGCAAGAGAATTAAATGACAACGTGTAGGAGTTATCGTTTGAACTGCCTAATTACAAGTTCCCTAGGTTATTATTATTATCGGTTATTTGTAGAGTGCCAACAGATTCCGCAGCGCTATAACCAAAGGGGGAGTACAACAAAACAATTATATGGTAGAGGGCCCTGCCAAGAGTTGCACTGTTGTAGTCAGCTCTTAAGAAGGTGATCCACAAACAGCTGGACTATTAGGCTTACATGCTAAGAGGGTTCAGGGGATTGCAGTGGAGGAGAGGAACTGGTATTAGGAAAGGTTAGCGTAGGTTGTATGCGTCCCTGAACAGTAGAGTCTTTAGGGAGCACTTGAAGCTTTTAAAACTAGAAGAGAGTCTTATGGAGCGAGGCAGAGAGTTCCACAAGATGGGAGCCAGTCTGGAGAAGTCCTGTAAACGGGAGTGTGATGAGGTGACAAGAGAGGAGGAGAGTAGGAGGTCATGAGCAGAGCGAAGGGGACGGGAGGGAGAGTATCTGGAGACAAGGTCTGAGATGTAGGGGGGAGCAGTGCAGTTGAGTGCTTTGTATGTCAGAGTGAGGGTTTTGTGTTTGATCCTAGAGGCAAGAGGAAGCCAGTGAAGGGATTGGCAGAGAGGCGCAGCAGATGAAGAGCGACGTGTAAGGAAGATGAGTCTGGCAGAGGCATTTATTATGGATTGTAAAGGAGCTAGGCGGCAGGTGGGGAGACCAGAGAGGACAGAGTTGCAGTAATCAAGGCGGGAAAGAATAAGAGAGTGGATTAAAATCTTAGTTGTGTCTTGTGTAAGGAAGTGTCTAATTTTAGAGATGTTTTTAAGGTGAAAGCGGCAGGCTTTAGCCAATGACTGAATGTGAGGAGTGAAGGAAAGATCTGAGTCGAATGTGACCCCGAGACATCGGGCGTGCGGGGTAGGGGTGATGATGGAGTTGTCGACAGTTATAGAGATATTGGGGGTGGAGACTTTGGAAGAAGGGGGGAAAATGAGGAGCTCAGTTTTGGAGAGATTTAGCTTGAGGTAGTGAGAGGACATCCAGGAAGAGATGTGAGAAAGACAGTTAGTGACACGGGTTAGCAAGGAAGGAGATAGTTCTGGTGCAGAGAAGTAGATTTGGGTGTTATCGGCATACAAATGATATTGGAAACCGTGGGACTTAATTAGGGAACCTAGTGATGACGTATAGATAGAGAAGAGAAGGGGACCGAGGACAGAGCCCTGCGGTACTCCGACAGAAAGTGGTGACGGGGCAGAGGAGGCCCCAGAGAAGGCTACACTGAAGGTACGGTTTGACAGGTAGGAAGAGAGCCACGAAAGGGCTGTGTCACAGATGCCGAAGGATTGGAGGGTTTGGAGCAGAAGAGGGTGGTCGACCGTGTCAAAGGCTGCGGACAGATCAAGGAGGATAAGCAGAGAGAAGTGGCCTTTTGATTTGGCTGTAAGTAGGTCGTTGGTGACCTTAACAATAGCTGTCTCTGTGGAGTGATAGGGACGAAATCCAGATTGCAGCGGGTCAAGAAGGGAGTTTAACGTAAGGAAATTGGATAGGCGTGCATATACTAGTTTTTCGAGAAGCTTTGAAGCAAGAGGGAGGAGGGAAATTGGGCGGTAGTTAGATGGGGAGGTAGGATCAAGGGAAGGTTTTTTGAGGATAGGTGTGACCAGCGCATGTTTCAATGATGAGGGAAATGTACCAGTGCTGAGGGAGAGGTTGAAAATGTGTGTTAGTATAGGGGTAAGGGTAGCAGAGAGAGAGGGGAGCAGCTGTGATGGGATAGGGTCAAGGGGACAGGTAGTGAGGTGAGAGCGCAGTATAAGTGCTGAAACTTCATCCTCAGTAACAGGGGAGAATGAACTAAGTTTCAGGTTATGAGGGTTGTGGTTGGGTGAGAGTATTTGAGGGGGGGAGAGAATGGAATTGTGTTGAGAGCTGATTTCATTTCTGATGGAGTCAATTTTGTTAATGAAGTGACTGGCAAAGTCTTGGGCTGACAGAGAAGTTGTAATAGGAAGTGGGGGAGGGCGGAGGAGAGTATTGAAAGTGGAGAACAGACGTTTTGGGTTTGAAGAAAGATTAGAGATAAGGGTAGAGAAGTAGTGTTGCTTGTGGAAATTAAGGGCAGAGTAGTAGGAGTTCAAGATGAATTTGTAATGAAGAAAATCATCAGAACTCCGTGATTTTCTCCAATGCCGTTCAGCAGTACGGGAACATCTGCGTAGGTACCGTGTCAGAGGAGTATGCCAGGGCTGGGGATGAGTGTGTGATTTCCTAGCAGTGGTAAGAGGGGCGAGATTGTCAAGGACGGATATAAGGGTGGAATTATAGTGGCAGATAGATTGTTCAGGGCAGGAAAAGGAGGAGAAGGATGAGAGGAGTGGATGAAGGGAATTAGCAAGTTGTTGCTGATCTAAAGATCTTCCCTAGGTCTTAAATTGATCTTCCTTTCCTTTCCTTCTTACAATTAAGGACAATCAGTTGTATGTGTGTTTATGTAATTAGCATGTTATTTTTTTAGAGTACACAATATAATAGGTGTCAAATATAGTTACCCTGCCTGTGGCAGGAGTAATTAATATAAGACTATTCAGCCCAGCAACAGCAGGGTTATATCAGTAAACCTGAATCTACCTCAATAAACTCGAGGTTCCCAAGGATATGTCTCTTTTAAATTACAAATAATACTCAGCCTTAGGGTTTACTTTAGGCTTATAACTTGAACCTATATGATAGTCAACAGAAAAAAAAAAGCCCAAATAGGTACTCAATTACCTGCTACAACAAAGCGAAGTATTTTTACAATTAATGGATAATTTTGTAAAATACACTCTGTAGAATAACTCCTCTACAAAGAATTAAACACTTCAATGTTTAAAATACAAAGCATAAACAAGTTAGCTTAGGGTTAGTATCTTAAATTATAATGCGCAGGGTTAATTAGAAGGACAGGAAAAGTAGTTAATAGCACATAAGAACAGCAAGCATCACCAAGATGTGGGTTCCCTGTATCCTGCTGTCTCTCCTTCACCTCCTTTTCCCCCCACTCCTGCCCTTCCCTTTTAGAGCATTTGGGCGAAGTTTATGTTCTGTAAATTAAATAGCTTAATGCCACAGATTTGTAACAAACATCAGCCGGGTATATATCTGCTAATTTACAATCATAGGAGAACTTATAGCTTTACACCAGCACTGGAGTATATAATATGCTCAATATATTAATTCCTCTGATGCCTATACCTTAAGTTAAGTATATAATTTTTTATATAACATCCAGACAGCAGTAAGAAATATAATTTCTGCTAATTTAGAGAGATATCTTAGCTTAAAACTTAATCTTGGACCTATCCTATAGGGACTGAGTAAAAAAGGAAGGTTCATTTTCTAGTGCCCCTGCAGGAAATTAAACACAGCAATATTTTATATAGAAGCAAAGGCCAATTAGCTTAGCAATATGTTGAAACAAAGTAATATCTTAAGTTAGTATATACAAGATTACATAGAGGGAAAGAGAAGATGATTAGATGCACATAGCAAACAACAGCAACAAACAAATTACAGGTTCCCTGAGTCCTGTTTTTCCAAGAATTTAAGCAAATTCTGTGTTTGAGTTCATTTAAGCCAATAATTTGCAGCAAGCAGTTTCTTGGAGATAGAAGCAGTTAAATGTTAGTTTGCGGGGGCGGAGCTAGCCATCAAGGGAGTAAGACGTGTCCTGACAGAGCTCCTGGTTATACATACTTTAAAACAGCCTTTAATTATGTAATTTCTCATAAAATGCTTTAGGCACCAAGATTTTCAAAGGATAACCCCACTTATTGAGCTCAGAGTTTGCTAGAAGCGCAGAAACCTACGGAAGATCCAGCTTTTTAATCTGAGGATAACCACGCGGTATTATACACCATGGTCTGGAGAGATGTCGGACAGTGTGGATCATAAGCAGCTATAACCTTATGAAGCAGCAGCTCTACTCCTATACATTACAATATTGCTCAGCATACATGCCCATAACGCTATTTATTTAGTGGGATTTCTATACCATTGCAGAGTGAATTCATACCCAAAATGGCGGAGATCATTCTACTTCTGCGGCAGTTAGGAGACAAGCTCGACACGCAATTCCTCTTACTAAGGGCAGAAATTATCTCCGACCGGAGCTCTGAGAGAGAGGAGAGCGGACTCAGCAAGAGAAGGTCACAGGGTATAAATAACCTTAGCCGCATAGCATCAGCCGGCTCTTCCTCATTAACACTGCGAGGACCCGAACATAGCTGTGACTTGAATAGCCCGCGCACAGGCGCTCACCATTTTGCTTTCTTGGACAGTGATGTCCGGTCACTACGACAATCACTAGCCCCAGCAGAGAGATCCGCTTTAAGCTCCGGTAGTGATAAATGTCCTGAGGAGCTGGGGGATACAACTGATCCTGTGGAGTATGGCGCTAATAGAGACACTTTTGACAGCTCTATCGCTGCTGGAGCTGAATTGCTGGAATCCAGACAGAGCTTGTCGGTACACACTGACTTAGGCGATGATTGTCATATAGGGAAGAGGAGCTATGACAACAGCGGACACTGGAGAACTGTGGAAGCTCTATTGTACATCGGAGCCTCACTAACCTCTGCCTTCTCCTCATATAAGAGACCCTTGATGAACTTGCCTCGAGAGCAGAGACTACAATTCATTGCTCCCTGTTCAGGCCTTCTGGTAACTGGAGTTGGATAAAGAACTTTGCCATTCATATATGCCTCCATTTTGTTCTATATGGTAGAGGCCATACAAGTTAATCTAAAAGTTCTTTATTGTTAATAGCGAGTGAGTTTCCTATGTTATGTAATTCTGCTGAGTTAGCTTGTTTACTACGTGTGGAGCAATACCCCTATTCTTTATCCTATCCCTTATTAATGGAGATAACCTGAAGTATTTTCTAGGACATTGCTATTTTGTACTCTTTTAGGGTTTAGTACACTCTTTCTCTTAATAACTCTACTCCTAGTAAGGTAAGCACATGTTTAAGATTTTTACACTCCTGGCCTTTTACTCCTGCGCCCTCTTACCATACTAATAAGAAATGTTATTTCCTTAACTGGGGCTTCAGACTTAGCTCAGAGCTTATTTAGTCTGATAGGCGGGTCTTAGTAGCCCATTCATAATGTTACTTGCAGACAGCTTTAGTGTACAAGGCATACGTTAATTAGGGTATATTTATGCCCACAATAGCTGTTAACATATATGGGTCAGCTTGCTATGTATGTTATAGTGAATACTGCTTACTATACTATTTGTTTTTATTTTATCTATTTACTTTCTATATATATCACTACTTATAGCACTATAAGTTCAAAGTAGGATGCTTCCATTAAAATAGCCTAAGGGAATACTAAGTATGATCCTCAAAGCAGCAAGTAGTAGTGTTCGGTTATATCCCTCTGCCATGAGACACTTAGAGTTTAATTGTTCATATAAAATATATAGCTATAGCGCCGTTAGGCTTAGTAATTGCACTCTCAGATTATATATCACTTAAGCCTCCCTATAATTCACCTAGTTTAACCTAAAACTCTCTTGACTCCAATATAAGGGAAGAGAGCAAATGTTTTCTAATCGTGGTCCCACATAAGCTTAATATCTATTTGGCACATGATATGTTACTCCATGGCTGCTCCATGTTCCTGTGTCTCAGCAGCTTTGAGGCACCGATGTTTGCAGCCTTTTCTCTGCTTCAATGATTATTGCACTGATTTTCATGTGTGTATAAATATGCTTATATTTTTATTTTTGTGCTTTCTCATTCGCCCGCAGAGATGTGTCTATGTTTGGGCGCTAGTGGGTTCATTTAATGTATCTAATACTCTTTGCTCTTATAACTGTACATGGAAATAAGTTATGTTTATGCCTTATTGTATCTATGTCTCCAGGATATGACATTGCTTATGTGGAGTTCCATATTTATGTAAAATTATTTGTCTTTGTTGGGCTCCTCCCCTCCCTTTCCCGCCGGTACTGAATGCCTGCGGGTCATACCCCTATGCCTTTTTCCCACACTGCCTATAGTTGGTAATCCCTTAGGGGTGGAGCTCCTCTAGAAATCTCTTATGTTTCATATATGCTAATGTCCCCCACCCCTCTTTAACTCTATATTTAGATAATTACTCCGCTTTGATGGAGCCATGCCCATCCCAGTAGTCATGTAAATAACAAGCCCTCCCTGTGAAGTCCACCCTTATATCCATCCAATAAGGCTTTCCATACCTGCTCTCATGCCCTATTTGGCTCCGCCCCCCCACTCCCCTCCCCACTCCACTTTGAGCGGCTCTTGCCCGCTGCGTCCCCTTATCCCCCTCCCCGCTAAATTGGCCCATAAGTGGCCAAACACAAGCCAATCCATGTTTATCTTACTTTATTAGTTTATATTATGCTACAAACGCTTTTCAGGATAATGTGGAGAATATACTCTATTTCCCCCCTCCCTCTACCCCCATAAAACCAACCCTTCCTTGCTTTTATATTTTCTAAATTAATAACTTATGGTGTATTTATCCATCACAAGGTTGGGTCACTTCTAGTCTACATGCCATATAAAAAAAAAAAAAATCTGAGGTCTCAATCTGGATAGTCCAAAATCTTTACTAATACCTTTAATAAGTGGGATTTATATGCCCCTTCTGTTTAGATTTATTGCCTAGTAAACCTCCATCCTCCTTCATTACACTAACCAGCTATAGCTTCTCCATTCTTATACCACTCACCATAGAGTATTACTCTTCATATTTTTGAATCTATACAATGTGGGCACATCTAGTATTGTTTATTTGGCAAGATCACGGTATTAGTATTGTACTATTCTCTTTTGTTATTATTGTTGGACGTTTCATCATTGTTATATTTGTTTATGACTTCAATAAAAAGCTATTTAAAAAAAAAAAAAAAAAAAAATGTTAGTTTGCTAGACAATATATTAAAGATATCCTTCTGATAAATCAGCTCTTTCCCTTTTTTCTCTCCTGTTTTCTTGGCCCGGGGTTTTATCAAAGGGCTTAGAAAGAGTTCATCCCCGAGATAACATTCTTCATGTAAATTTTTATAGGGGAGGCAGAGAAAGTCAGTATGTTTAAAAAAAAAGATTATTTTTAACTGCTAAAGTTGTAACATGCAGATGAGGATATTGGGTAAAGCTTATGCAGAGGCTAATGTTATATTTTCTGAAGTTCACTGAGGAAGTGCATAGACAAGTCACTTTGAATATTATATACTTTACCAACTCCTAACCAGGAGTGTAGAATGACTGGAGCGACTTTTCTCAGAGCAAAAACCGGGCTTCCCCTACACGCAGCACCGGTGGGAGGGGAAGCACCGGATAGACAAGGAAGAAGTTGGCAGAGCCCTGAATCACACCACCCGGTAGAGAAGAGCCCAATTCAGGCGTCGAGAGGTCACAGCTGCTTGTATCAGATTGGGCGGCGCAGCAAAGAGACGTGGCCCGGGTCCCTCACGCAGCATCGGTGGGAGGGGAAGCCCGCGCCAATAGAGATCAGCGCCCAAAATATCACTGCGCCTCTGCTTTTCCCTGCCGCTCAAGACGCTGTGGATCAGGGTGTGTATCGACTGTCGTCCAGGTCCGAGCCGTCCAGCTGGTCTGAAGTCTTCGCCCCAGGTCAGGTATAGATGCAGTGGTCAGTGGGGTTAAAAGAGTCGTAGGCCAGTGTCTGGTCAGAATATCAGACTCACCTCCATTGTTCCGTAGGGCCAGGTAAGGCTAGAACTGGGATAGCAGCAGTCAGTTAGAATGGTTGTTGTTTTAGACTGTCCCAGTTTTTTGTTTGAAAATTCAAATAAGGTTCTGCCCTTAAAGCTAATATGTCCGCTAATAAGCACTAGCGCCTGGGAAGGAGAGTTCAGCAAGGTGCAGATAACAGGTATACTGATTTGCCGAAAAATTAACCCCTCTGCACTTCTTCGATACTTAGTATGACAAGTTTGTTAATAGTTATATAACTTTAGTATCTGAGCGAAAAATTTTGCAGGGGTTTTTATAGGTCCTTGTAGGGACTACTAAATGCAATTTAGTGCTTTGGAATGGCACTAATGCAGGTTCCGATAGCAATGTTTTTTTGGCTACACAAGCCGCCCTAGGTCTGAGGGTTGAGGCGCAGATTTCCCGCCAGCAGGCTTGAAGGGAGGTAAATCAGAGCAGGTGTCTTGCATGACCATACACCTGAGCTCCTCCTCCGGAACTTGTCTCAGAGTTATCAATTGCAATTTTAACCAACTTTCCAATTGACCTTTATCATCAAATTTGCTTTGTTCCCTTGGTATTCTTTGTTGAAAGCTAAATCTAGGTAGGCTAATTTCTAAGCCTTTGAAGGTCGCCTCTTAGCTCAGTGTCTTTCTGGCAGTTTATCACAGCTAGTAGAAGAATGGCAGCAGTGTCTCAAAATTACTTTGGTTTATTCAAAACATCATCTCCAAATAAAACAAACAACAACATTTTGGGGCGTTAACCCTTAATGATGTTGCATACACTTTACAATGTTGCACGTGCTCAGCGTCATATCGAGAGGTTGTCTTTGGGAGACGTATGAGTGCTGCCAGCATTGCTGCAGAGGTTATATGGGGTGGGGGGGTCAACCTATCAGTGTTTAGACCATACACCGCACACTGCATCAAACTGGTCTGCACAATGCACAAGAAAGCCCACAAACAGTTTGCTGAAGACAAGCAAACTAAGGACATGGATTACTGGAACCATGTCCTGTGGTCCGATGAGACCAAGATAAACTTATTTGGTTCAGATGGTGTCAAGCATGTGTGGCAGAAACCAGGTGAGGAGTATAAAGACAAGTTTGTATTGCCTACAGTCAAGCATGGTGGTGGGAGTGTCATGGTCTGGGCCTGCATGAGTGTTGCCAGCACTGGGGAGCTACAGTTCATTGAGGGAACCATGAATGCCAACATGTACTGTGACATACTGAAGCACAGCATGATCCCCTCCCATTAGAGACTGGGCAGCAGGGCAGTATTCCAACAACATTCCATAACGACCCCAAACACACCTCCAAGACGACCACTGCCTTGCTAAATAAGCTGAGGGTAAAGGTGATGGACTGGCCAAGCATGTCTCCAGACCTAAACCCTATTGAGCATCTGTGGGGCATCCGCAAACGGAAGGTGAGGGAGTGCAAGGTCTCTAACATCCACCAGCTCCGTGATGTCGTCATGGAGGAGTGGAAGAGGACTCCAGTAGCAACCTGTGAAGCTCTGGTGAACTCCGTGCCCAAGAGGGTTCAGGCAGCTATGGAAAATAATGGTGGCCACACAAAATATTGACACTTTGGGCCCAATTTAGACATTTCCACTTAGTGGTGTACTCACTTTTGTTGCCCATGGTTTAGACATTAATGGCTGTGTGTTGAGTTATTTTGAGGGGACAGCAAATTTACACTGTTATACAGGCTGTACATTTACTACTTTACATTGAAGCAAAGGGTCATTTCTTCAGTGTTGTCACATGAAAAGATATAATAAAATATTTACAAAAATGTGAGGGGTGTACTCACTTTTGTGAGATACTGTATATATATATACAGCTAAAGAGGGCATATATCACACAGCTCATGCCCTTATCAATATTATTATACACAGTTTACCATTTGACATCTATAGAATACATATTGATGTTAATAGAACCTACCCTAAATTACTATAAAAAGATAGATAGATCCATGAATAGGTAATAAATGCTTATTCAAATGTCCGTCAAATGATCTCGCTACATTAACATAAATGTGTAATGATGTGATTATGTAATGCTGTTACATGTTCTGTTACTACTTATGTGATATCTGCTCATACAGCTTTCTTTATTTTAGAGATACCATCTTGATGCCTTTTGTGTTTTCTTGTATGCTTATTATTTTTGTTATTATAAAAGATCAATAAAAATATTTAATAAAGGGGGCGGAGCCAACCACGAACCAGCATGGCTGCAATTGTGTGAAGCTCCGTGCAGACTTCCCCTGGAGATTCGAGAAATGTAGCTCAGTGTAGTGTGACAGGTCATCAGGACTTCTGGAAGCTTATGAGTGACCGAAGGGTGTAAATATACAAAGCCGGTAAACTAATTGTGGCAACAACACCCCACTAACGCACCGGGACTACTATGCACGGAGTAACGAAGCGCCATATTGGCTCCATGTGACCGCAGTATACGCTGTGTTAGAAGACCGATCCGCAGGACAAACATGCTGGAAAGACAACAGAGACTTAAATAAATAGCCAGCAGCATCGTATAACCTCATCTAGACATCGGTTGCACTGGTGATGAACGGGTGAGCTAAAAGACTGACTGAAATTGAACGCTTAGTCTGCCCCTGGGTTTGCGGGCCCCTTTGACTAACGGCTGTATAAATATAAGTACAACACACTCAGGGGAGCATTGGTAAAAGGTACCTAGCCTTATCACATTATCCTCATTGCGAGCCCTGGCAGGTGTTAAGCTGAAGGTAGCGTGTTCTCAGCATAAAGAACAGTTAGCACAGCTGAAGCCAAATAAGGCCTACATTGCACCTTTGCAGTCACGCACATCGGTGGGGCCTGGGATGAACCACAAGGCACACATCCAGCAAAAATGCCTTTTAAAATCACCAGTGTACCTACAATAGAGCCATTTTATTTAAAGAGACAGTAGACAGACAGAACAAATCCTGCTGGCACCTGTTTCCCTTGAAAACCTACTGCCTGGAGGATCGAGATGGCTTCTAAACGTCTCCCTAAGGGGGATAAGACAAGTAAATCAACCTTAGCAACTTCCACACCCTGGAAACGGATGCATCTGCACCTCCTAGTTCCCCACACTCCAATACTAGTTCCCATGAAGAGGAAAATGATAATGTGCAACCTGACACAGCACTTCCTTTGACAAGAGCAGATTTACTGTCCCTTCCATCTAAAGAGGACTTTGCATCCTTTATGAACCAAGTGAGCCAAATTATAAAAGAAAGCTTAACAGAAGTTAAAAAATATATTGTTGACTTGGGGAATAGGGTGCTTCAGCTGGAAGAGCATGCTGAGGAGATCTCTGAACCAATTAACTTGCACGACCTGCAGATCCAACAGCAGACCAAAGAAATAATACTGCAATCGCAAATAGAGGATCTTGACAACCGCGGCAGGCGCCAAAACCTGAGGATCAGAGGCGTCTCCGAAAATATATTAGCTGCTGCGTTGCCACAATATCTCCAGGAGCTTTTTCACTCCCTTCTCAACAGTAAAGAAGATTCTGAGATACCCTTAGACAGGTTGCACAGAGCACTAAAGCCTAAGCCTCCTGCCACAGCACCGCCGAGGGACATAATTCTCTGTTGTCATTACTTCAAAGACAAAGAAAAGCTACTAGCTGCAGCTAGGAAAAAAGCTCCTATCAAAAAAGACGGCGACAAAATTCAAGTTTTTGCAGACCTAAGCCCATTAACCCTATCCAGAAGGAGAGATGTCAGATTTCCCACCACACACTTGCAAGAAAATAATATCTCTTATCGCTGGGTATTTCCCTTTGCTATTAGAGTCATTAAAGATAACAAAGAAATCATATACAGGGACTTGGAAGATCTTAACACCTTCTGTTCACAGCTAAACATCTCTGTACCGAAAGACATACCTCAAGAAGCAGAACAGGCGAGATTTAGACAAACAACGGATCATCTATTACCGAGACCCCAGCGACAGAGATGTACTACAGTGAATAGGAAGCGCAAAACAACTGCCACTGTCTCCAGTCAACACCCCACTCTCTCTGCCGAGCCACCTTGAAACTCAGACCAGCTACCTGGGCTATCACAGTATTTAACCGAGATCATTAAACTATGAGACTTTACCATCAACCGCTGAGGCGTGCATGAAACTCAAGACCAAATTATCCCGATGTAATGTATAGTAACATACAGTATAAAAAAAATTAAAAAAATGTATATCGTGGTCACTCTGTTATATATTTAGTTACACTGAGAGTCTCTGCCCTCAGATGAGAGGTTCCTTTATTATAAGTTTCAGCTATGAATCTCTGGGGGATCTATATGGGCAGTGTTTTACTGCTTATTCTCCCCCTTTCACCTGGTTATCAGGAGAGGGGTTCTTAACCTCAAACCTGTCTACAGTTATGTTAGAAAATAACTGTTATTTGTTTAAATATGTCTGTTTTTTGCGTTCTTGTTTTAATGTTAATTTGTTGATTCATTACAGTTCCTGCACAAGATCAGGCTTAATCCTCTGGTTGGCACATCTCTTAGAAGGTAACATTGGCATACAGACTCTCTATCGGCATCTTATTCTGACACATAGTAGTGATGGGTTCCCTCTTCAGTCCGTGAGGCCACTCTCGGGTAAGGCATCTGCACATACCTTATTCACACAGCTCACCTCATGATAAAGTCATGGTTTCCAAATCTATATTGATAACTTCACAAAACACTAAAGGCCTTAATTCACCTACAAAAAGATCAGTGGCCCTGCAATGGTTTGCAAGACAGAAAAGCTTAATAGTATTTGTTCAGGAGACACACTTCCCCAGAGCGAATGAGCCCAAATTTTCTAACAAAAATTTCCCAATAGGTTTTTTCAGTTCCCATGAAAAAAAAAAACGGAGTGGGTATTCTTTGTCACCACTCTTTACCCTTCAAACTACTATATACTACATCAGATAATGAGGGAAGAATTTTAATTTTGGTAGGTCTCATACATAATAGACCAATTACACTGATTAACGTTTATGCTCCTAATACGCGTAGGAATAGATTCTTTAACAAGCTAAAGTCTCTGATAAAAGAAACACGTAAAGGCATAGTTGTTATGGGAGGTGACCTAAATACTATTTTAGACCCCACTTTAGATACGACATCCTCCAACACTAAAACATCCCTGCGCTCTCCTAACTCTGTATATAACTGTTTACGACATTCGGGTTTAATTGATGCTTGGCGAATACAACACCCCACGCAGCGTAATTTCACCTTCTTTTCCCACCCTTGGTCTATGTACTCTAGAATAGATCAACTATACCTGGACCAGTCCAGCCTTTCGTTATTGATAGACACAGATATCATACCCACCACATGGTCAGACCATTCCATGATCTCCCTAAAACTAAATTGGCCAGACTCTCCAGTACACCCATTCATATGGAGACTAGACTCATATCTCTTACATAATCCCCTAACGACACAAAAGTTGACTTCTTCTCTGCAAGAATATTTCGCACATAATATGATACCAGGTACTCATCCCCTCTTTGTTTGGGAAGCACATAAGGCGGTTCTCTGAGGAGAATGTATTAAGCACAAGGCATTTCTTAAAAAATCATATGACCCTGCCCTGTCCTCTCTAACTGCCAACTTGCATACACTAGAGATACAACACAAACAGTCCCCGACAGACCGCCCTACTCTGACTGCACTGACAGCAACTAGAAAGGAACTGAATGCGTTGCTTTATTCGGACGCACAAAGAAAGGCTTTTCAGGTTCGGAAAAAATACTTCTACGAGGGCAATCGCCCGGGCAGGATTTTGGCTAATACCCTTAAAGACAGAGCAACACATACTCACATTCATAGACTAAAGACTCAGCAGGGGGAGTATATTTATTAAAGCAAAGCTATAGCTGCTCATTTTCGAGAATTTTACCACCAGCTGTATAATTTAGAAAATAATGCGACTTCAGGATATGAACAAGACATGGCAGAATACATAGAATTAGCTGAACTAAATAAATTGTCTCAGCAACAATCAGCAGACTTAGAGCTGCCCATAACTCTGACAGAAGTTTTGAAAGCCATTACTGACCTCCCAGTAGGAAAGAGTCCGGGCCCTGACGGATACACCAATTTATACTACAAGACTTTCAAAGATATTCTAGCCCCCCACCTTTTAAACCTTTTTCTCTCCCTAGACGAGGACTCTCAATTATCAATCGATTCCCAGTCCGCCCACATATCGGTAATCCTTAAACCTGAAAAACCTCCAGAGGACCTAGCTAGTTACCGCCCTATCTCACTCCTCAATACAGATATAAAGATACTAGGGAAAATTTTAGCAAACCGTTTAAATTTAGTTATTAGAGACATTATACACACAGACCAGGTAGGATTTGTCCCCGGGCGAGAAGCTAGGGACAATACCCTTAGAGCCCTATCCCTTATGGAACATGTCAAATACCACAATATTGAGTCAGTGCTAATAGCTATAGACGCTGAAAAAGCATTTGACCGGACTAATTGACAATTTCTAGCAAAAACATTAAAAAATATGAGATTTGGCCCTAAAACAATTAATAGAATCTTTAGTCTATATACACACCCGAGTGCAAAAGTAAGAGTTAATGGAATACTATCATCTGCATTTTCAATACACAACGGAACACGGCAGGGATGTCCCTTGTCCCCAATCCTATTTATTTTGATGATGGAGGTCTTTTCATCTCATATACGAAGGAATCAAAATGTAAAGGGGATTTCGTTTGGTCGGCAGGAATATAAAATAGCTATGTACGCCGACGACGTACTCTTTACGGTAACATCCCCCCTTGAAACAATCCCAGTGATTCTTACAGAGCTAGATAACTTTGGGAAATTTTCTAATTTCCTTGTTAATAAACAGAAATCCGAAATACTCAACATCACACTCTCTAAGCCTAAATTTACAGCTCTATCTAAAATATGCCCACTCAGGCTGAAAACAGATTCAGTTAAGTATCTGGGGATCAGGGCCGCCATCAGGGGGTGACAGGGGTGACTCCTGTCAGGGGCCCAATGGGCCAGGGGGGCCCCATGAGGCAAGAACTAAAAAAAAAAAAAAAAAAAAAATTTTTAATTTTGGCAGCCACCAGTGGGTACTACAGCAGAGTGCTAATTGAGCATGGGAAATGTTATTACAAGGAGTAAAGTATTAGCATTTGAGAGGATTTCTGAGTGTGCTCTAAACCACTATGCACAGTGTGAGACAGACTTGGCACTTTGTTTGTACAGTGTGTTCCTGAGTCAGACGGCAGATCACTTTCATTTGCAGAGAGGGTAGGACTTACTTAGCAAATGTTTTTTATTTCTTTGTGCAATTTCGGATTGTAACTTCAGTGTGGTAGTAGTTGTATGGTGGGGCCAGGGGTCCATAAAAACATTTTTTTTTAGCAGCAGTGTATTTATGATTATTTGACAATGCTGTAGAAATTCTATATTTAAAACCATGCAGAAATGTTTCCTCCTCAATACACACATGGTAGGTGCCCTTTTGGCAGATATGCATTTATTTATATATATATATATATATATATATATATATATATATATATATATATATATATATATATATATATATATATATATATATATTCCAGTTTACTGCCCCTTTATGCAAGGACTTTCCAGATGCAAGGAGGCATTTTATCTAAGATCTTTACATCTGCATAAAATATTATACACTCAGACTGATTTCTCAGTGTTTGAAATGAGACAGGTTAACTTAAAACTGTTGAGTTTACACTACAGCTGACTTAATTTTGAAATTCATACCAACAAGCCTAAATCCTGCATTTAACCAGATCTAATGGTATGAGTACCACAGCTTATGGTTCCAACAAGACCATATAGAGTACAGCATTTTCAAAATCCATAAGTACAGCTGACATATGGGAACATTTGTACACTATATTTGAAGTGGTGCTCTTGGTTGGGGAAAATGGGGAAAAAACAAACAAACATATGTCAACCTTTTAAAAGTAATTTTCTTCATCTAGCTGTCTACCCATTAATGTACAATTTTGAATTCACAGAATTATTTTTGTTTACACATTTACAAATATGATTCTTTAAAAAGTGATATCTTAATTTCTGCAATTTTTTTATCATGCATGTCACACACTGTTGATTTAGGGGATGCACTGTGCATAAATGTTTCCTCCTGTGAGTGTTTCTGTGGGTGTCTGTGTTTATGTCTTTGTGCATTGGTTTGTGTCTCTGTGAGTGTGTATGTATTTTTTTCTGTGGGTCTCTCTGTGAGAGTGGGTGTGTATGTCTTTGTGCATTTTCTGTGGATGTCTGTGAGGGTGTGTGCATATGTCTTTGAGCTTTTTCTATGGGTGTCTCTGCGAAGGTGTGTGTATGTTTGCCTTTGTGTATTTTCTCTGGATTCCTCTGTGAGGGTGGGTGTGTATGTCTGTGTTTTCTGTGGATGTCTCTGTGAGGATGTGTGTTTTCTGTGGATGTCTGTGAGGGTGTGTGTATGTATGTCTTTCTGTGTTTTATGTGGTTGTCTCTGTGTGTATGTCTTTGTGTGTTTTCTGTGGGTGTCTCTGTCAGTGTTTCCTTGGGTTTATGTGCAAGTTTGAGTTTGTGTGGGTGTGTGTGCCCATTGTCTGTTCCTTTTTAGGACATTTTGACCTTACTGCTAATTATTTACATCTTTCTACAGACTTTGAGACTAAGGAGACCTTTACGGAAGTCACCAATCCACCATTTAACCTTTGAATTATTGTTTAGGCAGTTCAGGGCCCTTCCTTTCAGCCACTGCATGCTGTTGTCATCATTTATTTGGCATTTTCCTTTACAAAAAGATAATCAGAACTCCATATTTTGTTTTCTAAATCTCCTTTTTTTTTTTACAAAACTGTAGTCTACCTCATTACTTGTCAGGGCAATGTAATCAAGTGCTGAGTGTCTGTTTGGGTGTCTGTGTCTGAGTGTGTTTGTGTGTTTCTTTGCGTGTCTGCAAGAGTGTCTATATGTGAATCCTTATGTGTGAGTGTGTGTGTGTGTGTTCAGTATATGAGTGTGTCTGTGTGTTTGTATGTTACTACTTTTACAACATTTCCAAGTTTAAATAGACACTTAAGAATAAAGTGCATATACGTTTTAGTTACTTGGTCAAAAATGGCACATGTCAAGTGGGGGGCCCTGATCAATGGTTAAGTCAGGGGCCCCAAAATTTCTAGTGGCGGCCCTGCTGGGGATACACATCTCCCCCAGTCAATTGATACTATTTGATAAAAACTACAACCTGCTTCTCCATAACACGCAACGCAATCTCAAAACTTGGGCAAACAAACCCCTATCCTGGTGGGGGCGAATACAGGCCATAAAAATGACCACACTACCTAGGGTTCTATATATATTACAGGCTTTACCACTCCATCTTCCAAGATGGTACATGACACGACTTCAAAGTAGCATAAACATGTTTATGTGGGGTAGGTGTAGACCCAGAATCAACAGAGACACAATGTATAGACCAACTCTCTGTGGAGGACTAGGTCTTCCCAAAATAGAAGATTACTACTTAGCAGTAACTTTACAGAGAGTGCTGGATTGGCACAGGAAGGAAGAGCATAAGGCATGGGTAGCAATAGACTCAC
Organism: Bombina bombina; assembly: GCF_027579735.1. NCBI lineage: Eukaryota > Metazoa > Chordata > Amphibia > Anura > Bombinatoridae > Bombina > Bombina bombina. Next base: position 969,636,758 of record NC_069501.1, on the reverse strand, counting down.
ACATATTCAAAGCACCTTTGGTATATGCTCTTTGCTGGGTACCGAATGATCTCAGACCACCTCAGTGTCAACAACTTCATATACATAAGCAGTTTTTTAGGAATTGGGACCATATAATCGCTACTAGGCCACATATCTCTACCAGACGATCCCCTTTATTCCCAATAGCTCTAAATGTAGAAATGGTTGGTGGACTTGATAAAGGCTATAAAAGACTTAGTGAATGGACTACACAATTCCACTATGTAACTTCACTGAGGCAGGCAAACTACTGGAGAGAGACAAATTAAGTAGCATAGCAGGATGGGAGATTTACCAAATGGCTAAAATATGCCCAACTACAACATTACATTCACACATCCCCATTCAAGTCTGATCTCCTGAGACAACTCACCCCGTTTGAACGACTTTCGACATCGCGTAAGATTCTCATTCACAACCTCCATTCCATCCCTCCATCTTACACCTCAAAATGGAACACTGACTTAACAGAAAACATGGACCAAAGCGTGTGGGAACAGATCTTCAGGTCAGTTAAAAAATCCTGGACATCCCCAAAGATATTAGAAGTAAATTTTAAAATACTCCTCCGGTGGTATCTGACCCCGTCGAGACTGCATAGCATATATCCAAACACTTCCAGCTCTTGTTGGCGGGGGTGTGGTGAACATGGTAATCTGCTACATATGTGGTGGAGCTGTGATAGAATACGCCCTCTATGGTTATCAATAGAATTGCATTATAAACAGCTTATATCAACCGAATTTACATTGAACCCTAGCCTAGCCTTGATTAACAACCTACCCAAGATAGCGTGCCAGTTAAAACTATTAAACCTGCAGATAGGCCTTAATAGCGCGAGAAGACTGATAGCGCGTCTATGGAAAAAACCTGTTACACTCACCAGAGGTATGTGGATAGATGAAGTAGAGGAACAATTCTCCCTAGAACAGTATGGCTACCTTTGTCGTAATAAACTGGAATTCTTTTTAAATGCAAGGTTCATATGGGATGAGTCCCTTCTAGGTCCAGCTACGCTGCCCGCGTAACACATCTCACGCATACAACACATCTCAGAGTGAACAGAGGCAGGTATGGATATAATATTTCAGGTAAGACAAGCAGAGAATAGTGCGATTTATGGCCTTCACTTCATAGGCAAAATTAATCGATGCCAGCTCACTACAAGATTTTTAACTGGCCAAATCCAGTGAGAGAGAGTCTGTTTTAAATAGTGCCAATTACAAACCAGAGGATGCCCTATAATGTTAAATTGTTTGTTTCTTTAAGTTTGTTTATTTCTTGTTTGTTTCTATGTATCAACAAAGAAGGTACTAACACCATAATATTGTTGAACTCAGACGCTATTTGACCTGGTAAATATCCAACATATCTGGACACTTGAATATAAAACCTAAAGACCCAGGTTGAAGATAGGACTTGATCCCCTATCCAGACTTTTCATTGAAGTGGACACTATCTCTAATCAGAAAACAGTCACCTTCATATGTTATTGCATTTGTATTGCTTGGAAACTATTGTTAACAATAAAAATAATAAATAAAATAAAAAAATATTTAATAAAAAATAAAAAAAGATAAATAGATTCTTTATTCATGCCTGCTGGACCTTTTGCTTCAAACTTATAGATCCAGTATAATTCACGCTGTTTTAGCATTTTTTCCCTATTACCCCCTCTCCTGGGTACCTGAATATGATTGATGATTTGAAATCTTAACTGTGAGACACTATGTCCCATTTGTAAAAATATTCTCAGCCACTAGGGATTTCATACATTTGGTTCTAATATTCAATTTGTGTTCAATAATTCTGTCCCTTATCTGATGGGTTATTCTCCTACATAAATCCTGGCATTTAAGTAGGTAAATGGCATGGGTAGTATTGCATGTAAAGTATCCCTTAATGTCAAAATTCTTTCCTGTTTTAGGATGTGTAAATGTGGATCCCTTGATCATATTATTACAATGTGAACAGTTTAAACATAGGAAGCAGTCTGCATTCTTCTTCCCAATAAAAGATTGTTTACTCACTTTTTTAGAGCCAATATCTGCTCTATATAACGTATAATTTAGGTTACGGCCCTTCTATAGGCCGGTATAGGGGGTTGTTGAAATTCTATAAGTTCTGGATTACAAATTTGCTACACTTGACAATGTTTACATAGTACTTTTTTTGTATCTATCCTTAGTACAATATGATGTGGATCAGATAAAATATAAAGTAGATAAAAAAACAAATGCGGAACAAGAAGTCTAATTTCAGTAGCAATGAGGGTGAAGCAGTTACAACTATTAAAACTAGAAAAACTATTCTGTTGAAATCAGCCGATAAGGGTGGGACTACTGTGGTCCTTAATAGGGAATAATATATAGGAGAAATTAAGAATCAATTAGCTGACTGTTCTGTATATAAGGAAATTGGTTATGATCCGATATTTGACATTGAAAGAGAAATTGCACAATGCATCAAGGATGCTATCAAAGATGGTATAATTGATGCCAAGACTGAAAGATTTTTAATATGTAAAGATCCAAGGACACCAGTCCTGTATACTTTGCCTAAAGTGCATAAAAATCTATATACACCCCCTGGATGCCCAGTTGTGGCCAGGAGAATCTACCCATCAGATAAGATACACAATTATTGAAAACAAATTGAATATTAGAAACAAATGTATGAAATCCCCAGTGGGCAAGCATTTTTTACAAGCGGGGCTTAGTGTCTCACAGTTAAGATTTCAAATTATTGATCATATTCAGGTACCCAGGCGAGGGGGTAATAGGGGAAAAATGCTAAAACAGAGTGAACTATACTGGATCTATAAGTTGGAAGCAAAAGGTCCAGCAGGCATGAATAAAGATTTTGATCTATCTTTTTATAGTAATTTAGGGTAGGTTCTATTAAAGGGCCATAATACCCAAATGTTTAAACACTTGAAAGTGATGCAGCATAGCTGTAAAAAGCTGATTAGAAAATATCACCTGAACATCTCTATGTAAAAAAGAAAGATATTTTACCTCAAAAGTTCCTCAGTAGCCACCTCCCATTGTAAAGGATTTCTAAGCAGCATTTTAGTGTGTTTGTCCTGGGACATCTGAAGGGACTAGCATCGTGCACTCTCATATTATTTCACCAATCAGGTAAAGGAAGCTTACTATGAAATCTCATGAGAGTTAAGTGAAATCTCATGAGATCACAGTAAGAGTTCATGACCTCAGCACTGCTGATGCTGATTGGCTGCTGTTCATTTCTTCATTTTTTTTTTATTTTTTTACCTGCAGCTGGGAGCAGCTGAGTATAACTTTTTACACAGAACTTACTCTGCTGAGCTGAGGAAATTGTGAGGTAAAATATCTTCCTTTTTTACATAGAGATGCTCAGGTGATATTTTCCTGTCAGCTTTTTACAGTTATACTGCATCAGTTTCAAGTGATTTAGCATATGAGTATTATGTCCCTTTAACACCAATTTGTATTATATAGATGTCAAATGGTAAACTGTGTATAATGATATTTACAAGGGCATGAGCTGTGTGATATATGCCCTCTTTAGCTGTATATATATATATATATACGCTATATATATATATATACGCTATATATATATATATATATATATATACACGCTATATATATATATATATATATATATATATATATATATATATATAAAAGATGGTATATGTTAATGAACACTAGAGTGCAGGATGTTGATAAGATATAGCTAATACCTAGGTGTTGATAGACATATGTCTGTTAGATGTTGTAGTGGGAGGGGTTTATGGTATTTAATGTGCAACAGTATTGTAAAGTGTATGCAACATGATTAAAGGTTAATGCCGAAACGTCGTTGTTTGTTTTATTAGCAGATGATGTTTTGAATAAACCAAAGTAATTTTGAGACACTGGAGTGTTGACATTCTTCTACTAGTTGGATTGTCTGCATGTACTTTTGTGTAAGGTCCTAAATGGCGTCTTCAACCGCTGGATACACTTTATCTTAAAAAGTTTATTACATCTAGACAGCACTAGTTCATGTGGGCCATATAGACAGGGCTGGCTCAAGACATTGTGCTGCCTGGGTCCGAGAACAAAATGACGCCCCCCCTCCCCACTTAGGGTTGCCACCTTTCTTGGAAAAAAAATACCAGCCATGCTAATTAACATAAATTTTCATAAATAATTAAACAGCATAACTCTAAAACTAAAGCTGATAGGACTAATTATTCTGTAAAAAAATACATAAGATCCTTTGCAAACATTGGTTTATATTACGTATCTGTAATCCTGAGATATTAGAATTCCAACAGCCCCCTATGCCAGCATATAGAAGGGCATGTAACTTAAGGGATACTCTTATAAAAGCAGACATTAGATCTGATAAAAAGAGTAGACAATCCTTTATTAGTAAAAAGAATACAGGCTGCTTCCCCTGTTTAAGTTGCTCGAATTGCAACAATATGATCAAAGGCTCCACTTTACACACCCCAAAACTGGGAAGAAATTCTATATTAAGGGTTATTATACATGTAATACATCATATGCTATTTATTTATTGAAATGTCCATGTGCCTGTATTTATATAGGCGAATCAACTCGCCAGATAAGAGAAAGATTAAATGAACATAAATCTAATATTAGAACTAAATGCATTAAATCTCCAGTCACTGAACATTTCTTAAAAGCTGGACACCAGGTGTCCCAACTTAGATTTCAAATTATAGATCATATCGAGATTCCAAGACGTTGAGGTAATAGAGAGATTATGCTTAAACATTTGAGTTATATTGGATCCATAAGTTGGAATCTAAGGGTCCAATGGGCATGAATAAGGATTTTGATTTATCTGTTTTTTCATAATCCTTAGCAATAGTATTATTTCTTTTTTTTATTATTATAATTTTTATTAATAGTTTCAAAGTTACAACATCATATAAAACAATATTCAGCAACAGAGACAAGACATATATTTCCAGAGTTGACATAAGATGCCGAAGAGCAGACTTTCAAAATTCCAAGACGTTGAGATTCCAAGACGTTGAGGTAATAGAGAGATTATGCTTAAACATTTGAGTTATATTGGATCCATAAATTGGAATCTAAGGGTCCAATGGGCATGAATAAGGATTTTGATTTATCTGTTTTTTCATAATCCTTAGCAATAGTATTATTTCTTTTTTTTTATTATTATAATTTTTATTAATAGTTTCAAAGTTACAACATCATATAAAACAATATTCAGCAACAGAGACAAGACATATATTTCCAGAGTTGACACAAGATGCCGAAGAGCAGACTTTCAAAATTCGGTATTTGCTGAATTTACCAATTGTCCACTAACTAACTCAGTCCCTGTCATCAGTGATAAAACAATATACTTGAGGGATGCTCTTCTTCAGTAAGACAGTGGCAATATTGAATCTGTGGCCTCAAAACATAGAGATAAAAATTCAAACTAGTTGCAAACATTTGCCTGCGCTAACAGCACAGGTTCAACAGAATCAGAAATGGTTGCTAATTTGATGACATGCTTAAGATAAGTGGTAGGTGGGGCCTTTGAGTGGATTGAGCCCCAGGTTTGGGGAAACTATTTTTATTAAGTGAAATATGATGATGATCAAAAGAGATGAAAGAAATCAAGAAGAAAAAGGGGGAAAGAGGAGGGAGAGAGAAAAAAAGTGGAGGGGGAGGGAAGTAGGGAGATTTTATTATGGACCGATACTCGAATGTCCATTAGTGAAATCAGCGTTCCGGCCTAGGTGTTCAAGGACAAGGTCGGTGAGGGAGACTAGTGTCACAAAACCCATAACTTCATGGGGGGGCCCAACACAGGGACGGCCACAGTCAGTTTGTGAATCTCTAATCAATGTATGAGTGTCAGGTAAAATTTGAGGTTTGTGTCGATCCCAAGTTTCCGTCATGAGGTGGTGCAGGTCTAAGTTATTTGTGTCATGAAGTGGTATCGCTCCAGAGTAAGGAGGTCTGTCATCTGGGTACGCCAGTCACTAATAGTTGGGGGAGTCACTGATTTCCAGTACTTGGGAATAAGTTTTTTAACTCCATTGATCATCATCAAAATAAGAGATCTTGTGGCTTTATTTTGTTTTTATGGGGAGGTTTTGGAACATCAATACTTGCATTTGGGGTGCTAGTTCAGTTTCAATTATCTCTGATATTGCTGTAAACACGGCTTCCCAGTAGGCGGTTATGACTTGGTAGGTCCACCAAATGTGGTGCATTGTTCCTCTCTGGCCGCACCCCCTCCAGCATAAGTCTGTAATTTGTGGGTTGGTTCTATGTAATCTGGTTGGGGTGAGATACCACCTACTCATAAACTTAAAATGCATTTTGTGAATGCTGGCAGACGATGACGCCCTGATTGCTATCTGAAACGCCCTCCACCACTCAGAAGGGTGGGTATCAGAATTTGTCTCTCTATTCCAGGCCTGGGTATAGGTAGGGAGTAGTTGCTCATCACTTACCAGCATTAGTTTATAAAGAAGAGATATAGTGTGTCTTGGAGGGGTCTGCTGCACACACATGTGTTCAAACGGGGTGAGCTCCCTGTTCATCCCGCTTTTGTGTCTGTGGGTGATGACAAAATGTTTAATTTGTGAACATGAGAACCAGGACAAAAACAGGATCTCGTCTCATTGCTGTAGGAATACTAATGGTGCGATATCGCCCTTGTCTATTGCAAAATGTAAGACCCCATCCCTTAATTTGTATGGATGTCTATTAGCTATCCTAGCATGTGTCAGCGGGATCCCGGGGTGCTCTCTCAGGGGGAGAAGCAGGAAATAGAGTGTGGAGATGTTTTTGTTTGTGAATGTGTGAGAGTTAAGCGCTTAGGTTCAGACCCACCTCTGTCGCTTCAATATAAGAGTGTTCTAGCTCACCCTAGTACCACAAATGATATACTGAATTATATAAAAGCGCCTAAGAGGAGGTGTTTAAAATAACTCTTAATTTATTAGTTCCAATCATGTATAATAGTCCACTATCCTATTATTTCAACAATCTATAGGTATGACAATATAATTTTCTTAAATGGGGTACTACTGACTTGGTATATAGTCTAGTATATACTCCCAAAAAGTTTATGAATTATCAGACCGTATAAAACATATAGCATATATACCTTATGCTTAAATGAATCCAAACATAAACATTAAAACATTAAAACGTATTTGAACAGTTGAGTGTTATCTTAAAATGTATAATAAATCTACTAGGTGCACCTAGGCTAAAACAGTAAATGGTCTAAGAAATGCCCATTCAAGGACTTGTATTGAGACGCGGTAATCCTAGTGAAATCACTTTGTGAGTGGATGTCTCCACTCTGCCTTAAATTCTAAAATGTCTCTTATTTAAATCCAAAATGTTGGTGTCCTATAAAAAACTGGTGTCCAACCGTGTGGATCCAAACAGGTGATCCAAAATTTATGTGTGTATACTCCAAAAGTGCAATGGCAGAATCTGTTGATATATGGAAAATAATAAACAAAAATAGTGCAATAACGCTAATAAACAATGTTTAAGATTGAAATAAGGCTTACCAACTCGTCAACGCGTTTCGGCCTTTAAATAAGGCCTTTATCAAGACTGAATTGTTTACCTGTTGGTGGCCTTATATACCTTTACTAGATCGTTGATTCATTTAGGTTTTGCGCCAAAAGATTCCCCATACTATTTCCTGGTGTCCGCTGTTATGTTTCCCCATGTTCTTTCACTGTCTGTATCATGATAGTTTACCTCATTTCCTGTGTTACCATGTTTCTCTTCCCCATTTTGTATTTGTTTGTACCGGATCTGTTCTACCGGAAGTATCACCGCTATATTTTTCTTTCCATGTGATGTAATTTCCTATGTTACGTTAATCTATTCCCTGTTTATTTACCTCATTTCCTGTGCTCCCGTGTTCCTCTTCCCCTTATTAGACTTGTTTATACCGGAAGTGTCTCGCTATACCTATCTTCCCTTCAACGTGTCATTTAGTGTTGGTTCCTGTGTTTCGTCGATCTCTTCCCTACATTCCTTTTTTGGTTATGACCAATACTTTCATCATGTGCTGCATTTATTTGGTTCCCCATACCTGGTTCCTACTGCATTATGACCGGAATCCTCATCATATGGTTTAGAACCCGTTATTACTATTGTGTTTCCTCATTCATTTAGCAATTCCTATATATCGTAAGTCCTAATTCCATATCTCAGTCCCTACTTAAAAATAAAGAATAATTAAAAATTAAAAAAAAAATTGAAATTGTATTGGATATAAGAATAATTTAAAAATTTTGGAATTATATTGGATATAAAAAGTGATCTTTAAGGGTGTAAAATATTTAGTGTACTAAAAATTGTATATCATGTAAATGAAAATTGAAATGAAGATACATACATAGTTTCCAGATTTATAGAGGTGTATTATTCCTCTATTTACTTTGATGATGAGCAATGTCTCTATCTACATTGCTAAAGCCTATATTCTATATGTAGTAATTTACTAGTGAATTTTCACTTAGCTTCTTTATACATTTATCCTCCTTATATATTGTCATGTATTCTATCCGTATTACTTTGCCCATATATTGTCCAAAATTTCCTTTGCCTTCCCTCTTTTCTATTCATTGTTTTCCTATATTTATAATTCTAAGTTATATATTCAGCTCCTACATCCCTAGTTAGATTAGTGTGAAGACACATATGAATCTAGGTTCTATTCGCCTAATATGTCCCTAACTCCCAATTTTAATTGTCATCTGCTGTCTCAGCAATCTATCAGTCTCAATTGTGTGGAACATTAGATTTTTTTTTCTATGCTGTCAAAGCTGAACATATGGGGTATTTCTTTCCTATTGTCAGTTATTGGAACACTATGTGCTACTCTACCTCGGCACATCGGGTAATCTTTTCTCATGTTTTGGGATATGTTCATGAGATACTTTTCTCTCCATGTATATCCTATGTTTAGGATGTATCCGGGATATATATACCCAAAGGTTTTTCAGAACTTCTTCCAATTCTTTGAGGTGGCCATGGGGTGACTGTCCCCATTATACATGAGGCATTTCGATGGAGGGGAACTGAGCTTTATTCGTTTTAGACCATGCTTTACTATACACACTATGCCTGTGTGCGGATATAACAACTGTTTAGTTGCATGTTTCATTTATTCACAGATGTATAATACTTCTCTAGATATAAAAAGTGTGAAAATGTAAAATTGTTTTTAAATTGTTTTAGAAAGTTTTCATTACTCAGTGAAACATGATACCATCCTTTACATAAATGTCTGGTGGTTTTCTCTCCACTGTTATTTTGCTTTGCTGTTCAATTTGCTTTCTTACTACTTCCTATAGTATTCTTTGGGGGATTATTATGTATTAGTCTTTAAAAGATGTATAAGATCTTCCTTATGATTCAGGCCTCTTGGGTGTAAGCAATCTAAGTCAAATATCCATCTGGATTCATTGGCTCTGAGTTTTCTTTTGAAATCTCCCCCCCTCCAGTTCTCTTTGACTTTTTGTATCCCCATGTAGCTCATATCTTTGATATTGCCGTGGTGTTTTACTGCAAAGTGTTTGTAGAGAGGTGTGTCTACGTTCGCTTTCTCGATTAGACGTATATGCTCTCCAATCCTGTCCTTCAAAGGTCTGGATGTTTGACCTATGTATTGCATTTTGCATGTATAAGATAGACCACCCCTCTATCACGGCACCTTATTACATCTTTGACTGTATGTTTGTTTCCTGAGTTAGTTGCGACAAACTGATTTGCTTTTATCTAGTGTTTACAGGCTTTGCAATTTAAGCAAGGGAAAAAATCTCTTAGTTTCTTGCCCAGGAGGTCTCTTTCAGTATTTCTCTTAGCTCCTGATATACTGGGAGCCAGAGTGTTCTTTAGATTACTGGTACTCCTATACACAAACTTAGGTTGATTAGTCAGATGTTCTCCAATCAGATCGTCGTTTTTCAATATTGGCCAGTGTTTTCTGAAGATCTTTTCTATGATCTGCCTGTTTTCGCTGTATTCTGTGATCATAGGAACATCTATGATGTATTCCCCTTGTTGTTCATGTGTTTTGTTTTTGTATCTTAAAAGATCTTTTCTATCTGTGCCCCTCACCTCACTTATTTTCTTATTCAGTTCATCTTCCCCATAGCCCCTTTCTAAAAATCTTTCTTTCAGGATTAGTGCTTCCTTTTCCCATGTTTCACTGTTGGAGCAATTTCTTTTTATTCTAAGTAATTGCCCCTTAGGTATATTTGCTTTCCATTTACTGTGGTGACAGCTTAACTGGTGGATGTAGTTACTGCTGTCGACCTCTTTAAAATATGTTGAGGTTTCCACCATCCCATCCTTGACTTTTATTTTTAGGTCCAAAAAGTTTATCTCTTTGGAACTATATTCATAGGTAAATTTCAGATTTGCTTCGTTCTGATTCATGACTTGTATGGTGTATACTAGGTCCTCTAATGTGCCTTTCCATACAATTATGACATCGTCTATGAATCTTTTATAGAGGACCAGGTCCGCGCTCGCTGGACAGGAATCCCAAAATATCTGTTCCCATCTTCCCATATATAGGTTTGCGCAGCTGGGCGAGAACCTGGTCCCCATGGCCATTCCGCAAGTCTGTCTGTAATATTTACCCTCATTAATAAAGTAATTGTGTTTAAGGATGAATTCTATACTACTCAGAATGAACTCACACTGTGAGTTCGGTATTTCCGTGTCACCCTGTAGAAAGTGTACTGCATTGATACCCTCAGTGTGTGGGATAGTTGTATACAATGCGGCCACATCGCATGTGGCCATTATATACTTTCCATTCCATGGTGTGTTATCTAGAATCCTTAAGATATGTGTTGAATCCTTTAGATGTGATGGAAGGTTCGTTACATATTTTTGTAACTGCTTGTCCACATATTCAGATAGATTGCATGTTAGTGATCCTATACCGGAGATTATCGGTCTACCTTAAGGTTTGGACAGGGATTTGTGTATCTTAGGGAGATAGTAGAACACTGGGGTAATAGGATGTTTAGTTTCAATGTATCTCAGTTCTTTGTCATTTAAGATCCCCAGTGTCTCAGCTTCTGATAACATCTCATCCAGTTTCCTCTTATAGATGTTAACTGGATTACTCTGTAACCTCTCATAAGTATTACTATATCCCAGTATCCTGTTGCTTTCTGTGACATAATCTATTTTATTAAGAATCACTATGCCGCCTCCTTTGTCTGCCGGCTTAATGGTTATACTATGATCATTTTCTAGTTTTTTTATAGTGTCAATCTGTACTTTGGTCAAATTATGTTTGAAATTCTTAGTTTTGTTAGGGTTTATGTTCCTTATATCATTACACACAACCATTTCAAAAGTTTCGATTGCGGTACCCTTACTTTGGGTCGGGTAGAAATTGGATCTGGGTCTTAAGTCTGAATGTTTAAAATCATCTTGTTTACATTTAGTTACATATTCACTGCCTCTTCCATAGTTATTTTCTAAAGGGGATTTCATAAAGAATCTTTTTAGTATCAGTTTCCTGACAAATTCTTTCACATTTACGAACGTCTGAAATTTGTCTAGACTCCTTGAGGGGGCGAAACTGAGTCCCAGACTAAGTATGGATTTCTCTGCTTCTGTTATTTCTTTAGAGCTGAGGTTGTATATTCCTTTATTGGCCGCAATTTTGGGTTCAGGAATTACTTTCTCGCTAGTTGTTTTTCTGGTTTTACTTATTATTCTAGTGTGTTTCAGTTTGTTCACCTTCAAACCTCCTCTTTTGCCTCTTCAGCATTTTGAGGTATCTTTACCACCCGTGGCCCTATGTCTCTATGCTTTTTCTCTTTGGTGTGGTTCTTTCCCTTTCCTTGTATCTTTGCTGGTTCACCCCTAAAAAATCTCTTCTGATGTTGAAGCTATGATGTTTTCTCTGCTTTCATTTAAGCTAGTTCTACTGCTTCTTACTTCATTCCCCTGTGTTGTATCTGTTCCTCTATGGGTAGGGTCTTCTTGATCAATATGTATGTATCTATTATCTGACTTATGGTATCTCTCCCTCCAGTGTACAGCACTGGGTTGCTGGTTTCATTCATAATTTCCTTTTTCTTGTCTGTTGTGATGTGCCCTGTATCTATCTCTTCTACTGTCTTGGGATGTGATTCTATTATGTCTATATGTATTTGCGGAATAACTTTCGGGATTATAATATTCAGTATCATGGTTATCATCAACGTGATTTTGTTCAAACTCCTGATGGTTATAGCGTCTCTCTGTGTATCTGTTTTGATCATGGAAATATTGATCGTAACCTCTGTTATGGTTATTCCAATAGTTTTGTCTATTTCTATTGAAGTTAGTATTAAAATTGTGATTGAAATTTGAATTAGTGTGAGAATTATAGTTAGGATTAAAATTCCCTCTAGGGTAATCTCTCATTCTGTTGTGATAGTTCATATGTGAGTTATAATTGTTATGTAAATTGTGGTAATCCTGTCTCCTCACTAATAGTTGGGGGAGTCACTGATTTCCAGTACTTGGGAATAAGTTTTTTAGCTCCATTGATCATCATCAAAAGAAGAGATCTTGTGGCTTTATTTTGGATTTTGGGGAGGTTTTGGAACATCAATACTTGCATTTGGGGTGCTAGTTCAGTTTCAGTTATCTCTGATATTGCTGTAAACACGGCTTCCCAGTAGGCGGTTATGACTGGGCAGGTCCACCAAATGTGGTGCATTGTTCCTCTCTGGCCGCACCCCCTCCAGCATAAGTCTGTAATTTGTGGGTTGGTTCTATGTAATCTGGTGGGGGTGAGATACCACCTACTCATAAACTTAAAATGCATTTGCTGACTGCTGGCAGACGATGACACCCTGATTGCTATCTGAAACGCCCTCCTCCACTCAGAAGGGTGGGTATCAGAATTTGTCTCTCTATCCCAGGCCTGGGTATAGGTAGGGAGTAGTTGCTCGTCACTTACCAGCATTAGTTTATAAAGAAGAGATTTTGGGGCATATGTATCAAGCTCCGTATGGAGCTTGATGCCCCGTGTTTCTGGCGAGCCTGGTGGCCTATTGGCCGCGAGTCTGCAGGGGGCGGCGTTGCACCAGCAGCTCTTGTGAGCTGCTGGTGCAATGCTGAATATGGCGAGCGTATTGCTCGCCGTATTCAGCGAGGTCTGGCGGACCTGATCAGCAGTGTCGGATCAGGTCCACCAAACCTTGATAAATATGCCCCATAGTGTGTCTTGGAGGGGTCTGCTGCACACACAGGTGTTCAAAAGCGGTGAGCTCCCTGTTCATCCTGCTTTTGTGTCTGTGGGTGATGACAAAATGTTTAATTTGTGAACGTGAGAACCAGGACAAAAACAGGATCTCGTCTCATTGCTGTAGGAATACTAATGGTGCGATATCGCCCTTGTCTATTGCAAAATGTAAGACCACATCCCTTAATTTGTATGGATGTCTATTAGCTATCCTAGCATGTGTCAGCGGGATCCCGGGGTGCTCTCTCAGGGGGAGAAGCAGGGAATAGAGTGTGGAGATGTTATTTGTAGTAGAAATTGTTTTATCCCATTCTCTGAGCGTTTCTTGTGCAATAGGGTAAAACCTCAAAGTTGTAGGTCTATGGCGTGTTTCAATCCAGGCCAGGGTTGCCATGTTGCCTTTAGAGAAGATTTGGTTATCTAGGTGGACCCAGGCCTTCTTCATGGTATTGTGACTACAGTCTATTATGTGTTGTAATATTATCGCCCTGCGGTATGTTTTTAGGTTTGGGAGTCCCAGCCTGTCTCTATGTTTGGGTAGGTACATGGTTTGTCTGCTTATCCTGCTCTTTCTCCCCTACCAGATATAATTATCTACAGTTTTTGTAATTGGGTGAGGTAAGTGGAAGGCAGAGGAATAGGAAGGGCCTGTAGGAGGTACAAAACTCGTGGGAGGATATTCATTTTTATAATACCTAACTTGCCAAGCCAAGATATTGGTTTATTGCTCCATGATTGGAGATCTCTCGTTATCTCGTTCCTAAGCTTCTGGTAGTTAAACAGGAAAAGGTTGTTGCTATTGCTTGCCAAATTAATCCCTAGATATTTCCTTTTCTTTTTTGCTATATGTATATGGAGGGTTTTCTCTAGGTGGGAGATGATTTGAGAGGGGGCAGATATATTAAGGAGTTCAGATTTTGTGAAATTGAGGTGGAAATTGGAAACCTGGTCATATTTATTCAGTTCTGCTAAAATGTTTGGGAGGGTGGATTCTGTGTTGGATATTCTATGCATACATAATCATTTTATGGTCTCTGTCTCCTATCGTAACGCTAGTATGGCTTGGTAAGCCGTATTGTAACAGCAAGTGCCTCAATGGAGAGTACGAAAAGTAATGGGGAGAGAGGGCATCCTTGACGTGTGCCGTTAGAAATGGTAAATGGGTCTGACAGAGTGCCATTGGTCCTAATTTTTGCATTTGGTTTAGAATATAGAGAAAAAAACATAATTTATGCTTACCTGATAAATTTATTTCTCTTGTAGTGTATCCAGTCCACGGATCATCCATTACTTATGGAATATATTCTCCTTCCCAACAGGAAGTTGCAAGAGTCCACCCACAGCAAAGCTGCTATATAGCTCCTCCCCTAACTGCCATACTCAGTCATTCGACCGAAAACATGCAGAGAAAGGAAAAACCATAGGGTGCAGTGGTGACTGTAGTTCAAATGAAAAAATTACCTGCCTTAAAGTGACAGGGCGGGCCGTGGACTGGATACACTACAAGAGAAATAAATTTATCAGGTAAGCATAAATTATGTTTTCTCTTGTTAAGTGTATCCAGTCCACGGATCATCCATTACTTATGGAATACCAATACCAAAGCTAAAGTACACGGATGATGGGAGGGACAAGGCAGGTACTTAAACGGAAGTTACCACTGCCTGTAAGAAACCCTTTCTCCCAAAAATAGCCTCTGAAGAAGCAAGGTATCAAATTTGTTAAATTTGAAAAAGTATGAAGCGCAGACCAAGACTCCGTCTTGTAAATCTGTTCAACAGAAGCCACATTTAAAAAAGGCCCAAGTAAAAACCACAGCTCTAGTAGAATGAGCTGTAATCCCTTCAGGAGGCTGCTGTCCAGCAGTCTCATAAGCTAAATGAATTATGCTTTTTAACCAAAAAGACAGAGAGGCTGCCGAAGTCTTTTCACCTCTCCTCTGTCCAGAATAGACAACAAACAAGGTGAACGTTTGATGAAAACTGTAGTAGCTTGTAAGTAAAACTTTAAAGCACAAACCACGTCCAATATTGTGTAATAGACGTTCCTTCTTTGAGGAAGGATTAGGATACAAGCATGGAACAACTATCTCTTGAGTGATGTTCTTGATAGATACCACCTTAGGAAAAAACCCAGGTTGGTACGCAGGACTACCTTATCCGTACGAAGGACCAGATAAGGAGAATCACATTGTAACACAGATAACTTGGAGACTCTACGAGTCGAGGAAATAGCTACCCAAAAGGAACTTTCCAAGATAAAGATTGATATCTATGGAACAAAACAGGTTCAAACGGAACTTCTTGAAGAACCTTAAGAACCAGGTTTAAGCTCCATGGTGGAGCAACAGTTTTAAACACAGGCTTGGATCTAACCAAAGCCTGACCAAATGCCTGAACGTCTAGAATACCTGCCAGACGCTTGTGCAAAAAAATAGACAGAGTAAAAATCTGTCCCTTTTAAGGAATTATCTGACAACCCTTTTCTCCAAAACATCTTGGAGAAAAGATAATATCCTGGGAATCCAGACTTTACTCCATGAGTAACCCTTGGATTCATAACAATCAGATATTTACACCATATCTATGTTCAATTTTCCTAGAGACAGGCTTTCATGTCTGTATTAAGGTATCAATGACTGACTCGGAGAAGCCATGCTTTGATGACATCAAGCGTTCAGTCTCCAGGCAGTCCATCTCAGATTGATTCTATTTAGATGGTTGAAAGGACCCTGAGGTAGAGGGACCTGTCTCAGAAGCAGAGACCGTGATGGAAAGGATGACCTGTCCACCAGATCTGCATACCAGGTCCTGCGTGGCTACGCAGGCGCTGACAAAAACACCAAAGCCCTCTCCTGCTTGGTCTTGACCTCCGGAGGAAATCCCACTCCCCCGGAAGAAAAGTCTGACGACTTAGAAAAACCACCTCCCAGTTCTCAACACCTGGGATATGGATAGCTGATAGACAAGAGTGAGTCTCTGTCCAGTGAATTATTGTAAGACTTCTAACATCGCTAGGGAACTTCTGTTCCCCCTTGATGGCTGATGAAAACCACAGTCGTGTATATTGTCCGACTGAATATGATGTACCTCAGAGTTGCTAACTGAGGCCAAGTCTGAAGAGCATGGAATATCACTCCCAGTTCCAGAATATTTATTAGAAGGAGGGTCTCCTCCTAAGTCCACTATCCCTGAGCCTTCAGGGAGTTCCAGACTGCATCCCAACCTAAAAGGCTGGCATCTATTGTAACAATTGTCCCATCTGACCTGCGGAAGGTCATACCCTTGGACAGATGGACCCGACATAGTCACCAGAGAATCTCTGGTCTCTTGGTCCAGGTTTAACAGGGGGACAAACCTGTGTAATCCCCGTTCCTCTGACTGAGCATGCATAGTTGCAGCGGTCTGAAATGTAGACGTGCAAACGGTACTATGTCCCTTGCCGCTACCATTAAGCCGATTTCATTCATGTACTGAGCCACCGAAGAATGAAAAACACGGCAGAAATTTAGAAACTTTGACAACCTGGACTCCGTCAGGTAAATTTTCATTTCTACAGAATCTATCAGAGTCCCTAAGAGGGAAACCCTTGAGATTGGGGATAGAGAACTCTTTCCTTGTTCACTTTCCACCCATGTGATCTCAGAAATGCCAGTACTACGTCCGTATGAGACTTGGCAATTTGGATGTTTGACGCCTGTATCAGGATGTCGTCTAAATAAGGGGCCACTTCTATGCCCCGCGGCCTAAGGACCGCCAAAGTGACCCCAGAACCTCCATAACGATTCTTGGGGCTGTAGATATCCCAACAGAAAGAGCTACAAACTGGTAATGCCTGTCTAGAATGGCAAACCTGAAAAACGATGGTGATCTTTATGCATCACAATGTGAGGATAAACATCCTTCAAATCCATTGTAGTCCTCTATTGACTCTCCTGGATCATAGTTAAGATGGTACGAATAGTTTCCATCTTAAAAGACAGTATTCTGAGGAATTTGTTTAAGATCTTTAGATCCAAAATAGGTCTGAAGGTTCCCTCTCCTTGGGAACCACAAACAGATTTGAGTAAAAACTCTGTCCCTGTTCCTCTCTTGGAACTGGATGGATCTCGTACACAATGTAAGAATGCCTCCTTCTTTATCTGGTTTGCAGATAATTGGAAAGGCGAAATCTCCCCTTTTTTGGGGGGGAATCTTTGAAAATCCAGAAGATATCTCTGGGATATAAATTCCAATGCCTAGGGATCCTGGGCATCTCTTGCCCACGCCTGGGCGAAGAATGAAAATCTGCCCCCTATAGGATCCGTTACCGGATAGGGGTCCGTTCCTTCATGCTGCCTTAGAGGCAGCAGCAGGCTCCTTAGCCTGCTTATCTTTGTTCCAGGTCCGATTGTCTCCAGACCGCCTTGGACTGAGCAAAAATTCCCTCTTGTTTTGCCTTAGAGGAAGTGGATGCCACACCTGTAGTTTTAAAAGGCACGAAAATTAGACCTTTCTTGGCTCTTGAGTTGGACCTATCCTGAGGAAGGGCATGACCTTTTCCTCCAGTGATATAAGCAATAATCTCCTTCAAACCAGGCCCGAATAGGGTCTGCCCCTTGAAGGGAAGTTAAGTAGCTTATTTATTAAAGTCACAACAGCTGACCATGATATAAGCCATAGCGCTCTGCGCGCCAGTATAGTAAAAAACAGAATTCTTAGCCGTTAGTCTAGTCAAATGAACAAAGGCATCAGAAAACAAAGGAATTGGCTAGCATAAGCTTGTCAAATATATTCATCCAATGGAGTCGCTAACTGTAAAGCCTCATCAAGAGACTCAACCCAGAACGCCGCAGCAGCAGTGACAGAAGCAATGTATGCAAGGGGCTGCAGGATAAAACCCTGTTGAATAAACATTTTTTATCCATTGGATCTAAAAAGCACAACTGTCCTCGCCAGAGGTAGTGGTACGCCTAGCTAGAGTAGAAACTCTTCTCTCCACCTTAGGAACTGTCTGCCAGAAGTCCCGTGTGGTCGTAACTATTAGAAAACATTCTTCTAAAAAATAGGAGGGGAAGAGAAAGGCACACCTGGTCTATCCCATTCCTTATTAAAAAAAAATGTATAAACCTCTTTAGGTATTGGAAAAACATCAGTACACACCGGCACTGCATATTATTTATCCAGTCTACACAATTTCTCTGGCCCTGCGATTGTACACATTCATTCAGGGCAGCCAAAGCCTCCCTGAGCAACAAGTGGAGGTTCTCAAGCATAAATTTTAAATGTAGAAATATCAGAATCAGGTTAAATCATCTTCCCTGAGTCAAAAAAAAAAATCACCCACAGACTAAGCATATTGTGAGGTAGTATCATACATGGTTCTTAAAGCGTCTGTATGCTCTGTATCTACCCCCAGAGCTATCTGCTTTCCTTTAATTTCAGGTAGTCTGACTAATACTGCTGCCAGAGTATTATTCACCACCTTTGCCATGTCTTGTAAAATAAACGCTATGGACGCCCTTGATGTACTTGGCGCCATTTGAGCGTGAGTCCCTGAAGCGGGAGTCGAAGGGTCTGACACGTGGGGAGAGTAAGTCGGCATAACTTTCCCCTCGACAGAATCCCCTGGTAAAATAAACGCTATGGGTGCCCTTGATGTACTTGGCGCCATTTAAGCGTGAGTCCCTAAAGCGGGAGTCAAAAGGTCTGACACGTGGGGAGAGTTAGTCGGCATAATTACCCCCACGACAGAATCCTCTGGTGATAATGTTTTTAAAGACAACAAATGATCTTTATTGTTTAACATGAAATCAGTACATCTGGTACACATTCTAAGATGGGGTTCCACCATGGCTTTAAAACAGAATGAACACAGAGCTTCCTCTATGTCAGACATGTTAGAACAGACTAATAATGAGACTAGTAAGCTTGGAAAACACTTTAAATCAAGTTAACAAGCAAATATATAAAACGTTACTGTGCCTTTAAGAGAAACAAATTTTGTCAAAATTTGAAAAACAGTGAAAAAAGACAGTAAAACAAACGAAATTTTTACAGTACATGTAATAAGGTAACAGAGCATTGCACCCACTTGCAAATGGATGATTAACCCCTTAATGCAAAAAAACAGATTAAAAAAAAAACGACATAGACGTTTTTAAAAACAGACACAACAAACTGCCACAGCAGAGCTGTGGATTACCTTCCCTATAAACGATTTTGGAAGTCTTTTTAGCCCTTTAGAAATGTCCTGTAGTATTCATGGGACTGCTGAGGGAATCTGGATGATTCATTTTGTAATTTTAACTGCGCAAAAAAGCGCTAAATTAGGCCCTTCCCACTCATATTACAACAGTGGGAAGCTTCAGTTAACTGTTTCTATGCAAAATTTAAGCCAGCCATGTGGAAAAAACTTAGGCCCCAATAAGTTTTATCACCAAACATATGTTAAAAAACGATTAAACATGCCAGCAAACGTTTTAAAACACATTTTTACAAGAGTATGTATCTCTATTAATAAGCCTGATACCAGTCGCTTTTACTGCATTTAAGGCTATACCAACATTACAGTGTTATCACCAATGTACGTTAAAAAACGATTAAACATGCCAGCAAACGTTTTAAAACACATTTTTATAAGAGTATGTATCTCTATTAATAAGCCTGATACCAGTCGCTATCGCTGCATTTAAGGCTTTACTTACATTACTTCGGTATCAGCAGTATTTTCTTAGTCAATTACATTCCTAGAAAAATATTTTACTGCACATACTTTATCTGCAGGAAAACCTGCACGCCATTCCCCCTCTGAAGTACCTCACTCCTCAGAATGTGTGAGAACAGCAAATGGATCTTAGTTACGTCTGCTAAGATCATAGAAAAACGCAGGCAGATTCTTCTTCCACATACTGCCTGAGATAAACAGCACACTCCGGTGCCATTTAAAAAGAACAAACTTTTGATTGAAGAATAAACTAAGTATAAAAAACCACAGACTCTCACGACCTCCTATCTATGTTGAGGCTTGCAAGAGAATGACTGAGTATGGCAGTTAGGGGAGGAGCTATATAGCAGCTTTGCTGTGGGTGGACTCTTGCAACTTCCTGTTGGGAAGGAGAATATATTCCATAAGTAATGGATGATCCGTGGACTGGATACACTTAACAAGAGAAAAAACAAATTCAGGAAAGGGATACCAAAATTCATCTTATGCATTACTTCCCTAAGAAAATGCCAATCCACCCTGTCGAACGCCTTTTCGGCGTCCGATGAGAATAGAGTTAGCAGTATGGATTTGTGCTTAGCATAGCTGATCAATTGGAGGACCCTAAGGGTATTATCCCTGGCCTCACGGCCCGGCACAAATCCTGCCTGATCAGTGGATACCAGATCTGGGAGGAATTTGTTAAGTCTAGTTGCTAGCACTTTCGCCAGGATTTTTCCGTCGGTGTTCTGGAGCGATATGGGCCTGAAATTTCCTGGCTTATCTGGTATTTTACCGGGCTTTGGCAGAACGGTAATATGTGCCTCGACGATTGATGGTGGAAGTGTTTTAGTTACTGAGAGTTCGTTAAATAAAGCTTGAATATGGGGGATTAGAGTATCTTTAAAAATGTTGTAATACTTGAGTGTAAGGCCGTCCAGGCCCGGGCTCTTTCCCGAAGGAAGATCTTTTATTGCTTTATCAATTTCATCTGAAGTGATGGGAGAGTCTAAGGAACCAGAGTCCTCTGGCGTGAGTTGGGTCAGTGGTAGGCTCGTTAAGTAAGCAGTGGTGAGCAGATCTTTTTTAGTTGGTTGTCCCTGAATGGTTGGTGCTGGTACTGGTGGATCTAGATTGTATAGGTTACTATAGTATTGTCAAAGTATGTTTGCTATTCCCCTACTATCCCGCACTATCGCGCCTCTGGGGTCGGTCAGGGTGTGAATAAAGGTTTTAAGTCTTTTGCATTATATCGACCTCGCCAGGAGCTTGTCAGGTTTTTCCCCCTGGTCATAGTACATTTGTCTTAAGTGTAAGGCTTGTCTTTGTGACTCAGCAGTTAGAAGACCTCTGAGGTCTTTTTGGCCCTTTGTAAATTGTGTGAGACATTAGGGTCTTGGGGATTCATTTTATGTATGCTCTCTAATTTGAGTATAGTGGTGTGTACCTGTTCTTATATAATCCGTTTCTCTTTCAATTTTTTGGCCTTCAGTTTTAAAAATTCACCCCTAACAACGCACTTGTGCGCTTCCCAGTTTGTGGTGAGGGAGGTGTCTATATGAGAGTTAAAAGAAAAGTACTCTGTCCGTGTGGCATCAACTGCAGTCACTATCGTCGGGTCTAACAATAGTTGGTCGTCAAGCCTCCATATGTAATCAGTCAGAGGGGCCTCTGGCCAATCAATGTCACAAACATCAGGGGGGTGGTACGTCCATGTAATTGTGCCTATATCGTAGGAGCGTATGACAGGGAGATTGATGGAGTCTGTGAACCAATAGTCGATGCAGGCGTATTTATGGAAGACGTTTTAAAGATAGGTGTAATCCCTGCCCGCGGGGTGTAACGTTCTCCATACGTTGTGAAGGTTTAAATCTGCGAGCATCATTTTGATTGCTTTCAGTATTGTTTTCGGGATGCTAGATCCAGAGTTGGAGGTGTCAAGTGCAGGGCACAATGGTACATTAAAGTCGCCACCCAACATCACCGATCCCTTTGTGTGATCTAGAAGCAGCCTTGCAATTTTTTTAAAAAATCGATGCTGCTGGGCGTTTAGGGCATATATATTAAGGAGTGTGATTGGTCTCCCGAACAGGAGGCCCACTAACAGCAGGTACCTGCCGTCTGGATCTCTGTGCATTGACATTAGTTGAAAAGCCGTGGAGCTGTGTATTAATATGCCAACTCCGTTCTTTTTTTGGGGACCCGACGCAAAGAAAGCAGTTGGGTATTTCTGGTTAAGCCATTTTGGTTCCCTGCCTCATTGGAAATGTGTCTCCTACAAGAAGACAATGGAGCTGTGGTGTTTAGATAATTCTCGCAACGCGATGGAACGCTTCCCATGGCTATTATGGCCCTGTACATTAATTGTTGTTAATGTTAGAGAATGGTCCGGCTTACGAGAGTGGTTAGTGTTCATTTTGTGAAGGAAAGGTATATTAAGGGAAGGGAGAAAAAAAAAAAGGGGGGGGGGAGAAAATAAGAGTTTATATATGATAAGTAAATTGAACTAGAAGTAGTAGTTAGAGCTAGATCAGCAAGTTAATAAATGTAGTTATTGTTTAGTTTGACTGAGAGATCAGCTAGTTTAGGATAAAAGTTTTAAGAAGGAAGAAGTGCAAAAGAGAAAAGAGATATCTCTTTGCAGGAGTGTACGTTTAAAGAGTAGTACACTAATGGGGATGTGTCCCGGTGGTGGTATAAGGCTGCTATGTAAGGTATTACTTTTGTGAAGGCGAGTGACTACGTGCACTCGCTTCCAATAGGCTTATTGCATTTAATTTATGTGGGTTATGAAGTCCATCAGTAGAGTGATATGTGGTGTGAGTATTATCTCATCTGCGGGTTTGCGTGCTGCGATGTCAGCAATGTATGGTAATTATGTAGAAATTGTCGGTTGTGATTAAAAGTGTTTGTCCCCTGTATTCAAAGAAAAACAGAGATGCAGAAAAAAGAAAAACAAAGCCATATTGCAATACATCAGTTATAACGCATTGTGTGAAATAGAAGGGGTTCAGTAAATTTGTCTAAACAGTTCAACTTGTAATAAATAAAACACGCATCTCAAACATCTATAACTTTTCAGTATAACTAAACTCTCTCTTGTAGAGTCTGTTGGTTAGTGATGGATAACATTCTATCGCCTAGATTACGAGTCTTGCGTTAGCCTTAAAAAGCAGCGTTGAGAGGTCCCAACGCTGCTTTTTAACGCCCTCTGGTATTACGAGTCTGGCAGGTACAGGTGTACCGCTCACTTTTTTTCCGTGACTCGAGCATACCGCAAATCCCCTTACGTCAATTGCGTATCCTATCTTTTTAATGGGATTTTCCGAACGCCGGTATTACGAGTCTTGGAGAAAGTGAGCGGTACACCCTCTCCTGTCAAGACTCCTACCGCATTTAAAAGTCAGTAGTTAAGAGTTTTATGGGCTAACGCCGTAACATAAAACTCTTAACTAAAGTGCTAACAAGTACACTAACACCCATAAACTACCTATTAACCCCTAAACCAAGCCCCCCCCCCCACATCGCAAAGGTTTTATTAGGGTTTATTTTTATTTTACAGGCAACTTTGTATTTATTTTAACTAGGTAGAATAGTTATTAAATAGTTATTAACTATTTAAACACTACATAGATAAAATAAGTACAAATTTACCTGTAAAATAAACCCTAACCTAAGTTACAATTACATCTAACCCTACACTATAATTAAATTAATTACCTAAACTGACTACAATTAAATACAATTAAATTAAATAAACTTAAGTACAAAAAAAACAAAACACTAAATTACAAAAAATAATAAAATAATTACAAGAATTTAAAACTAATTACACCTAATCTAATCCCCCTAATAAAATAAAAAAGTCCCCCAAAATAATAAAAATTCCTACCCTATACTAAATTACAAATAGCCCTTAAAAGGGCTTTTTGCGGGGCATTGCCCCAAAGTAATCAGCTCTTTTACCAGTAAAAAAAAATACAATACCCTCCCAACATTAAAACCCACCACCCACACACCCAACCCTACTCTAAAACCCACCCAATAACCCCTTAATAAAACCTAACACTACCCCCTTGAAGATCACCCTACCTTGAGACGTCTTCACCCAACCGGGCAGAAGTGGTCTTCCAGAGGGGCAGAAGTCTTCATCTGATCCGGACAGAAGAGGACCTCCAGACGGGCAGAAGTTTTCATCCAGGCGGCATCTTTTATCTTCATCCATCCGACGAGGAGCGGGTCCATCTTGAAGACATCTGACGTGGAGCATCCATCCAGACCGACGACTACCCGACGAATGACGGTTCCTTTAAATGACGTCACCCAAGATGGCGTTCCTTGAATTCCGATTGGCTGATAGGATTCTATCAGCCAATCGGAAATTAAGGTAGGGAAAATCCTATTGGCTGATGCAATCAGCCAATAGGATTGAACTTCAATCCTATTAGCTGATCCAATCAGCCAATAGGATTGAGCTTGCATTCTATTGGCTGTTCCAATCAGCCAATAGAATGCAAGCTCAATCCTATTGGCTGATTGCATCAGCCAATAGGATTTTTCCTACCTTAATTCTGATTGGCTGATAGAATTCTATCAGCCAATCAGAATTCAAGGGACGCCATCTTGGATGACGTCATTTAAAGCAACCGTCATTCATCGGGTAGTTGTCGGTCTGGATGGATGCTCCTCGTCGGATGTCTTCAAGATGGACCCGCTCCGCTCCGGATGGATGAAGATAGAAGATGCCGCCTGGATGAAGACTTCTGCCCGTCTGGAGGTCCTCTTCTGCCTGGATCGGATGAAGACTTCTGCCCCTCTGGAGGACCACTTGTGCCTGGCTGGGTGAAGGCAGCCAATGGGTTCAACAGTTTGAGCCACTGAGTAAGTTGCAGCCTGTTGGTGATCTTTGCCCTCATTATAATTACAGAGAATAGAATACTTTTTGCAGTGTCTCTTGTAGAGCCCAAGGCCGCAATCCGATATACGGCGCAGGTTTCGGCGCAAGCGTGGAAACCTGCGCCACCCGTAGTTTCAGCTCGCAACTCGAGCTATCTTATATACGGCGCCGTCAGATGCTAAAGTGCCGTAAGTCTGACAAACTAGCGTTGTCCACAAATCTGCGTAAGTACAAATTTCTGGAGTCGCCAGTGACTTACGGCACTTTAGAAACTGCCGCCGCATAAAAAAACTGACTAAGTTATTAAATCACCCGTTAATGTCTAACACGCCTCCCAAACATAGCCCAACACATATACCCATCTATCCGCAATCCCCTCTCTCACTCCTAACAATAAATATATTAACCCCTAAACCGCCACTCTCGGACCCCGCCGCCAGCTACATTATCTATATTACCCCCTAATCTGACCCCCCCTACACCGCCGCTAGCTATATTATCTATATTACCCCCTAATCTGACCCCCCTACACCGCCGCTAGCTATATTAAATGTTTTACCCCCTAATGTGAGCCCCCTACCCCGTCGCCACTTATTTAAACTATATTAACCCCTAATATGACCCCCCTACACCGCTGTCACCTATTTAAACTATATTACCCCCTAATGTGAGCCCCCTACACCGCCGCCACTTATTTAAACTATATTACCCCCTAATGTGAGCCCCCTACACCGCCGCCACCTATTTAAACTATATTAACCCCTAATATGATCCCCCTACACCGCCGCCACCTATATTAAAATTATTAACCCCTAATCTAATCCCCCTATACCGCCGCCACCTATATTAAATTAATTAACCCCTAAATACTAAAATATCGCTACCACTAAACCTAAGTCTAACCCTACAAATAGCCCTGAAAAGGGCTTTTTGCGTGGCATTACCCCAAAGTAAACAGCTCTATTGCCAGCCCTTAAAAGGGCCTTTTGCGGGCCATTGCCCCAAAGTAATCAGCTCTTTTACCAGCCCTTAAAAGGGCTTTTTGCGGGGCATTGTCACAAAGTAATCAGCTCTTTTGCCTGTAATGTAATCTAATCCCCCTACACCGCCGCCACCTATATTAAATATATTAACCCCTAATATAATACCCCTACACCACCGCCACCTATATTAACTATATTAACCCTAATTATATTAGGGTTAATATAGTTAATATAGTTATTATATCATATATATTAACTATATTAACCCTATCTAACTCTAACATCACTAACTTAATTATTATTAAAATAAATCTAAATAATATTAATAATATTAACTAAATTATTCCTATTTAAAACTAAATACTTACCTATAAAATAAACCCTAAGATAGCTACAATATAATTAATAATTACATTGTAGCTATTTTAGGGTTTATATTTATTTTACAGGTAACTTGCTATTTATTTTAACTAGGTACAATAGCTATTAAATAGTTAATAACTATTTAATAGCTACCTAGTTAAAATAATTACCAATTTACCTGTAAAATAAATCCTAACCTAAGTTACAAATACACCTACACTATCAATAAATTAAATAAACTACAAATATCTAAACTAAAATACAATTAAATACACTAAACTAAATTACAAAAACAAACACTAAATTACAAAAAATAAAAAAAGATTACAAGAATTTTAAGCTAATTACACCTATTCTAAGCCCCCTAATAAAATAACAAAGCCCCCCAAAATAAAAAAATTCCCTACCCTAATCTAAATTACAAAAGTAGACAGCTCTATTACCAGCCCTTAAAAGGGCCTTTTGTGGGGCATTTCCCCAAAGTAATCAGCTCTTTTGCCTGTAAAAAAAAACAACAACCCCCCCATTACAACCCACCACCCACATACCCCTATTCTAACCCACCCAATCCCCCCTTAAAAAAACCTAAGTCTAACCCCCAAGTGCTCCTTACCTGTCTTGAAGACCGGCGGAGAAGGTCCTGTTCCAGGTGGAGAAGTCTTCTTCCAGGCAGTGACCTCTTCTTCTTCCAGGATCCAGCTGGCGCGGAGCGGAGGAGTTGAAGACCGATGACCGCGGAGCTGAAGACCGTCCATCTGGAACTGAAGACCAGCGATGCTGGAACTGAAGATCAGCTATGCTGGAACTGAAGACCACTGGAACTGAAGACCGGAGCCGGAGCATGGAGGATCCTCGTCATACGATCGCCGCCGTACACTGAATAGGAATTCAAGGTACGCGATTAAAGATGGCGTCCCTTGAATTCCTATTGGCTATTTTGAGCCTTCAAATTCAAATCAGCCAATCGGATGCGAGCTACTTTAATTCTATTGGCTGATTTGAATAGCCAATAGAATAAGAGCTACTGTAATTCTATTAGCTATTCTAATCAGGGGGGATTGGGTGAGTTAGAATAGGGGTATGTGGGTGGTGGGTTGTAATGGGGGGGGTTGTTGTTTTTTTTACAGGCAAAAGAGCTGATTACTTTGGGGAAATGCCCAACAAAAGGCCCTTTTAAGGGCTGGTAATAGAGCTGTTTACTTTTGTAATTTAGATTAGGGTAGGGAATTTTTTTTATTTTGGGGGGCTTTGTTATTTTATTAGAGGGCTTAGAATAGGTGTAATTAGCTTAAAATTCTTGTAATCTTTTTTTTATTTTTTGTAATTTATTTTTTGTTTTTGTAAGTTAGTTTAGTTTATTTAATTGTATTTTAGTTTAGATATTTGTAGTTTATTTAATTTATTGATAGTGTTGGTGTATTTGTAACTGAGGTTAGGATTTATTTTACAGGTAAACTGGTAATTATTTTAACTAGGTAGCTATTAAATAGTTATTAACTATTTAATAGCTATTGTACCTAGTTAAAATAAATAGCAAGTTACCTGTAAAATAAATATAAACCCAAAAATAGCTACAATGTAATTATTAATTATATTGTAGCTATCTTAGGGTTTATTTTATAGGTAAGTATTTAGTTTTAAATAGGAATAATTTAGTTAATATTATTAATATTATTTAGATTTATTTTAATAATAATTAAGTTAGTGGTGTTAGAGTTAGATAGGGTTAATATAGTTAATATATATAATATAGATAACTATATTAACTATATTAACCCTAAAATAATTAGGGTTAATATAGTTAATATAGGTGGCGGCGGTGTAGGGGGATTAGATTAGGGGTTAATACATTTATTATAGGTGGCGGCGGTGTAGGGGTATTATATTAGGGGTTAATATATTTAATATAGGTGGCGGCGGTGTAGGGGGATTAGATTACATTACAGGCAAAAGAGCTGATTACTTTGGGGCAATGGCACGCAAAAGGCCCTTTTAAGGGCTGGCAATAGAGCTGTTTACTTTGGGGTAATGCCACGCAAAAAGCCCTTTTCAGGGCTATTTGTAGGGTTAGACTTAGGTTTAGTGGTAGGGATATTTTAGTATTTTAGGGGTTAATTAATTTAATATAGGTGGCGGCGGTATAGGGGGATTAGATTAGGGGATAATAATTTTAATATAGGTGGCGGCGGTGTAGGGGGATCATATTAGGGGGTAATATAGTTTAAATAGGTGGCGGCGGTGTAGGGGGCTCACATTAGGGGGTAATATAGTTTAAATAGGTGGCGGCGGTGTAGGGGGCTCACATTAGGGGGTAATAATTTGAATATAGATGGCGGCGGTGTAGGGGGATTACATTAGGGGTTAATAATTTTAATGTAGGTGGCGACGGGGTCTGGGAGTGGCGGTTTAGGGGTTAAACACTTTATTAGGGATTGCTGCGGGGGATCGCGGTTGACAGGTAGATAGACATTGCGCATGCGTTAGGTGTAAGGTTTTATTTTGCAGTTTGCGGTTGACAGGTAGATAGACATTGCGCATGCGTTAGGTGTTAGGTTTTATTTTGCAGCTAGTTTAGGGAGTTACGGGGCTCCAATACACAGCGTAAGGCTTAATACGCCAGCAATTTGTGGCGAGGTGAAAATGGAGTAAGATTTCTCCATTTTCGCCACGTAAGACCTTACGCTGTATATTGGATACCAAACTGCGCTGGTTTGGTATACCTGTCTATGGGCCAAAAAACTACGGCCGAAGGCAGAAATATACAAGCGTAAATTCTATGTTACGGCGTATATGTGATACCAAACCAGCGCAATATTTGGGGTCACTGACTTTTTCGGGCGACACTGCATATCGGATCGGGGCCCAAATCTTTAACACAATAAACTCTCTGCTACCTTGCATATGTAAGTGTATATTAAATTATTTTTTTGTTAGCATACATGATCCAGTTATTTCATAAAAAAACATACATTATATATAATATGCCATCAATTTTCATTTTTAATTGATAAAACATAAATGAAAATCACTTACGGCTAGATTTAGAGTTTTGCGGCCAAAGGGGTGCGTTAAATACGCATGTTTTTCCCCCCCACACCTTTTAAATACCGCTGGTATTTAGAGTTCTCTGAAGGGCTGCGTTAGGCTCCAAAAAGGGAGCGAAGAGCATAATTTACCGCCACTTCAACTCTAAATACCAGCGTTGCTTACGGACGCGGCCAGCTTCAAAAACGTGCTCGTGCACGATTCAATGGGGCAGTTTGAGCTGAAAAAAAAACCTAACACTTGCAAAAAAGCAGCGTTAAGCTCCTAACGCAGCCCCATTGTTTCCTATAGGGAAACACTTCCTAAGTCTGCACCTAACACTCTAACATGTACCCTGAGTCTAAACACCCCTAACCTTACACTTATTAACCCCTAATCTGCCGCCCCCGCTATCGCTGACCCCTGCATTATATTATTAACCCCTAATCTGCCGCTCCGGACACCGCCGCAACCTACATTATCCCTATGAACCCCTCATCTGCTGCCCCTAACACCGCCGACCCCTACATAATATTTATTAACCCCTAATCTACCCCCCCAACGTCGCCGCTACCTACCTACACTTATTAACCCCTAATCTGCCGACCGGACCTTGCCGCTACTCTAATAAATGTATTAACCCCTAAAGCTAAGTCTAACCCTAACCCTAACACCCCCCTAAGTTAAATATAATTTTTATCTAACAAAATAAATTAACTCTTATTAAATAAATTATTCCTATTTAAAACTAAATACTTACCTGTAAAATAAACCCTAATATAGCTACAATATAACGAATAATTATATTGTAGCTATTTTAGGATTTATATTTATTTTACAGGCAACTTTTTATTTATTTTAACTAGGTACAATAGCTATTAAATAGTTAATAACTATTTAATAGCTACCTAGTTAAAATAATTATAAAATTACCTGTAAAATAAATCCTAACCTAAGTTAAAATTAAACCTAACACTACACTATCAATAAATAAATTAACTAAACTACCTACAATTACCTACAATTAAATCAACTAAACTAAATTACAAAAAAAAAAAACCACTAAATTGCAAAAATAAAAAAAGATTACAAGAATTTTAAACTAATTACACCTACTTCAAGCCCCCTAAAAAAATAACAAAGCCCCCCAAAATAAAAAAATGCGCTACCCTATTCTAAAATAAAAAGTTAACAGCTCTATTACCTTACCAGCCCTTAAAAGGGCCTTTTGCGGGGCATGCCCCAAAGAAATCAGCTCTTTTGCCTGTAAAAAAAAAACTACCCCCCCCAACATTACAACTCACCACCCACATACCCCTAATCTAACCCACCCAAACCCCCCCTTAAAAAACCTAACACTAAGCCCCTGAAGATCTTCCTACCTTATCTTCACCCAGCCGGTTATCACCGATCCGTCCAGAAGAGGGTCCGAAGTCTTCATCCTATCCGGACAGAAGAGCTCCTCCAGAGGGTCCGAAGTCTTCACCCTATCCGGGCAGAAGAGGACATCCGGACCGGCAGACATCTTCATCCATGCGGCATCTTCTATCTTCTTCCATCCGGCGCGGTGCGGGACCATCTTGAAGCAGCCGACGCGTGCCATCCTTCTTCACCGACGGACTAACGACCAATGAAGGTTCCTTTAAATGACGTCATCCAAGATGGCGTCCCTCGAATTCCGATTGGCTCATAGGATTCTATCAGCCAATCGGAATTAAGGTAGGAAAAATCTGATTGGCTGATGGAATCAGCCCCCCCCCAACATTACAACCCACCACCCACATACCCCTAATCTAACCCAAACCCCCCTTAAAAAAACCTAACACTAAGCCCCTGAAGATCTTCCTACCTTATCTTCACCATACCAGAAGAGCTCCTCCGATGTCCTGATCCAAGCCCAAGCGGGGGGCTGAAGAGGTCCATGATCCGGCTGAAGTCATCATCCAAGCGGGAGCTGAAGAGGTCCATGACCCGGCTGAAGTCTTCATCCAAGCGGGAGCTGAAGAGGTCCATGATCCGGATGAAGTCTTCTATCAACGGCATCTTCAATCTTCTTTCTTCGGGAGCCATCATCTTCCATCCGACGCGGAACATCCTCTTCTCCCGACGCCTACTAGCAGAATGACGGTTCCTTTAAATGACGTCATCCAAGATGGCGTCCCTCGAATTCCGATTGGCTGATAGGATTCTATCAGCCAATCGGAATTAAGGTAGGAAAATTCTGATTGGCTGATGCAATCAGATTCAAGTTCAATCCGATTGGCTGATTGGATCAGCCAATCAGATTGAGCTTGCATTCTATTGGCTGATCGGAACAGCCAATAGAATGCGAACTCAATCTGATTGGCTGATTGGATCAGCCAATCGGATTGAACTTGAATCTGATTGGCTGATTCAATCAGCCAATCAGATTTTTCCTACCTTAATTCCGATTGGCTGATAGAATCCTATCAGCCAATCGGAATTCGAGGGACGCCATCTTGGATGAGGTCATTTAAAGGAACCTTCATTCGTCGTTAGTTCGTCGGTGAAGAAGGATGGCTCTGCGTCGGCTAATTCAAGATGGTCCCGCTCCGCGCCGGATGGAAGAAGATAGAAGATGCCGCATGGATGAAGATGTCTGCTGGTCCGGATGTCCTCTTCTGCCCGGATAGGATGAAGACTTCGGACCCTCTTATGGACGGATCGGTGATACCCGGCTGGGTGAAGATAAGATGGGAAGATCTTCAGGGGCTTAGTGTTAGGGTTTTTTAAGGGGGGTTTGGGTGGGTTAGATTAGGGGTATGTGGGTGGTGGGTTGTAATGTTGGGGGGGGTATTGTATGTTTTTTTTACAGGCAAAAGAGCTGATTTCTTTGGGGCATGCCCCGCAAAAGGCCCTTTAAAGGGCTGGTAAGGTAATAGAGCTGTTAACTTTTTATTTTAGAATAGGGTAGGGCATTTTTTTATTTTGGGGGGCTTTGTTATTTTTTTAGGGGGCTTAGATTAGGTGTAATTAGTTTAAAATTCTTGTTTTTTTTGTTTTTTCTGTAATTTAGTTTAGTTGATTTAATTGTAGGTAATTGTAGGTAGTTTAGTTAATTTATTTATTTATAGTGTAGTGTTAGGTTTAATTGTAACTTAGGTTAGGATTTATTTTACAGGTAATTTTGTAATTATTTTAACTAGGTAGCTATTAAATAGTTATTAACTATTTAATAGCTATTGTACCTAGTTAAAATAAATACAAAGTTGCCTGTAAAATAAATATAAATCCTAAAATAGCTACAATATATTAGGGTTTATTTTACAGGTAAGTATTTAGTTTTAAATAGGAATAATTTATTTAATAAGAGTTAATTTATTTTGTTAGATAAAAATTATATTTAACTTAGGGGGGTGTTAGGGTTAGACTTAGCTTTAGGGGTTAATACATTTATTAGAGTAGCGGCGAGGTCCGGTCGGCAGATTAGGGGTTAATAAGTGTAGGTAGGCAGCGGCGACGTTGGGGGGGGCATATTAGGGTTAATAAATATTATGTAGGTGTCGGCGATATTAGGGGCAGCAGAATAGGGGTACATAGGGATAATGTAGGTGGCAGCGGTGTGCGGTCGGCAGGTTAAGGGTTAAAAAAAATTATTAGAGTGGCGGCGATGTGGGGGGACCTCGGTTTAGGGGTACATAGGTAGTTTATGGGTGTTAGTGTACTTTAGAGCACAGTAGTTAAGAGCTTTATAAACCGGCGTTAGCCCATAAAGCTCTTAACTCCTGACTTTTTTCTGCGGCTGGAGTATTGTCATTAGAGTTCTAACGCTCACTTCAGCCACGACTCTAAATACCAGCGTTAGAAAGATCCCATTAAAAAGATAGGATACGCAATTGGCGTAAGGGGATCTGCGGTATGGAAAAGTCGCGGCTGGAAAGTGAGCGTTAGACCCTTTCCTGACTGACTCTAAATACCAGCGGGCGGCCAAAACCAGCGTTAGGAGCCCTTAACGCTGGTTTTGACGGCTAACGCAGAACTCTAAATCTAGGCATTAGTGATTAAACAACTAATATATTGGCCTCTAGTTATCAAGCCGTCAACCTCAAATACGCTGGAATTCCGCAGCGTATTTGTGGCGAGGCTGATTCGCCTAAGTTATCAAGCCCTACAGACCGGCAAAAGTAGAATTTTGTGACGTAAGCTTCGATCCGCCGGACTCAGTCCGACACAGATTGATGCTTACGTCACTCCAGATGTTCCGAACGCAAGTTCGGCACAATCTGACTACTTTTGGTAGTTATCAAATAACTAGCAGGTACGCTCTGCACTTTTCCGGCCCAGCATACCTGGTTTTCAATCCGCCGCCCTGGAGGCGGCGGATCCCATAGGAATCAATGGGAGTCTGACCATAGCGAAAGTTCATGTTCGCTGCTGCCCGACATCCCATTGATTCCTATGGGAAACGTCTGCACCTAACACCCTAAAATGTACCCCGAGTCTAAACACCCCTAATCTGCCCCCCCTACACCGCCGCAACTAAATAAATGTATTACCCCCTAAACCGCCGCTCCCGGAGCCCACCGCCACTCTAATAAACTTATTAACCCCTAAACCGCCGCTCCCGGACCCCGCCGCCACCTACATAATACCTATTAACCCCTATCCTGCCCCCCCCTATACCGCCGCCACCTATAATAAATTTATTAACCCCTATCCTGCCGATCCCGTACCCTGCCGCAACTAAATAAATTGTTTAACCCCTAAACCGCCGCTCTCGGACCCCGCCGCAACCTATATTAAACTTATTAACCCCTAATCTGCCCCCCCTACACCGTCGCCACCTATAATAAATTTATTAACCCCTATCCTGCCCCCCCTATACCGCCGCCATCTATATTAAACTAATTAACCCCTAAACCTAAGTCTAACCCTAACCCTAACACCCCCCTAACTTAAATATTATTTTAATAAATCTAAATAAAATTACGCTTATTAACTAAATTAATCCTATTTAAAACTAAATACTTACCTATAAAATAAACCCTAATATAGCTACAATATAACGAATAATTATATTGTAGCTATTTTAGGATTTATTTTTATTTTACAGGGAAATTTCAATTTATTTTAACTAGGCACAATAGCTATTAAATAGTTATTAACTATTTAATAGCTACCTAGTTAAAATAAAGACAAATTTACCTGTAAAATAAATACTAACCTAAGTTACAATTACACCTAACACTACACTATGATTAACTAAATTATTCCTATTTAAAACTAAATACTTACCTGTAAAATAAACCCTAAGATACCTACAATGTAATTAATAATTACATTGTAGCTATTTTAGGATTTATATTTATTTTACAGGTAACTTTCTATTTATTTTAACTAGGTAGAATAGTTATTAAATAGTTATTAACTATTTAATAGCTACCTAGCTAAAAGAAATACAAAATTACCTGTAAAATAAATCCTAAATTACAATTAAACCTAACACTACACTATCATTAAATAAATTAAATTAATTAACTACAAATACCTACAATTAAATACAATTAAATAAACTAACTAAAGTACAAAAAATTAAAAAAAATAAAGTTACAAAAAAAAAAATATTACAAGATTTTTAAGCTAATTACACCTAATCTAAGCCCCCTAATAAAATAACAAAGCCCCCCAAAGTAAAAAAATGCCCTACCCTATTCTAAATTACGAAAGTTAACAGCTCTATTACCTTACCAGCCCTTAAAAGGGCCTTTTGCGGGGCATGCCCCAAAGAAATCAGCTCTTTTGCCTGTAAAAAAACCCACAATACCACCCCCCAACATTACAACCCACCACCCACATACCCCTACTCTAACCCAAACCCCCCTTAAATAAACCTAACACTACCCCCCTGAAGATCATCCTACCTTTAGCCGTCTTCAGCCAGCCGACCATCGATGGAACAGAAGAGGACATCCGCAGCGGTCGAAGTCTTCATCCAAGGGGCGGTGAAGAGGTCTTCCATCCGATAGAAGTCTTCATCCAGGCGGCGTCTTCAATCTTCATCCAATCGGAGCGGAGTGGAGCAATCTTCAAAGCAGCCGACGCGGAGCCATCTTCATCCACCGACGCCTACTTGCCGAATGAATATTCCTTTAAGTGATGTCATCCAAGATGGCGTCCCTCAAATTCCGATTGGCTGATAGGATTTTATCAGCCAATCGGAATTAAGGTAGGAAAAATCTGATTGGCTGATTGAATCAGCCAATCAGATTCAAGTTCAATCCGATTGGCTGATCCAATCAGCCAATCAGATTGAGTTCGCATTCTATTGGCTGTTCCGATCAGCCAATAGAATGCAAGCTCAATCTGATTGGCTGATCCAATCAGCCAATCGGATTGAACTTGAATCTGATTGCATCAGCCAATCAGA
Organism: Bombina bombina; assembly: GCF_027579735.1. NCBI lineage: Eukaryota > Metazoa > Chordata > Amphibia > Anura > Bombinatoridae > Bombina > Bombina bombina. The sequence continues at coordinate 969,601,126 of NC_069501.1, read as the reverse complement.
ATTTTCCTACCTTAATTCCGATTGGCTGATGGCTCCGCGTTGGCTGCTTTGAAGATGGCTCCGCTCCAGATGGATGAAGATTGAAGACGCCGCCTGGATGAAGACTTCTATCGGATGGAAGACCTCTTCAGCGCCCCTTGGATGAAGACTTCGACCGCTGCGGATGTCCTCTTCTGTTCCATCGGTGGTCGGCTGGCTGAAGACGGCTAAAGGTAGGATGATCTTCAGGGGGGTAGTGTTAGGTTTATTTAAGGGGGGTTTGGGTTAGAGTAGGGGTATGTGGGTGGTGTTAGAGTAGGGGTATATGTTTTTTTTTTAATAAACTCTTTGCCGCCACCTAGAGGTTTTTACCCATAGGACTTGCGCATCCAGGCTTTCTAAAATAAAACAAAAATGCCGATTTGCTTGGAGGATTTGTGACAGACTAACTGAAGTGCCACCCCCTGCCAAGTGCCGCCTGGTCCATTGGACCCACTTGGCCCCATAGTTAAGCCGGCCCTGCATATAGATAACTTTGTGCTCACTTCTGTGAAGTTACTTATGAGTCTGCACCGATTAGCTAAAATGCAAATCTGTCAAAAGAACTGAAATAAGGGGGCAATCTGCAGAGGCTTAGATACAAGGTAAATCAAAGAGGTAAAAAGTATACTAATATAACTGTGTTGGTTATGAAAACCTGGTGGATGGGTAATAAAGGGATTATCTATCTTTTTAAACAGTAACAATTCTGGAGTAGACTGTCCTTTTAAGGGACATAAACAACAATTTTTTTTTCTTTCATAATTCAGAAACAGCTTGCAATTTTAAACAACTTTCCAATTTACTTCTATCATACAAATAGTTTTATTCTCTTGGTATCCTTTGTTGAAGGAACAGCAATGCCCTACTGGGAGCTTGCTGAACACATCAGCTGAGCCAATGAAAAGAGGCATATATGTGCAGCCACCAATCAGCACATAGCTCCTGAGCCTACCTAGATATGTTTTCAACAAAGTAGAAGAAAACAAATAATTAGATCACAAAAGTAAATTGGAAATTTAAAGTTGTTTAAAATCGCATACTTTATCTAAAACATAAAAGTTTAATTTTAACTGTCCTTTTAGTATTAAAATAGAAAAATATACCATCCATGCTCAAGTAAAACAGATTATTCTAGCTTCAGTGGACAAATAATCTAGCATTTATTAAAGATAGGTGGTGAATATTTTCTAAACATGCGCACAAACAAAAAAATTAGTTTCAGATGAATCGTTCATCAGAAACAAAAATCTTGTTTCCAATATTTCATTATGGGGTAATTCTAAATGGTTTGTTAACGGAAAAAAGTTAACCTGTTATTTCCTATAACCAATGTCTTCAGGGAAACAAAGGAGAAGCTGGACAGAAGACTAAACATCAATAAAGTTAAATTAGTAGTAGTGCTAAGGCTATTAATACTGTATACCTAAATGTTGAAGGACCTAAAAGTGATGCAGCATAGCTGTAAAAAGCTGACTAGAATATATTACCTGAACACCTTTATGTAAAAAAGAAAGATATTTTACCTAAAAATGTATTCATACCCCATTGTAAAGTGAAGGTAAACTTTGATGAATGAAAGCCCAGTTTTTAAAAATACTATTAAAAACAGGGGCACTTTCATTCATCAAAATTTAGAAGGCAGCCATTTTGATTAAAAACTTACCTTTGTTTTTTTCACAGCCAGAGCAGCTTCCCCCACACAGAGATCCTCTCTTCACACGTCATCAATGACTAATCCGGCTTCCTCCAAAAACCGTGATTGGAGGAACCCGGATTAGTCATTGAAGACGTGTGAAGAGAGAATCTGGCTGTAAAAAAACAAAGGTACGTTTTTAATCAAAACGGCTGCTTTCTAAACTCTGATGAATGAAAGTGCCCCTGTTTTTAATAGTATTTTTAAAAAACGGCTTTCATTCATCAAAGTTTACCTTCACTTTAAGCAGTCAATCAGGATGCCAGTACCAGGTCTTGCAAGGGGCGTGCATCTGGTATGTGCAGCACAGTCATTTCATTTCCTTCCTCAGTTTAATGAAGTTTACCATCAAATCTCGTGAGATTTAAGTAAAATCTCATGAGATCACAGTAAAGCAAAATGTGACATCAGCACTGATTAAGCTGATTGGCTGGGTTTTTTTTCAACATGTAGCTTACAGTAGCTGAAACATAGCTGTTTACAGAACACTTACTGTTGTGAACTGAAAACATGTTTAGGTAAAATATTGGTTTTTTTTACATAGAGATGTTCAGCTAATATTTTCTTATAAGCTCTTGTCAGCTATGCTGCATCACTTTTGAAAATTGAGAAGTTTATCACATTTTCTTAGGCAAGCTAACATCTAAAGTCTGTTTTTTCAACATATATAAATACATCCCAAATATGGGATGTTTACCATAAATATTGGAACAAATTACAATTGGATAAATTAATTAGATCCAAGTGTCCCTGAAAGACCTGTGTTTGCATATAGATTGAATCATAAAACATTTGACAAATGTGGGGTTGATCACAATCCTTTAAAAAAAATGTATCTACTGATTTTCTACAGGACATCACCATGATGGTCTATAGGGATTTTTTTTTAAAATATTTTATTTTATTGAGGCATAGTACATATTATAAATAGAAACATAAATGGGAATGTGATCTCCATAATATCCTAGTCAGACAAGCACATATGGCTATTGATGCCTACTCATTCATGTATGCATACAGTCAATGTTCTACAGATGACATACACATAATAATAACGTGATAGCACCAGGTTAATCAATGTCCCTTTGAACCTGTGTATGTGAATAGTCAGCATATATAGTAATCCACTTGCTCCAATTTAATGGGTGTTGAACTAAGTTCCACCCTGAACATAGTCTGTGTTTCCCAGATGTATCCTAACACCTTCCCTCGTGTTAGAACTAGGATCCTCTTGCCTCAAATTTCAGATAGCAGATTGCAGAAATGCATTGTAAAGCGCTTCTAAATAGTAACATGTATCATGTCTCATAAACACACCTTAAACAAAATGTACATGTTATTTACGGTTTACCCCTGCGGAGTGGGAGGAGGAAATCAGGAGACTGTTGGGCTGGTGGTTCCAAATCCTCCTGTTGCGTGTCCTATTGTAATGTTGGTTCAATAGGAAAGTAATCCAGTTCTACAACTCTCCTAATCCCATAGGATCCTTCTGGCTACAGATCACAACCGTTCCCCTGCAGGACCCAGCTGCTTGTTCGTGCTAACTTTGGCCCCAAACACAGCATATGAACAAACACAGTTTAGGAGCACCGGACAAGCTACGGGTTGTAAATAAAACATTTTAAATTTATTAATTCACATTAAAAAGAAAACGAACGGGTTATGCTCAACCCAGGTGAAACAAGGTAAAGGGTTTAGAAATATTGCAGGGCTGAAATGTTTCGGCGTGACGCCGTACTCTAAGCCCTTATGATAGGGCTTAGAGTACAGCGTTACGCAGAAACATGTTAGCCTTGCAATATTTCTAAACCATTTACCTTGTTTCACCTGGGTTGAGCATAACCCGTTCGTTTTCTTTTTAACTTGAATTAATACATTTATTTATTTTTATTTACAACCCATAGCTTGTCTGGTGCTCCTACACTTTGTTTGTTCTTATACGTGTATATACACATTTCAGTTATTAATTTCACTTGTAGTAGTATTTATATGTGTGTGTGGAAAAAAATATATATATATATACACACGTGTATAAATTTGGGAGGGGTTGAGGACTTAATGCAAAGGGTACACACCTTATAATTGACAACATGTGGAAGATAAGGTAAAAAAATACCTACTGAATTCTGCTTGATTATAGATCTGAAGCGGTGATTATAGGGCTATCAGTTTGTAATTTTAATGAGGCTGATGGAGCAACAGTCACATAAAAAAGAGAGGAATACAAATGGAGATAGCATGCAGACCTAAGTTGTGACACTGCATATATACTATATATGTATATATTAGTGTATGTGCATATAAATATATATGATACACCTGTATCGGTTTATCAGTATATATATTTTTTACATTTATATATGTATTATATATCAATATATATCTATATACAGTATACATCTAGAAAAAAAGCATGCATTTTATTTTTATAAAACAAAATATATATAAATACACTCACTGTATATGTGTATATATTTTGTTTTATAAAAATCAAAAATAATTTGCATGCTTTTTTCTACTGCAACCCCCCCCCCCCCACACACACACACACACAAACCACATTATCTGCTGGCTGTCCAGTATTTTTTTGAAGGACAGCTGGCAACCATAGGTGGAGGAGGTTCCAATGTTAATAGTAGAAAAATGTTTTCTAATACAAGAACGGGCATCACGAGTAGTTAAACCAACATACTGTACCTTTTATAAATCACAAGTGATAAGATAAATAACATATGTTAATGTATAATTTGTACAACTGTTAACTTTGATTTCCTGATGAGTAACCACCGATCAAAAAGCTGAAGTGATCTCAACATAATAACATGGTTTACACCTTGTGTGTCCGCATCTGAACATGCCCTTATGTCTTAACCATGAACTCATGAGTTGATCAAAACTCTTCAGTTGTGATGATGAAAGCGTGTTTTCTATCGTTTTACACTTTGTATATGAACATCTAAAAACAATCGGCTAGATCACGAGTTTTGTCGGTAAGGCTGTGCGGTGCTAACGCTCCTTTTTTTCTTACCACTCCCTTAAGCCAACGCTGGTATTACGAGTTTCCTTTAAGCCGGCGTTAGCCTCAGAAAAGTGAGCGTTGAGCAAAATTTAGCTCCACATCTCACCTCGATACCAGCTGGCTAAACGTGCTTGTGCACAATTTCCCCATAAGAAATAATGGGGCTGAGCTGGGTGAAAAAAAGCCTAACACCTGCAAAAAAGCAGCGTTCAGCTCCTAAAACAGCACCATTGTTTCCTATGGGAAAATAAAAGTTATGTCTGCACCTAACACCCTAACATGAACCCCGAGTCTAAACACCCCTAATCTTACACTTATTAACCCCTAATCTGCCACCCCGACATCGTCGCCACCTGCATTATACTATTAACCCCTAATCTGCCGCTCTGGACACTGCCGCCACCTACATTATACTTATAAACCCCTAATCTGCTGCCCCCCACATCGCCGACACGTACATTATAGTTATTAACCCCTAATCTGCCCCTCCAACATCGCCGCAACTATATTAAATTTATTAACCCCTAGTTTGCCGCCGCCAACGTCGCCGCCACTATAATAAATTTATTAACCCCTAAACCTAAGTCTAACCCTAACCCTAACACCCCCCTAATTTAAATATAATTTAAATTATACGAAATTAATTTAACATAATTAAATAAATTAATCCTATTTAAAACTAAATACTTACCGATAAAATAAACCCTAAGCTAGCTACAATATAACTAATAGTTGCATTGTATCTATCTTACGGTTTATTTTTATTTTACAGGCAAGTTTGTATTTATTTTAACTAGGTAGAATAGTTATTAAATAGTTATTAACTATTTAATAACTACCTAGCTAAAATAAGTACAAAATGACCTGTAAAATAAATCCTAACCTAAGTTACAATTACACCTAACACTACACTATCATTAAACTAATTACCTAAACTACCTACAATTAATTACAATTAAATGAATTAAACTAAATTACAGAAAAAAAACACTAAATTACAGAAAATTAAAAAAAATTACAAGAATTTTAAGCTAATTACACCTAATCTAATTCCCCTAATAAAATAAAAAAGCACCCAAAAAATAAAATAATTTCCCTACCCTATACTAAATTACAAATAGCCCTTAAAAGGCCTTCAAACTTCGTTTGAAGAGGATGGCTCCGCGTCGGCTGGATTGAAGATGGACCCGCTCTGCTCCGGAAGGATGAAGATAGAAGATGCAGCCTGGATGAAGCCTTCTGCCGTCTGGAGGACCTCTTCTGCCCCGATCGGATGAAGACTTCGGACCCTTTGGAGGACCACTTGTGCCCGGCTGGGTGAAGACGGCTCAAGGTAGGGTGATCTTCAGGGGGTTAGTGTTAGTTTTTTTTAAGGGGGGATTGGGTGGGTTTTAGAGTAGGGGTGTGTGGGTGGTGGGTTGTAATGTTGGGGGGGTATTGTATTCTTTTTTTACAGGTAGTTCGTTTTTTCAAACGAAGTCCTAACGAAAAATGAAGGTTCCTTTAAATTACGTCATCCAAGATGGCGTCCTTTGAATTCCGATTGGCTGATAGAATCCTATCAGCCAATCGGAATTAAGGTAGGAAAAATCCTATTGGCTGATGCTATCAGCCAATCGGATTGAAGTTCAATCCGATTGACTGATTCAATCAGCCAATAGGATTGACCTCGCATTCTATTGGCTGATTGGGATTGTATTCTTTTTTTACAGGTAAAAGAGCTGATTACTTTGGGGCAATGCCCCGCAAAAGGCCCTTTTAAGGGCTATTTGTAATTTAGTATAGGGAAGGGAAATTTTATTATTTTTAGGGGCTTTTTTTATTTTATTAGGGGGATTAGATTAGGTGTAATTAGCTTAAAATTCTTGTAATTCTTTTTTATTTTCTGTAATTTAGTGTGTTTTTTTTTCCGTAATTTAGTTTAATTTAATTGTAATTAATTGTAGGTAGTTTAGGTAATTAGTTTAATTATAGTGTAGTGTTAGGTGTAATTGTAACTTAGGTTAGGGTTTATTTTACAGGTAATTTTGTACTTATTTTAGCTAGGTAGTTATTAAATAGTTAACAACTATTTAATAACTATTGTACCTAGTTAAAATAAATACAAAGTTGCCTGTAAAATAAATATAAATCCTAAGCTAGCTACAATGTAACTATTAGATATATTGTAGCTAGCTTAGGGTTTATTTTATCGGTAATTATTTAGTTTTAAATAGGATTAATTTATTTAATTATGTTAAATTAATTTCGTATAATTTAAATTATATTTAAATTAGGGGGGTGTTAGGGTTAGACTTAGGTTTAGGGGTTAATACATTTATTATAGTAGCGGCGACGTTGGGGTCGGAAGATTAGGGGTTAATTAATGTAGGTAGGTGTCGGCGACGTTGGGGGGGCAGATTAGGGGTTAATAAAATGTAACTTGTGTTTGCGAGGCAGGAGTGCAGCGGTTTAGGGGTTAATACATTTATTAAAGTGGCGGCGATGTCCGGTCGGCAGATTAGGGGTTAATAATTTAGGTAGGTGGCGGCGACGTTGGGGGCGGCAGATTAGGGGTTAATAAATATAATGTAGGTGTCGGCGATGTTAGGGGCAGCAGATTAGGGGTTCATATGTATAATGTAGGTGGCGGCGATGTTCGGCAGATTAGGGGTTAAAAAAAATTATTTTAGTGTTTGCGATGTGGGGGGGCCTCGATTTATGGGTTAATTGGTAGTTTATGGGTGTTAGTGTACTTTTTAGCACTTTAGTTAAGAGCTTTATGTTCCGGCGTTAGCCCATAAAACTCTTAACTACTGACTTTTATATGCGGTAGGAGTCTTGACAGGAGAGGGTCTACCGCTCACTTCTTCCAAGACTCGTAATACCGGCGTTAGGAAAATAGAAACATAGAAAGATAGAATTTGACGGTAGATAAGAACCAAAAAGGCCCATCAAGTCTACCCATATTACATGTTACTTTTTCCTTAGGATAGCCTTATGCATGTCCCAGGCATTTTTAAATTCCTTTACAGTCTTTGTGTTTACCACCTCAAATGGAAGTTCATTCCATGAATCCACCACGCTTTCTGTAATAAAATGCTTCCTTAAAAAAAAATCCCATGGAAAAGATAGGATACGGAATTGATGTAAGGGGATTTGCGGTAGCATCGAGTCGCGGAAGAAAAGTGAGCAGTACACCTGTACCTGTCAGACTCGTAATACCAGCGGGCGTTAAAAAGCAGCATTGGGACCTCTCAACGCTGCTTTTTAAGGCTAACGCCAAACTTGTGATCTAGGCGAATGTTTTTTAATAATTTTGCATATTTTCAGATACTGAGCATTGAACCTGGTAACAAAAGTGATATAGTTAAAGATGGTTTTATTTATATGAAATGCCCTATCCATCAAGAGAGTTGTCCTACTTTCTAACTGAGCTTCTGATCTGGCCCATTTAATATCCTTTCGACTGTTTCCTTCTTTGCTTTCATCTATGGTTAGCTTTTAACCCCTAAGCTAATAACAAAAACAGTAGTATATTTCAAAGTTTTATTTCTATTAAGCAGAGAAAAATACAGGAACCGTAAGCTTTCATTGAATAGATAGGGAATTCAGCACATTATTATACGTTTACAAACTATATTTTATTACTTCATCTCACATACAGTTCAAACAAAAATTCCACTTGAAAAAGTGTAAACATACATCATCCTTATCAATATTTGTGATATCCAAACCTGACTAGAATGGAAGTTAACAAAATAAAGTGGCTAACAGCAGCAACGACACCTCAACCAGATGGTGACCCCACATGAAAAAACTTTTTATGTAGGACTCTGTCACTTTGGTATCCCTAGGAGGATCTATATTTCTACAAGAAGTGCCACTTGCATGTATACAAAATACACCAGCATTACAAAAAATATATTAAGACAACTATAAAAACTTGTGGTAGGAAAAGCATGCATGTAAGCTTAAACAGTCCCAACGAATTGATTGTGATCACAGGAGACTTAAAAGGGACATGAAACCCCAAATTTTTCTTTCATGGTTCAGATAGAGAATATCATTTTAAACAACTTTCAATTTACTTCTATTATTTAATTTGCTTACTTCTTTTGTTAGCCTTTGCTGAAAGGTTTATCTAGGCAAGCTCAGGAGCAGCAGAGAACCTAGGTTCTATCTGCTTATTGGTGCCTGCATATATATATATATTGATTGTGATTGGCTCACCCATGTGTTCAGTTAGAAACCTTTAGTGCATAGCTGCTCCTTCAACAAATGATACCAAGAGAATGAAACTTTGTATTTTCTATCTGAAGCATGAAATATTTTTTTTGGGGGTTTCATGTCCCTTTAACCCCCTTTGAGTGCTAAGCACTTTCCCACTCTACAGGCACGATCGCCGGGGTAGGAGCGGGTGGGAGCCCCCAGATCTCCCTCAAGATGGGAGAGTGCTGGTGACGGCTCTGAGCCGTCATTAGTACCAGAGTGGGAAACTCTGTGACGGGTCAGAGCCTTCATTAGCACTCAAAGGGTTAACAGGGTTATGAAACCCAATTTTTTCTTTCATGACTCAGATAGAGAATGCAATTTTAAACAACTTTCTAATTTACTTCTATTTTCAATTTTTATTAGTTCACTTTGTATTTTTTGTTGAAAAGCAGGGATGTATGCTCAGGAGCCGACACATTTCTGGAGCACTATATGGCAGTACTAGTTCCTGACATGAAGTGCTCCAGACACCTACCTAGGTATTTCTTCAACACAAAATATCATGAGAAAGAAGAACATTTGATAATAGAAATAAATTGGAAACTTTTTTTTTAAAAAAAGGGTTTCATATCCCTTTAAGTAGATATATGCACATATTCATGATATATCCATAGGTATGGTAAAGTAATATACTTTGCCCTGAATTGCCATTTACTGGAAGAAAGTCATAAGATTTCTTCATATTGAGGTTTAAACATTTCAGAATAATTTTTGCCCACAATGAAGCTGTTTACAAAAATGAAGTTGTGGGGCCTCAAAACTGGTACTTTTCCCAATAATAGCAGTTTTAATGTATCAGCATTCCTTAAATTAAATATTGTCACAGATATTTTATTGACTTTACATTATGCATACTTGCTGCCACTCCACTGCTTCACAAATGCACATCCGGCTACTGTTGTAATCCACTACCAGCTTGCTGCAAAACCACACGCTCTGCACTCAAGTTATGCTGTCCTAAAGCAAAATGAAGGGAACATGGCCAAGGACGATTTTTCAAGCAACATTTTCTAGCTTTGTGTTGCTGTGCATTTAAGAAACAGAAATTGCTTATTATCATCTCCTCCACCTTAGAGGAAGTTGAATAAATTATCCTGATATTAACTTGTTCAGGACGATTGACAGGTCCTGCTCTCACTTGGTTGTGTGAGAGCTGGGGCGGCATTGCACAAGAAAGATTTTGTGAATTTTTACAGGAGTGCACTGATCAGCATGGGAAGGGAACATAATAAGGGTGGGGTGGGTTCCTGTAAACTGAAACAATGGGAGTTGCGGCAGCAGACAGATTACAGGTAGAGTGGGAGGGGCTGCTGCAGGTAGACTATGGCAGTGTTTTTCAACCAGTGTGCCGTGGCACACTAGTGTGCCGTGAGAGATCCTCAGGTGTGCCACGGCAGACTGACAACAGTGTGACATATTTTTTAAACTTTGCTTGTTTTTTACTCCCAGTGCAGGGGTAGTTTGTAGGAGGCATGGCATAACAGCACAATACATACAGTATGTGTGTGTTTGTGTGTATGTGTATATATATATGATGTATTAGGCTACAATGTGTGATTTTTTTTTTAATTTTGGGATGGTGGTGTGCCACAGGATTTTTTAATGTAAAAAAGTGTGCCACGGCAAAAAAAAGGTTAAAAATCACTGGACTATGGCTTAAAAGGGGCCGCACACAGGAACAGGCAGAAAAACAAACTTTTCTTCTTTGTTTTGCAGAACTCTGAGGAGAACTTTATAAATTATGCTGACCAGAAGCAGGTAAGAATGAATGGGAGTTATAAACAATACAGGAGCAAAGGAGTATGTTCAACACAACTAGAGCTAAAAAAGGGGCTGTGGCCTTTCAGAGGGTAGAACATGCTGCAGATGGGGTAAGTACAATTTTTTTCCTTCCTGTTTCTCCTTCCTCGCTCCTCACATTGTACTACTCCTGCCGCTTTATCCATGCACTCAGAAGCCTCTGTCTGCACTCCATCAACTCCTGCGGGCTCCTCAATTGCACTCCAGCGCCTTGTTCAAACCCCCTCCTCATTCCAATGCGCAGGCATTAGGCCCAAATGTGCAGGCGATGGAAGTCATCAATCAGCCAGTAAGCCAGCAATGGGGCTCAAATATGACTGGCTTAAATGCATGGGGTCAAATAATTTGTACGGTTGGGTCCTCAGTCAAATATGCAGGTTTGTTCTAATTTTCTACAAGTCTCCCATCTCTGGCCCAGGTGCAATCATTAACACGAATGTTAATCAACCCTTTAACGTATGCCCCCAACAACAACAACTTGCATGTGGCAACAATTCATTTAACACGCCTGACCCAGCCCCATACACAAACTTTACACAGGGTGGGGTACAGGGGTGTAGTTTTCCTAACAACTGGGGCAATAATAATATGTCCAAGCAGCAGAGTCAGTCTGTTTTTTTTCTCAAAATGGGGACGGTAGATCAGACAAAAAGGTACAGGCAGAAGTGACCAGAACGGCCCAACAGCAAGTGAAGTGGAAGTAAAAGGAGTGAAAGAAATAGAAGGAATAAAATTAGTGTTGCCAGCTATACATTTCAAGCCCAAATAGCAAAAGCAGAGAAAGGTGAATTTGTTGATGTATTTGAAATGACAGTGGACGCAGTAGTGGGGAGGTTAAAAATAAGCCAAAGCAGACATTCACAGAATGGGTTAAGGGTATAATGGTATACGCTGAATGCTTCATATTGATTCATCCAGAACAGATAAAACTGATGGTAAGATATGTGCACATGATAATGGAGTGTTACATAAAGTATGTTGTTTTTTTTGGAAAGATTACAATTCAGAATTTAGAAGGAGTAATCTGGAAATGGGGGACAGAGGTAGAAAGCAGTTTGGGGTGAGGATACCTGATACGTGGCAAAGGCTTGTCAAAGTGGCAGAGAACCATACAGGAAAAAGCCAGGAGTTAGGGGTACAGGATGGGTCAGGGTAAGCTGTTAGAGAAAGTTGCTATAGAATCTTTATTTAAGTTATTACTGTTACATCCAGACAGCTACAAGTTAAAGGGGTGTAAGTTTCAAGGGCAGTATTATTTTGAAAAATGCCTTCTCATGGGGTGTGCTGTTTCTTGTGCAGTATTTGAGACCTTTAGTTTGTTCTTACACTGGTTGTTAGTAAAAAAAAGAGTAGGAGACAGTCTAGATGATTTCTTAATTGCAGGGCCAGCAAATTCGGTGTACTGTAGTTTGTTGAAGGACAAATTAATAGGGATGTTAGAGGAATTAAGTGTACCAGTCACACACAATAAGTCAGAAAGAACAGGGTCTAGAATTACATTTTTGGGGATTACAATAGATACGATGAAAGGGCAATCACCTAGATTACGAGTCTTGCGTTAGCCTTAAAAAGCAGCGTTGAGGGGTCCCAACGCTGCTTTTTAATGCCCGCTGGTATTACGAGTCTGACAGGTACAGGTGTACCGCTCACTTTTTTTTCCGCGATTTTAGCATACCACAAACCCCTTACGTCAATTTGCGTAACCTATCTTTTCAATGGGATTTTCCTAACGCCGGTATTACGATTGTTGGCAAAAGTGAGTGGTACACCCTCTCCTGTCAAGACTCCTACCGCATTTAAAAGTCAGTAGTTAAGAGTTTTATGGGCTAACGCCGTAACATAAAACTCTTAACTAAAGTGCTAAAAAGTACACTAACACCCATAAACTACCTATTAACCCCTAAACCGAGCCCCCCCACCCCATCGCAAACACTTCAATAAAAATTTTAACCCCTAATCTGCCGACCGAACATTGCTGCCACTTAAATAAATATATTAACCCCTAAACCGCCACAATCCCGCCTCGCAAACACTATTTAAATTTTATTAACCCCTAATCTGCCGTCCCTAACATCGCCGACACCTACCTACATTTATTAACTCCTAATCTGCCGCCCCCAACATCGCCGACACTATATGAAATGTATTAACCCCTAAACCTAAGTCTAACCCTAAACCTAACCCCCCTAACTTAAATATTATTTAAATAAAACGAAATAAAATTACTACAATTAAATAAATTATTACTATTTAAAACTAAATACTTACCTATAAAATAAACCCTAAGCTAGCTACAATATAACTAATAGTTACATTGTATCTAGCTTAGGATTTATTTTTATTTTACAGGCAAGTTTGTATTTATTTTAACTAGGTACAATAGTTATTAAATAGCTATTAACTATTTAATAACTACCTAGCTAAAATAAGTACAAATTTACCTGTAAAATAAAACCTAACCTAAGTTACAATTACACCTAACACTACACTATAATTAAATGAATTACCTAAACTAACTACAATTAATTACAATTAAATTAAATAAACTAAATTACGGAAAAAAACAAACACTAAATTACAGGCGGCATCTTCTATCTTCTTCCATCCGGAGCGGGTCCATCTTGAAGACATCCGACACGGAGCATCCTCTTCTTCCGACGGCGACTGGAACAATGACGGATCCTTTAAATGACGTCATCCAAGATGGCGTCCCTTCAATTCCGATTGGCTGATAGAATTCTATCAGCCAATCGGAATTAAGGTAGAAAAAATCCTATTGGCTGATCCAATGATTAGAACAGCCAATAGGATTGAGCTTGCATACTATTGGCTGATTGGAACAGCCAATAGAATGTGAGCTCAATCCTATTGGCTGATTGGATCAGCCAATAGGATTTTTTCTACCTTAATTCCGATTGGCTGATAGAATTCTATTAGCCAATCGGAATTGAAGGGGCGCCATTTAAAGGATGACGTCATTTAAAGGATGACATCATTTAAAGGACCCGTCATTGTTCCTGTCGCTGTCGGAAGAAGAGGATGCTCTGCGTCGGATGTCTTCAAGATGGACCCGCTCCGCTCCGGATGAAAGACGATAGAAGATGCCGCCTGGATGAAGACTTCTGCCCGTCTGGAGGTCCTCTTCTGCCCGGATAGGATGAAGACTTCGGACCGTCTGGAGGACCACTTGTGCCTGGCTGGGTGAAGACGTCTCAAGGTAGGGTGATTTTCAAGGGGTTAGTGTTAGGTTTATTAAGGGGGGATTGGGTGGGTTTTAGAGTAGAGTTGGGTGTGTGGGTGGTGGGTTTTAATGTTGGGGGGTTATTGTATTTTTTTTTACAGGTAAAAGAGCTGATTACTTTGGGGCAATGCCCCGCAAAAGGCCCTTTTAAGGGCTATTTGTAATTTAGTATAGGGTAGGGATTTTTATTATTTTGGGGGGGTTATTTTATTAGGGGGATTAGATTATGTGTAATTAGTTTTAAAAAAAAGTAATTATTTTATTATTTTCTGTAATTTAGTGGGGGGGGGGGGGTTTCTCGTAATTTAGTTTATTTAATTTAATTGTAGTTAGTTTAGGTAATTTAATTATAGTGTAGTGTTAGATGTAATTGTAACTTAGGTTAGGTTTTATTTTACAGGTAAATTTGTATTTATTTTAGCTAGGTAGTTATTAAATAGTTAATAGCTATTTAATAACTATTGTACCTAGTTAAAATAAATACAAACTTGCCTGTAAAATAAAAATAAACCCTAAGCTAGATACAATGTAACTATTAGTAAATAATATAATGCAGGTGGCGACGATGTCAGGGGCGGCAGATTAGGGGTTAATAAGTGTAAGAATAGGGGTGTTTAGACTCAGGGTTCATGTTAAGGTGTTAGGTGTAAACATAAAATGTCTTTCCCCATAGGAATCAATGGGGCTGCGTTAAGAGCTGAACGCTGCTTTTTTGCAGGTGTTAGGTTTTTTTCAGCCGTCTCAGCCCCATTGTTTCCTATGGTGAAATCGTGCACGAGCACGTTTAGCCAGCTCACCGCTACCGTAAGCAGCGCTGGTATTGAGGTGAGATGTGGAGCTAAATTTTGTTCAATGCTCACTTTTCTGCGGATAATGCCGGGTTTGTAAAAACCTATAATACCAGCACTGTCTTAAGTAAGCGGTGAGAAAAAAATTAGCGTTAGCACCGCACACCATTACCGAGAAAAACTCGTAATCTAGCCGAATGTAAGTTGCCATTGGATAAGATAGAAAAGGCCAATATGTTCATTGAGAATGCCTTGGAGATGCAAAAATTGTTGGGGGGGTCTACATTTTGCATGCAGGGTGAACGCTGCAGGGAGGATTTTTAAAAGAAATTGGAAACAGGTAGAAAAGGGGTGAGCAAGCCTGAACATAAGATTAGGCTAAGAGGGTAGATGAAAGCAGATCTGAGCATGGCCCAAGGAATGGGTGGAGAGGGGTTGGACAAAGAACTTATCCTTATTCGAATTTTTCACAATAATAGTAGTGCTAGAGATACAGAAAAACAAGCTAGACAGCATGGAGGTAGCGGAAGCATCATCATTGCCTGTAACTAGTTACTTAACGCATTTGGTATTGAGGTGTTTGCAGCTCAACATTATGTTTAGAACTAAGCACATAAAGTAAAAATTGTGATTGCAGACACACTGTCCAAGTGTTTAGGACAGAGGTGTAACTAGAAACTTCAGGGCCCAGGTACAAGAATCCATGAAGGCCCCCCCCCGGCCGTACAAAGCAGCATAATTGTTTTTGTTTTTTTCATAAAATGGGCTGAACATGGGCATGTATAAAATGTCCTCTCAAATTACAGCTGTACATATATGACTGTTTTAACTGGCTTGTTTGATTTGATCAGCTAGCTCCCAGTAGTGCATTGGTGTTTCTTTAACAAAGGATACAAAGAGAATGAAGCAACTTTGATAATAGCGGTAAATCGGACAGTTGTTTAAACTATCTGAATCATGAAGGAAACATTTTGGGTTTCATGTCCCTTTAACCTCACTTTGCCAACTAAAAGGTGACAGACAGGTTAAGGAGTCTTATAACCGCTGCTTCTTAACTTCTGTTTCAGGCAAGCATTCGCTGCTTCATAAATGGAGGCCATTATCACACATACACACAGCCATGCTCTTATATACTGTAACATTTCTATGCTTATGCTCACTCAATTGCACATTATTAAACACACACATGCACACTCACATACAGACATACTCTCATATGCATACTGTCACATATACACCGTCACATATACACCGTCACACTCATGCTGATACACACATTATTAAACACACACATGCACACTCACATACAGACATACTCTCATATGCATACTGTCACATATACACCGTCACATATACACCGTCACGCTAATGCTGATACACACATTATTAAACACACACATGCACACTCACATACAGACATACTCTCATATGTATACTGTCACATATACACCATCACGCTAATGCTGATACACACATTATTAAACACACACATGCACACTCACATACAGACATACTCTCATATGTATACTGTCACATATACACCGTCACGCTAATGCTGATACACACATTATTAAACACGCACAGGCACACTCACATACAGACATACTCTCATATGTATACTGTAACATATACACCGTCACGCTAATGTTGATACACACATTATTAAACACACACATGCACACTCACATACAGACATACTCTCATATGCATACTGTCACATATACACCGTCACGCTAATGTTGATACACACATTATTAAACACACACATGCACACTCACATACAGACATACTCTCATATGTATACTGTCACATATACACCGTCACGCTCATGCTGATACACACATTATTAAACACACACATGCAGACTCACATACAGACATACTCTCATATGTATACTGTCACATATACACTGTCACATATACACCGTCACGCTAATGCTGATACACACATTATTAAACACACACATGCACACTCACATACAGACATACTCTCATATGTATACTGTCACATATACACCGTCACGCTAATTCTGATACACACATTATTAAACACGCACAGGCACACTCACATACAGACATACTCTCATATGTATACTGTCACATATACACCGTCACGCTAATGCTGATACACACATTATTAAACACACACATGCAGACTCACATACAGACATACTCTCATATGCATACTGTCACATATACACCGTCACGCTCATGCTGATACACACATTATTAAACACACACATGCACACTCACATACAGACATACTCTCATATGTATACTGCCACATATACACCGTCACGCTAATGCTGATACACACATTATTAAACACACACATGCACACTCACATACAGACATACTCTCATATGTATACTGTCACATATACACTGTCACGCTCATGCTGATACACACATTATTAAACACAGACATGCACACTCACATACAGACATACTCTCATATGTATACTGTCACATATACACCGTCACGCTCATGCTGATACACACATTATTAAACACACACATGCAGACTCACATACAGACATACTCTCATATGTATACTGTCACATATACACTGTCACATATACACCATCACGCTAATGCTGATACACACATTATTAAACACACACATGCACACTCACATACAGACGAACTCTCATATGTATACTGTCACATATACACCATCACGCTAATGCTGATACACACATTATTAAACACACACATGCACACTCACATACAGACGTACTCTCATATGTATACTGTCACATATACACCGTCACGCTAATGCTGATACACACATTATTAAACACACACACAGGCACACTCACATACAGACATACTCTCATATGTATACTGTCACATATACACCATCACGCTAATGCTGATACACACATTATTAAACACACACATGCACACTCACATACAGACGTACTCTCATATGTATACTGTCACATATACACCGTCACGCTAATGCTGATACACACATTATTAAACACACACAGGCACACTCACATACAGACATACTCTCATATGCATACTGTCACATATACACCGTCACGCTAATGCTGATACACACATTATTAAACACACACATGCACACTCACATACAGACATACTCTCATATGTATACTGTCACATATACACTGTCACGCTAATGCTGATACACACATTATTAAACACGCACAGGCACACTCACATACAGACATACTCTCATATGTATACTGTCACATATACACCGTCACGCTCATGCTGATACACACATTATTGAACACACACAGGCACACTCACATACAGACATACTCTCATATGTATACTGTCACATATACACCGTCACGCTTATGCTGATACACACATTATTAAACACACACATGCACACTCACAGACAGACATACTGTCATATGCATACTGTCACATATACACCGTCACGCTAATGCTGATACACACATTATTAAACACACACAGGCACACTCACATACAGACATACTCTCATATGTATACTGTCACATATACACCGTCACGCTCATGCTGATACACACATTATTAAACACACACAGGCACACTCACATACAGACATACTCTCACACACATACAGCCACACTCGTATATTAGCGTATCATGGAACATTGAGGCCAGGTGAGTTGGTAGCAATATCCAAAAGAGACAGTAGTCAAGGACTAAAAGAGAAGGATGATAAAGGGAAATTATATCCAAATTGTTTCTTTCATGGTTCAGATAAAATATATGATTTTAAAGAACTTTCCAATTTACTTCTATTTTCTATGTTTCTTTTTTTCTGGTATTCTTTGTTAAAGAAGCAACAATACACTACTGGTAGCTAGCTGACTGCATAGGGTAAGCCAATAACATGATGAATTTGTGCGCAGCCACCAATCAGTAGCTCCTGAGCATACCTAGGTATGTTTTTAACAAAGGATATAAAGAGAACAAACCTAATTAGATAATAAAAGTAATTTGGAAAGTTGTTTAAAATCATTTGCTCTATCTGAATCAAATTTTGGGTTTCATGTCCTTGTAAGGTGATTAATGATGGAGTCTTGTTGCTGATAAGGAAATCTAAAACTGAAAGGGAAGGAAAGGGCCAGCGTATACACTTAAGGGCCATCCACAGGAAATCAACCATGCCCGGTAGAGGGCGTTAGTGCAGGGCAATAGAGCTAAAGGGCCATTATTTCTTAGGCACAAGGGTGGATCTAATAGAACAAAATTCTAAAGTTTTGCAGCTGGCAGTGCGAGTTGGGTTGGGATAGGAATTGCTTTGCCCCACATTCATTTAGGATAGGAGCAGCTACATGTACAGTAGCAGATTAAGAAACGGGGTAGGTGGAATTAAGCAACATACAAATACTATATTAGGGTAGAGAAGATGTGAAGCTATATATAAAAAAGATTTCATTTATCCTGCTTAAGTTGAAATTTGTTACATATTGAGTGGTTACTAACACTGTTGTTGTTTTTAGGGAGATGTTCATTGGACCGAAGCAAAGTTAGAGAGGCTCATTCAGAATGGGGTAGACAGCTGGGTTTCAGACAAGCCAACCTGAGATGGCTAGGGAATAGAGGGATAAGATGGAGGAAGCTAGTACCTACAAAACAAGGAGCAAGAAGAAGATGGGGAATACCACAAGTCCTTCTCATACATCTTGGAGGGAATGATATAGCAAGCGGCCCAGAGTTGAGAGAACAGATATCTTCAGTTGCCTAGGGATAGCATGGAAGGGAGTAAGAATAGTATGGTCCACCTTGATATCAAGACAGCATTGGAGGTGTGAGACTCAGAGTGCTAAATATAGAAACAGGAAAAAAGTCAATTAGACAGCAGGAAAGGCAGTAAATGGATAGGTTGCATGGTCCTGGAGCACCCAAACATCACAGCTAACAGAGAGGACTTATTCATGAAAGATAGTGTGCACCTGAATGATGTAGGAAATTACTTGTTTCTGGCAGACATTAAAGGAATTATTGAATAACTTCTAAGGTAAGTGTAGGTCACAAGGGGATTGGCAGAAAGTGAACACTATTTCCATCTAAAGGGGAGGAGAGGCCACAGCTTCATTTATTACTATTAGGAATTAAGAAACGAGCCACAAGGAGGAGGCAAAGACACCCCAGCCAAAGGTTTAAATACCTCCCCCACTTCCCTAATCCCCCAGTCTCATTCTTTGCCTTTCTTCACAGGAGGATGGCAGAGAAGTGCCGGAGATTTGATGTAGTCTCTTATGGAGGGTAGTACTCTTCACATTGGGACTGGAGTTTTAAATAGCCCTGTCAGCCTCTCAGTGAGAGCCTGGGCGAAAGTTAGAGTCCGGAGATGCAGGCAGAGTCTTTATGCGAAACCATCCCAACTCATATTAACAGCTCCACAAGCAATCAGCGTTGACAAGTTTCACTGCCTGCTTTCTACACTCAAGTCCATGTCAGGAGCGAGGCTGTTCCACAACGTAGATTCTCGTAAGATCGTTTCATTTTTTATTAATAAAGATAACATGGAAGACAGGGTCACAGTGTGACGCCTTTTATCTTTAAAGAATCAAGGGTTAATATTCCTGGAAAGGGGATTATTGAACAGGGGGGTTTATACATGATATTGTTTATTGTGTCATTGCTGCGTCATGTGCAAGATGAGACTCTGGCAACATGTGGAACTTTCAGGTTACTTGCGGGAATATTGCGCGGCCCTTATTGGCGCATTTTTTTCATTAGTGCAGGGGCGGTCCTGCCAGGCACTCCATGTGACCGGGTGTGCCTATCTCTCCTCCTCTGTTGATCTGTGGCATAGGAGACATAAAGGTTTCTGTAGTCCTGGTCCTAGGAGGTGGTGAGTGCCCCAGCCATTGGAGGTATAAAGGTGCCTTTTGTAAGTTAAGCTAGTCTGAACAAAAGCGCAAGCTATGGAGGACTCTGACGTGTTGGAGGGTTCTCCTTCTTTAACAAAGTCTCATTCCTGTCTTTATTGTGAGGAGGTCCTAGTAGATCAGCCTGCTCAACTATGTTCCACATGCCTTGATAAAGTTACGACATCTAAATGTAAATGGATGTCTAGTACTACTGAGCCGTCCACCTCTGAGGGTTCTTCGTCCTGTGAGGTGCGTTCTCTGTATTCATCTCCGATTGCACAGGCAGCGCCCCGTGGTCAAACCGTTACTCCTTCGGGAGAGATTCGTTGGCCATCAGACTTTGCGGACCAACTGGAATTGGCGGTTTCTAAAGTAATCCATGCCTTACCACGTTCTGCAAAGCTCAAGCGTAGAGTGTATCATGGCGGCGCGACCCAGGGTTTGTCTACGCCGATGGAAATCCCAGAGGCTCTATACGATGATGAGGCCCACTCCGACTCTTCAGAGGAGGCCCCTTCTGGTCGGAGTCTGTGTCATCTAAACCTCCGGCTGCGGAGGAGCCTGGTTTAAGGTTTAGGATGGAGAATTTGCGCTTTTTGCTGCGGCAGGTGCTTGCTACTCTGGAGGTTCTGGAACCTAAGATTCGGGAGGAACCGGCAATTCCTAAGCTTGATAAGGTATACGAGGACAGGGGGATACTTCCATCGACGAGATACAGGATAAGATTAAGGAGCTAAAGGTCGCCAATTCTTTCATCTGCAATGCCAATATGCAAATTATTCACCTGAATGCTAAGGTGTTTTTCTGTTTTAGCTTGCAGGTCTCTGTGGCTAAAATCTTGGTCTGCGGACATGACCTCCGCAGACCAAGATTGTTGTCCCTGCCTTTTCAAGGAAAGATCCTGTTCGGTCCAGGATTGGATTTGATCATATCCACGGTTACGGGAGGCAAGGGAGCTTTCCTACCGCAGCATAAGAAGGTTAAGCCTAAGGGATCTACTTTTCGTCCCTTTCGTGCGGACAAGGCCCAGCGCCAGCAGCCAGCCGCAAAAGTGGACCAGTCCAAGGGATCTTGGAAGCCGGCTCAATCTTGGTACAAGTCTAAGCATAGCAAGAAGTCCGCCGAGACGAAATCGACATGAAGGGGTGGCCCCTGACCGGTCTCCATATTAAGTAGGGGCAGATTATCTATATTCTCAGATGCCTGGTTGCAGGACGTTCAGGGCCCTTGGGTTATGGAGGTTGTCGCCCAGGGTTACAGAATAGGGTTCAGATCCCATCCGCCCCGGGGCAGATTTCTCCTGTCAAACCTGTTTTTAAGACCAGAAAAGAGAGAGGCCTTTCTAGAGTGTGTGAGAGATCTTACCTCTCTAGGGGTTATTGTACCAGTACCCCTAGCAGATAGGGGTCTAGGGTACTATTCAAATCTTTTTGTGGTTCCAAAGAAGGAGGGCATGTTCTGCCCGATTTTGGACCTAAAGTATTTGAACAAGTTTCTGAGTGTTCCATCGTTCAAAATGGAAACAATCAGATCTATCCTGCCTCTAGTTCAAGAGGGCAGTTCATGACGACTATAGACTTGAAGGACGCTTACCTTCATGTGCCATTTCACAGGGACCACTTCAGGTTCCTAAGATTTGCGTTTTTGGACTAACACTTCCAGTTTGGCCCTTTCTTTTGGTCTGGCGACGGCCCGAGAGTCTTCACGAAGGTTCTGGGGTCGCTGCTTGCAGTGGCCAGATCCAGGGGCACTGCAGTGGTGCCTTATCTGGACGACATCATAGTTCAGGCGCCGTCGCTCAGCCTCGCAGAGGATAATTTGAGGGCTCTCCTTCTTTTGCTACAATCTCACGGTTGGAAGATCAACTCAGGAAAGAGTTCCCTGGTTCACAGCAACAGGGTGGAGTTCCTGGGCACAATAATAGACTCTATGTCCATGAAAATATTTCTCACAGATCAGCAACGCAGGAAGCTTGTGTCCACCTGTCTTGCCCTTCAGTCCTCCACAAGCCCCTCGGTGGCTCAATGTATGGAGGTGATAGGTCTCATGGTTTCAAGCATAGATGTCATCCCATTCGCCAGGTTCCATCTCAGACCTCTTCAATTGTGCATGTTAAGACAGTGGAACGGTGATCATTCAGATCTATCACAGCTGATATCCATGGATACTCGAACTCGGAACTCCCTCTCTTGGTGGATCCGTCTGGAGCAACTGTCCATGGGGACATCCTTCTTGAGACCGTCCTGGGAGATTGTGACCACAGACGCCAGTCTGGCAGCATGGGGAGCTGTTTGGGGTGCCAGGATGGCACAAGGAAGATGGTGCCGGGGGGAGTCTCTCCTTCCGATAAACATCCTGGAACTCCGAGCAGTTTACAATGCTCTGAAGGCATGGCCTTCTCTGGGGTCGGTCAGATTCATCAGATTTCAGACCGACAACATTAACTCTGTGGCTTACATCAACCATCAGGGGGGTACGAGGAACTCCCTAGCTATGAGGGAGGTGTCTCAGATCTTGGAGTGGGCGGAGTCCCACAGCTACTCACTCTAAGCGATTCACATTCCAGGTGTGGACAACTGGGAAGCGGACTTTCTCAGAAGGCAATCCTTCCATCCGGGGGAATGGTCTATTCACCTTGAGGTGTTTGCGGAGATTTGTCACAGATGGGGAACGCCGGAGATAGATCTCATGGCGTCCAGATTCAATTGCAAACTACCCCGATACGAGTTGAGGTCCAGGGATCCCCAGGCAGAGCTGATTGATACCTTAGTGGTTCCTTGGGGATTCAGCCTAGCTTACATTTTTCCACCGTTACCACTTCTACCTCGTGTAGTGGCACGCATCAAACAGGAGCGGGCCTCGGCCATAATGATTGCTCCTTCGTGGCTGCGGAGGACGTGGTTTGCGTATCTGGTGGGGATGTCATCCTCTCCGCCATGTAGGTTACCCTGTCGCAGGGGTCTGCTGGAACAGGGCACTTATCAACATCGAAATCTAGATTCTTTGAGGCTGACTGCGTGGAGATTGAACGCCTAGTCTTGGCCAAAAGAGGCTTTTCTGAAAGTGTGATTGATACTCTAATTCAGGCAAGGAAGCCAGTCACTTGTCGCATCTATCATAAGGTGTGGAGGACTTACTTGTCCTGGTGTGAGAAGCAGGGATATCCTTGGCATAAGGTGAAGGTATCCATGATTCTTTCCTTTCTCCAAGATGGTTTGGAGAAGGGTCTTGCTGCTAGTTCCTTAAAGGGACAGATTTCGGCATTATCAGTCTTGTTGTATAGGAGACTCACTGAGCTCCCTGACATTCAATCATTTTGCTCTGTCTAGAATCAGGCCTGTTTTTAGACAGTCTGCTCCCTCATGGAGCTTAAACTTGGTCCTTAAGGTTTTGCAGAGGGTTTTGTTTGAACCTATGCATTCCATTGACATTAAGATTCTGTCCTGGAAGGTTCTTTTCCTGTTGGCTATTGCATCGGCGCGCAAAGTATCTGAACTGGCTGCCTTGCAAAGTGAGCCTCCTTATCTGGTGTTTCATGCGGATAAGGCTGTGCTTTGCACTGGGTTGGGGTTTCTTCCCAAGGTGGTGTCTAACCGTAACATCAATCAGGAAATAGTTGTTCCTTCTTTGTGTTCTAACCCTTCTTCTTTTAAGGAGCGGTTACTTCACAACCTGGATGTGGTTTGTGCCTTGAAGTTCTATCTTCAGGCTGCAAAGGATTTCAGGCAGTCTACATCTCTTTTTGTGGTGTATTCTGGGAAGTGCAAGGGGCAAAGGGCCTCTGCTACTTCTTTATCCTTTTGGTTGAGGAGTTTGATTCGCTTGGCTTATGAGACAGCAGGACATAAGCCTCCTCAGAGGATCACGGCTCATTCAACTAGAGCTATGGCTTTGTCTTGGGCCTTCAAGAATAAGGGCCTCTATGGAGCAAATTTGTAAGGCGGCTACTTAGTCCTCCTTACACACTTTTACAAACTTTTACAAATTCAACGCTTTTGCTTCTGCGGAAGCTGTTTTTGGGAGAAAGGTTTTGCAGGCTGTGGTGCCCTCTGATTAGGATATAAGAATAGATATTTCCAGCGCCTAAAAGCTACCACACATACTCCTCCCAAATAGCAAGATCTCCCAACCAGATCTCAAAAGAAAAAAAAAAATAAGCAATAGGGGAGCGCTAAAATAATCCCTTAGGGGGGACAGTAAGCTGAAGGTGGAATCAAATGGTATATCAAAAGGAATGCAAGGTATTTAAAATGTATACATATTTAATCAAATTACATTAAACCAATTTACACATATAACATAGACGTCATCATAAAAGACAATATTAAAAAACAATGGTCACAGTGAATAAAAGATTTATACATTTCTTTATAAAATCTTTCTAAAATCAAGATAAGATTTATAAATGTCTTTATAAAATCTTACTAAAATCAAAATAAGCGATGGTAGTATAATTGGAAGCTATACAATGGAAGCTACCCGAGAATAGCAATATCAGAGTATAGGTTATGGAAAACAATATAGTGATATAAAGTGAATAGTCTTATCTAAACAAAATATAACACACCAAATATTATGAGCAATATAAATCCAGGATTAATCCAAAAAGATGGTAAATTGTCCAAAAGTATATATGTCCCAAAGTATATATGTCCCAAATTAGTATCCAAATGAGTGTCCAAATATTGTGTGTAGAAAAAATCTGTGAAAATGCAAAAAATGTGAAAAAGTGTAAAACAAATACTAAAATTAAATGAAAAAATATATATATAAATGATAAAAAATTTAAAAAAATTAAAAAATGAATGAAGTATGAAAAAATATATATAAAAAAGAAAAAATGACCAAATAATTTTTTGAACAAAAGATCGGTGTACACCTAAAACTGTGATAATTTCAGTGTCAATAAAAATACATCAATAGAAAATCTTGATTGGTGTGACTGTTCTTAAAGTGTGAGATAATCCTTATGTGATCCTCAAATAATACGGTGTCCTAAGATCAAATATTCTACTATAATCATCTGATAGATATTTCTCTTTGGGTGTAAGTGATAATGGCTTTCTGTCAAATGAATATTCCTGATGGTGGAATAACTTCCAATATCCTAAAATGAAATAAAAAACATAGTGCAATATTGCTACTAAAGGAAAAGTATTGTGCTTACCAGTGAAACCTGAGCCGTGATATCAGTAATTCTACGCGTTTCGGTCCTAAACCTGGACCTTTCTCAAGACTGATACCGGCTTAAAAAACATACCTTAAATAGGATTACCCAGCTAATTGCTGATTCTTAAAAATCGCACCCAACACTCGTTAATGGCGCCAATTATTTTGTGCATACCCTGGAAGAGATACTCAGTCTCTACGTACTTCCGCCTCTAAGGTCCGATTGCCCAAACTGAAACCACTCTCCAACTGACGCTGTACCGAAAGTAGTTTGATTGACACTATACCGGAAGTGGCGTTATATAGCTAAACAACCGGAAATAGCGTCATATTCTGTATATGTACTTCCGAGTAATCGCTGTTACTTTTGTGTAATGGTATCCGGTTAGGCATCTTACGTAACACTAGGACAATTCACCATCTTTTTGGATTAACCCTGGATTTATATTGCTCATAATATTTGGTGTGTTATATTTTGTTTAGATAAGACTATTCGCTTTATATCACTATATTGTTTTCCATAACCTATACTCTGATATTGCTATTCTCGGGTAGATTCCATTGTATAGCTTCCAATTATACTACCATCGCTTATTTTGATTTTAGTAAGATTTTATAAAGAAATTTATAAATCTTATCTTGATTTTATAAAGAAATTTATAAAACTTTTATCCATTGTTTTTTAATATTGTCTTTTATGATGACGTCTATGTTATATGTTTAAATTGGTTTTATGTAATTTGATTAAATATGTATAGATTTTAAATACCTTGCATTCCTTTTGATATACCATTTGATTCCACCTTCAGCTTACTATCCCCCCTAAGGGATTATTTTAACGCTCCCCTTTTGCTTATTTGCCCTCTGATTAGGGTCTGCCTTTTTTACCCTCCCTGTTTCATTCAGTGTCCTCTAGAGCAGTGTTTTTCAACCAGTGTGCCGTGGCACACTAGTGTGCCGTGAGAAATCCTCAGTTGTGCCGCAGCAGACTGACAACAGTGCGGGGGTGTCCCTCTTTCAAATTTTGAAATATTGGGAGGTATGTGACAGGCTCATCAGGCATCATTTACAACCATGACATTGACATTCATTCACAGACAATCATTATGATTGTTTGTGAATGAATGTCAATATGTCATGTATAGTTTGTAGGAGGCATGGCATGACAGCACAGTACAGTGTGTATATATATATATATATATATATACTGTATATATATCCTGTATTAGGCTACAATGTGTGATTTTGTAAAATTTGGGATGGTGGTGTGCCACAGGATTTTTTAATGTAAAAAAGTGTGCCACGGCAAAAAAAAGGTTGCAAATCACTGCTCTAGAGCTTGGGTATTTGCTCCCAATAGTAATGAATGAAGCAGTGGACTCTCCTCCCCTTTAGAGGGAAAACAAAAATTATGCTTACCTGATAATTTAATTTCCATCAAGGGGAAGAGAGTCCATGGCTGCCGCCCATATCTCCAAAGGGCGGACCTAAATTATTATTTTTTTCTCATCTTCTGGCACCATTTATACCCTGATATTTCTCCTACTGTTCCTTGTTTCCTCAGCAGAATGACTGGGGATGAGGGAAGTGGGGGAGATATTTAAGCCTTTGGCTGGGGTGTCTTTGCCTCCTCCTGGTGGCCAGGTTCTTAATTCACAATAGTAATGAATGAAGCCGTGGACACTCCTCCCCTCGATGGAAATGAAATTATCAGGTAAGCATAATTTTTGTTTTTTATGTAGTTGCAGTGGCTTGTGCGGGGCTGTTTGGTGGGCCTGTGGCATACAGGGGTTTTCGGTGGAGACTGCTTGATCAAACTGGATTCCCTTTTATGCTGTGGGTTCCTGAGCTGCCCCTTTCCTGCCGCCTTGCTACAGATGGTGCTAGGTCTTGCCACGTGAGGTGTGGGACCCTATTCAATGCCATGCTTACTATTTGGTTGCATTGGTTTATGATTTTCATGATTGATGATAATTTAATTTGGTCATTCATTATTCAGTCATAAAAGGTAATGGTTTGGCTTATAATTAATCAATGTGACCTTTCCAATTTTCATCCAAGAAACAGTGTCAATGTGTTTATTTTTGGTAATTTTAATACAAATTAGTTGGTTAACGTAAAGGAAAGAAAAAGGGTTTAATAGGGAGGTAATAAGGGGAAGGTGCAAGCAACTAGGAACCTCTAATCCCTTACAGACTGCCACACAATGCTGTATCAGAAGTGGCAATTGAAGGTGACAGGTTCTCTACATGTCTGCCTGCAATCTTGATACAGTTTTCACATCTGGTCAAGCTATGCAGGTACTCATTGTGCTCCAGGTTACAACACCAATCACACCAATATCTGTGACTACGTGTTCCACATACCTTAATATCTCCCAAATGTGTGGCTAGGTATTAGGGACTTAGAAGGTTGAGAGGGGCTGTCACCATTTTGTGGTTGGGACTGTGTCAGAAGGGGTCAAGGTCACCAGTGGATAGTAGGTGGGATTGTGTGTATAGTGGACTGGCAATCGTGTGTGAAAGGGTGGTTTGTGGGCGTATCTAGGTGGTCTATGGGCGCATCTAAGGAAAATTCTGCAAATAGGGGACATATCACTGTCTCAGAGGGACAGTGGGGCAAAGCTCAGAAATAAGGACAGTTTGTTGGTTGCAGTCAAAAGGGATGCTGAAGTTTGGGTACTGAGCATCCCTTGGTTTTTTTCAGCATTTATACCGAGCATGATAAAAACATTAAAACAATAAGGGAACTGTATACCTTAGCAACTGCTGCTCTTTTGTACATAAAAAACACTCACTAGACAACAGAATCTATCTTGTCAATTGTCATTAAAAGTGCTATAAATTTTGCTGAAGTTTGG
The DNA here is from genome assembly GCF_027579735.1 of Bombina bombina. Classification (NCBI taxonomy): domain Eukaryota; kingdom Metazoa; phylum Chordata; class Amphibia; order Anura; family Bombinatoridae; genus Bombina; species Bombina bombina. The sequence continues at coordinate 969,572,434 of NC_069501.1, read as the reverse complement.
GTACTCGTTCCCCTTACTCGCTTTACGTATAAAAGTGCAATTTCTCACCACTTAGCAAATCCGGTCCTGCGGTTACGCCACATTTACATCTCTGTATATATTAAGCCATACTCTGCAATATCACTAGACAGCAGCAGATGGCGCTTAAAGTTTTACATTCCACAGTGCACTTTTACGCCAATCAAAGCAGTCACTAGAGCCAATAAGCATCGTGCATGGGCGGGGCGTGAGCTGTGCGCTCTGGGTGAATGGAGCTGTGCTCAGTGTGGGCAGCGAGTACAAAGGATGGGTTCCCAGGACTTGTTGCTGGACTAACGGGGGCGCGCAAGGGAGGAGGGGGGTACACCCAAAGTTTGGGGAGCGGTGTACTTGAGGGGTCCCAAAAATGGGGAACGCTGAGAGCGTAGGGGGAACCCCTGGGACCACCCTACTACCCCTAAAAGTCCCTATGCCGGAGCCTGGAGAGCTAGAGGAGAGATTCGCGCTGGTTCTGGTGAGTCCATTACATATTCATTAGACCTGTACTATGATAATTCTCTGGGGTAACATTGCCCTGACTAAGTAGGAGATGAGTCGCAGAGAAAAAGTGTGCAACAGTTATCAGCTGGAGTGCAAATATAGTAAATGATAACAATGTGATTTGCCCTAGATGTGGCGATAGGTCTCATGCAAAGAGTGACAATGTGATGTACCTAAGAGCGTCCAGATCCACTATAATAATAATAATGGTTTGGTAAAGAGTGGCACTTAAAGAATAAGCCATTAAGCAAATAAAAAGCTTTACTTTTTTTCGCTAAAACATTTATTTTTCCAACTTTATGCTTAAATAAACTTGTGTGACGAGGAAATCCTTAACTAAATACATGGTTTTACTTAGCCAAACAATAGGTTGCAGCTGTCTGGGATTTTATAGCTGATGTTTAAGATGGTTTTGGATATTATGGTTCATTTTCAGATTCTATGCAAATGTTATTGTTTCTCAAGGGTGAATTGTTTGCTTGAGCTCCATCCCTGCCCCGGTTATGTTCGGGTTAGTAAACCTAGCTGTGATGTCTGTATGCTCTTGTTGCCACTTTGTCTCCATAAAGTGGAGTCTGTCTGGATGAAATTTCCTTCCGTATCTCTGTAGGGTCTGTGTGGATTAGTTTTTGCAAGTCTTTTATATTTAGGTTACATTTTGATTCCTTGTCTCCCTTTACTGCTCTTGGTTATTATTGCTATTTGCCTATTTTGCTGTGCTAACAGGTTTCCATCTGTTTAGGTAAAGCTGGGTTATAGGTTAGTAAAGTCAGGTTTTTTTTTTTTTTCTGTTTATAGAATTTTTTTTTTTTCCTTGCTCCACTCTGAGGTCTCTTTGGGATTTGAGGAATTTGTGAAGAACTCTATAGAGGGGGCGTGTCCCAAGGCAGCTCTAATACTCCGTTATTATAATGCACATCTACTTACTGACATGTCTGTGCTGTCATCAAAGTGCTTTACTTATCCGTGACTCACAAAGTTATTATTCCTTATTTGTAATAATTCAGCATATTCTGTAGCCATTTAGGGATACAATGAATATAGGATATAAATATGACATTGGTTATTCAGACCAATACATAAATTCCTTAGAGAGCTCACAATCTAAATTTCAAAGCCTGGGATTATAATGATGATGTATAATTAATAATACTTAAGATCTTTTAATAATAAATAATATTGTGTAAAGTCATTTATAGAAGAATATGGATATTAACCATTGCCTGCCAAAAAAAGCAACAAACCTCTGGAAGACTATAGGTTAATTATATCGGTTTTCCATCATGAAGATTTAGGAAAGTTAGACACACAGACACCAAAAAAAAAATGCAACAGACTCAAAATATGTGTGACAGTTCATCATACAATGAGTAATCTAGCCTAAAATTCATTTGCCTCCATATGATCATATACACAGCTTATGAGGTTAATTTCCCCATGGCATACGTTACTACCCCATTCTATTTAGTAGTATTTCAAATGGATAATGTCATTGCTGACTTTACTGATATTTTGGCATTATATATTGTAGTTGGCACAGTTTGTCATGGGATATGTTAGGTGTATTCACTGTGGTTCGTGCAGAGTAGCATGATGGTGCACTTTAGCTGACACATTTGAAAATCTATCTTTTTCTGAATCGGCACTGGGATCCCCTTTTCTTTTGGCCCATATACCCACTTTTTTTGGGGGGTGGGGGGCTATGAACTATGAAACCCATCAGGGTTTTTAAGCATGTAGTGCACTTCATTTATTGATATACCCCATAGACTTTTAATTATTAAGTAATTAAAGTAATATTTTAAGAACCATTGAGTTTGCAGATATTCTGACTGCCAAGAGAAAAACCTGTACTAAAATATTTCTATTCCTATTCTTAAAGCATCTTCTCTCCTGCTGGATGACTGCTGCAAATGCAGTATTTATTACTGTATTTTAAAGAGTAGCTTCTTTTTTTTAAAAAGCTGGTAACAATCTTTTGTCTATGATTAAGGCCATAGTAAGGGATAAGGGAACCAGTGGCAGAACAAAAAGACTTGTATGCTGCCTAAACTAAAGAATTTGAAAATAAAGTTGGTGGCTTATAATGACACTTGTCCCTAGGAATAGGGTTAAAGCTGAAAGGCAAAAGTATGGGTAATATCACATTGTGTCTATGCACATTTTTTCGACTGTTAAAATAAAATACAGTTGCAAATATACAAATCTGGAATTTTCAAATCCAGAATTAAATCTTAAAGCCAAAGTTGGTTGTTAATATTTTTTTAAAAGATATTTTTCCCCAACACTAAGTCACAGTCCTCTATGCCCACATATTTAATTTATTTATTTGTTATAAAATGCAAATGTTAGTTTATATTTATTAAAAACAGCAACTATTACTTTTCTAATTACAATACTGTACTTTCTTTCTTCTGGTACTATGTATATGTATTAAAATGTTATAAAATTGCCTTTAAATTTCATGTAATCCGTATTATTACATGTAGATATTGCCTAATTTACATAAGGTATTATTTACACTTGGGGCCAGATGGTCTAAAACTCGCCGCTCATGTGAGATGATCTAATATGTCCTGTCAGTATGGTGAGATGAGGTCCATTAAAGAGCTTTAGAAACACGTATTTTACCTTGTGAGATGTTTATCTCACTATGCAGGGCTCTGTATGTGAAAGACTCCTAAGTAACAAATAAAAGGGCTTAAAAAAAAATAAAAATAAAATCCAAAGTTTTTGTGTAATATCTCTCCATGATGGCGAGTTTTTGATCATCAGGGCCGTTTGGTGTCATCTCCTTCCCAAGCTGTCCTATCTTACTGATACAAATATACATATATTCCAATATCCAAACTATTCCAAAATACTAAACTTTTCCGGTCCCAAGCAGTTTTGATAAAGGATTTTGTACCTGTACATGTTAATTTGCTGTCCCATCCGAAAGTACTGCACTAAATATTTATAAGAAATTGATACCACGATTAGATTGTTGTAAAAATATAGTAGTGTCTCTCTTTAGCGATTCCTGTATTATTCATACCTTTGTTGAAATTTGACTACAGTTTACAACAAACTGTTAAAGGGACATAATACTCATATTCTGCGTCACTTTCAAGTGTTTAAACATTTGGGTATTATGGCCCTTTAAACAAATATGTACCATGTGAGAAAATCATAATATAAAAACTATTCCTGCGACGTCCTGTGTTGTATTTAAGAAGAATTGCCTGGAGGAGGGAAAGGAGTGGCTATTATCTATTGTTTTGCTGTTTTTCCTGTTCTTTGCCCAAACGAATAAAGCATTAAACTACTAGACAATTGGTAAAGAACTTCAGACACATTCAGCATAGTTTAAGTAAAACATAAGGAAACAATATACTTTCATTTGAAAACATCTAAATGAGAAAGCCCCAGTGGTTTTACCCCACAGGGGTTCTGCCATAACAGAAAGGGCCATGGCATTGATATTTACATTGTTATATTAAAGGGACACGAAACCCACAATTGTTCTTTCATTGTTCAGATAGTTTGTCATTTTATTTACTTCCATTATAAAATGTTCTTCGTTCTCTTTGTATCTTTTGTGGAAAAGGAGGGACGTAAGCTCAGGAGTGTGCACATGCCTGGAGCACTATGTGGCAACAGTTTTGCAAGAATGGTATACATTAGCAAGAGCATTAGATGGCAGAGCTATTTCCTACCATCTAGTGCTCCAGACACCTACCTAGGTATCTCTTCAACAAAGAATACCATGGGATCAAAGCAAATTTGATAATAGAAGTAAATTGGAAACTATTTCTTTTTAAATTGTACGCTCTGTCTGAGTCACAAAATATTTTTTTCGGGGGTTTTATGTCCCTTTTAAATGCTAGACCTTTCCATATAGTATGCATGCATATGTGTCTATCAGATCTTTTCCCTGGATGGTGAAGATTAGTAATAGTTTTCTATCCATGGGTATGAGGAAACAACATTTCAGAAACATGGTATGGGAATTATCCCTTTAGTCTAAATTAGTTTAAATTGGGGCGTTGAATCACCGGTAGCTCTGAGTGATGACTCTTAACAGTTTTATGAAATGGGTTCAAAAGGTTTACATAAGTTAATTTCCCGATAATCACTAACCATATGTGCACATATTCTATGTGATTTTTATAGCCACTCAACTTACTGTTGATACTTTTGATTTGTTATTTTTTTTTATTTAAAATATAAGAGAGGGCATCATTGAGGACTACCTAATCTGAAGCAATGTCCACAAAAAAGAAAAAAGCTTTTTAAACGGTAAAAGACTAATCCTTCATGGAAATGCATAACCTGCTGAAAACACTTAGGGAAATTAAACACCTCTTGCTTTTGTGCAAAAATTGGGCTTTGTCTCATACTTCCTAGAGAGATAAAAAAGCAAATACCTGTAAACTAGATTTTTACAATGCTGCAAATGGTCTAATCCAGCTATTTGATTCACAGCATAGCAGGTTTATAGAACAGGGTCTGGCAACCCTTTATGAGCGCTGTGCCAAAGTAATACTATAATGTGACCATGAGTGCCAGCCTTATGTATAAAGAGCCCCAATATCAGACTGGTCTCCAGGCTCAGCTGCTATTATGTTAGCCACATATCCGTGTCAGATCAGACCCTTGGCCCCACAACAGATCAGACCTAGTCTTAGTCACCTGGTTCTCAAGGTCCTCTGTTAGCTCTTTCCCCCATGCCTCCCCAGTTGCAATCTGTTGCTTTGGGTTCCCTAGCATGTAGTGTGATGTTTCTCAACTACTAACTGTACATGGGGTCTGTCTTTGGGTGAGGATGAAGAGCAGTTAAACACTAGGTCTGGCTGCCTCCTACATGGCAAAGATATGACAAGGGTGGAACCAAAGGCTGTCTCAGTCCACAGTGCACCGCTCCAAGGGCTATTATAAATGATACTGTTGGAACCTGTTGGCGCTCTACAAATACCTGATGATAATAATACATGTAAGTTGTAACATAGGCCGCTAGCCCGTTTATACAATTTGCTTGTTGGTCTCTTTAGGGAGTGCAGGCAAAAGCAAGAGGTGTTTTAATGTCATTTTATCCCTTTCTAAACATCAAAAGCATTATTAAATATACCACCTCTCTATTATATCTGCTTCAGTGATTTGCTATCATATTAGCATCTCTTTGAATTGGTTCTCACTTTACAGTACTGAAATGGATTACTGATATTAATATAGAATATTTCTGTATTTCCTCATCACGTATGTAGTATATGTGTTGGCACCTGTTAATAACAGGCATGTTGTTGTGATACCTAGTCTTATACCAAGAACAAAACTCTAGTACATTATCTTTTCTCACTGACACTTTTCCCTTTTATCTCTGAATGGGTTTCTGGGTTTTCCCTTGTTTGCTCTTGTAATTTTTGGCATGAGCTAATATGGAAAGTTCACAATTTCTCACAGTGTTGTGTTTTTTTTTTTTCTATGAGAAAGGAGGAAGTTTATAAAAATTATATAATTCAAAGGGGATTTTATCTGTTCATAAATATGGTCATGGATTTTAAATCTTTATTAACTGAAACATACACACTTTTTTTTTTTTCTTCTATTTTTAATACATTTGAATCCTTTGTTTTACCAGGGTTTACAAACTCATTTATGTTATATTATATAGCAGACTTGCCTGTTTTTTTAAATTCATATTAGCTCATGAAAACTTTACTATGTTGACAGGGATTGGCATATTATGATGAATTCTAAATACCTTGAATTGTGATTGGTTGTCTAGGTCTTAGTTTCTGAATCTAGGATACTTGCACCCCTCTGGGGTATTACGGCCACTGGCACTTAGGGTACACTAGGGCTAGCCTTATATTGTTTTTGTTTGTTTCAGGTAAATGTGTCATGTCAAAGTACCATACTGAAATGGTTAATCAAACTAACTATTCCAAATGAAAGCATGCCATAAGGAAATAAGGCAGATAAATGTTTGACATGAAGTCTTTTTAAAATTGCTGAATCATCAATTGTATGCCCTATCTGCCTTGTGAAAGAAAAAAAATAGGTTTCATGTCCCTTTTTAAAATTTAAACCTTAATATTTATGCATTTTCTCCGGACCATAGGAAAATCTAGATATGAACTGTGAGGCATTTTTTTAATTCTTTATCAGTTATGTGCACTACAAAGGACATAGAACAGTTATCCAACATTGTTAGTTGGATCTTCTGCATTGAGCAATATTTATTTATTTCAACCAATCCAAAGCAATTCTTAGAATTAAGCAAAATGACGTAATTGTGAAATTTGGTAGGCCTAAACTTCCTAGCTTATCACTGTATAATTTAGTCAAGGCTATTTTTGGTTTCTTTTCCTTCCAAAAAAAAAGTCAGAATTTTCTATTTTTTTTATTTAAATGATCTGAAGTAAGTCATTGAGCAATAATTGACCTTGGATAAACTGTTTTAGGTAATATACATAAAATATCTTCGTTTATACTCTATAATGAGAAGAAAACATTTGTCTGACACACCTGACATTTTGTGAATGTAATGCTATGGGTGGGCTGAAAGGGGCAGTTAACACCTTGGGATTTGTATATAAAACGTTTAGGTATACACAATGAAACTACTTTGCAATACATTTTCATTATTTATTTTGGACCCTTTTTATGTAATTTAGCTCTGAAAATTGAAATTGGCTTCTTGAAAAAAAGCAAATGGTGGGTAGTTTGGCTATTAAAAAAAAAATAATTGCAGTAAAAATGTTTTTTTAAAAAAAAATAAAAAAAAAAATTAAAAACACGTTAATACTAGGCTGATATTACTCTATAGCAATACAACAAAAAAAGTCTTGTAATTACAAGGTGATTACTGACCCTTTAAAATAAGCTTTTTGTTAGTTAACCCTTTAAGTGCGCATAAAAACATGTGGTTGTCATCTGCACAATGTATTTACCACGGATGACGACCATGTGTCCTCATGTTGGGGATGGGGTGTTTTTCAGAGCTAATCACGGCCCCCCTCTCACTCTTACCTAATCCTTGGTGCTCTAGGGCTCAGCATGGCCCAGGGAATCCGCATGTGCGTGGTAACGTCGCCAAGCCCTGGAAGCCCAGAAGTGTCAGCAAGATGAGGAGGGCTTCAGGAAGCTAAATTTAGTGGTTAGTGTGCAACTTCATTTAAAGGGACATTATACACTAGATTTTTCTCTGCATAAATGTTTTGTAGATGATCCATTTATATAGCCCATACAGATTTTTATTTTTTTTTAATTTTTTTTAAAGTATAGTTTTGCTTATTTTTATATAACATTGCTCTGATTTTCAGACTCCTAACCGAGCCCCAAAGTTTTAGGAGAATACTGATGTATACCTACTCCAGCTTGCTCCTGTTTGTGTAAAGGGTCTTTTCATATGCAAATGAAGGGGGTGTCTGCTATTTCCCACTTGCAGTGGGTGTTCCAGCTACCTATTTAACAGAGCTGAACTGGGAACTTTTATTGTTTCTAAGTAAGTTTTAAAACTGTTTTATACTGGATTTTTATATCCGTATCTGTGCATATTATTCTTTATAGAAGTGTCTTACATGCAGTAAAATTAGTGTATACTGTCCCTTAAGCCCTAAAAACCTCTGAGATCCACGTTTGAATGACAATTTTATGCTCTTTCAAACAGTGTGTGCCTTGTAAATTTAAAGGGACACTAAACCAAAATATTTCCTTCACAATTCAGATAGAGAATACAATTTTAAACAACATTCCAATTTACTTCTATTATCTAATTTGCTTCAGTCTTTAGATATCCTGTTTTCAAGAAATAGCAATGAACATGGGTGGGCCAATCACACGAGGCACCTATGTGTAGCCACCAATCAGCAGCTACTGAGCCTTTCTAGATATGCTTTTCAGCAAAGGTTATCAAGAAAATGAAGCAAATTAGATAATAGAAGTAAATTAGAAAGTTGTTTTAAATGACATGCTCTTTCTAAATCATGAAAGAAAAAAATTGGGTTTCATGTTCCTTTAAGTATAAACACTTAACATAAAATAATGGTATAGTTTAAAAGATATAGAATATGTGTGGGTTTCTCACTGACAAAATGACCTATAGTAGGGTCTAAATATAAACCGCATCTAAAAACCGCAAAACAGTACAGCACATAGGTGGGAATGGCCAGGAGTTAAAGGGAAATTAAACCAAAAATGTTTCTTTCATAATTTTCCAATTTTCTTCGTTCTCTTGGTATCTTTTGTTAAAAAGCAGGGATGTAAGCTCATGAGTATACACATGTCTGGAGCACTATATTGCAGCAGTTTTGCAAGAATGCTATCCATTTGCAAAAGGACTATTTTCTGTCACCTACCTATGTATCTTCAACACAGAATATCATGGAAGAAAAGCAAATTTCGTAATAGAAGTAAATTGGAAACTTTTCTTATTTTATGTTCTGTCTGAATCACAAATGAAAATTTGAGTTTCATATCCTTTTAATACTCTGTTACAATATGTTACCTGTTTATAACCTATTTCTGATTTACATTTATTAATTTCTGAATTAGTTAAAGCAGTGTTTTTCAACCAGTGTGCCGTGGCACACTAGTGTGCCACGGCAGACTGACAACAGTGTGACATATTTTTTAAACTTTGCTTGTTTTTTACTCCCAGTGCAGGGGTAGTTTGTAGGAGGCATGGCATAACAGCACAATACATACAGTGTGTGTGTGTATGTGTATATATATATATATATATGCTGTATTAGGCTACAATGTGTGATTTTTTTTTTTTTTTTTAATTTTGGGATGGTGGTGTGCCACAGGATTTTTTAATGTAAAAAAGTGTGCCACGGCAAAAAAAAGGTTAAAAATCACTGAGTTAAAGGACTAGTCAACACAGTAGATTTGCATAATCAACAAATGCAAGATAACAAGACAATACAATAGCACTTAGTCTCAACTTTAAATGAGTAGTAGATTTTTTTTTTCTGACAATTTTAAGTTATGTCTTTTTCCACTCCCCCTGTACCATGTGACAGCCATCAGCCATTCACAAACGCATACACACTTATTCTTGCACGTGCTCAGTAGGAGCTGGTGACTCAAAAAGTTTAAATATAAAAATACTGTGCACATTTTGTTAATAGAAGTAAATTGGAAAGTTGTTTAAAATGGCATGCTCTATCTGAATAATGAAAGTTTAATTTTGTTTGAGTGTCCCTATAAGTGTTTACAGTTTAATGCCACAGAACCAATAAAAACAATCCTATATAATTATGTTGGCTTTTACACCAGTACAAATGTCATGGTTTTTGTTAGTTTGAGAAGCATTGTATGAACATATCTAGTCATTCTCCATTGCTTTACAACACTGCTTCATAACTCCTGGATGGATTTTACCACTGGCTCATGATTATTATTTTTTATTTTGTGTTTATTTAATTACATTTATCTTTAAACAAAACAATTTATATGGTGCCGTTGGTTTCTCAGTTTTCTTTCTGTCTCTTAAAAAGACATTACAATCAAAGGAAAATTTCTAATGCATTTTCATAATTTTGTTTTGCCTGGTTTTCCTGTAATTTAATAATAAAAAAAAAAAATCAGTTTTCCACTCTCTTCAGAGAAGCAGAAATGCATAACTGGGGAAATTAGAACCCTTACCCTCCTATATGCTGAATAATGATTGTTTGATATGTGTAGTGCACTAATATCTATCATCTAGTTTGTAAGTTCCCATGGGAATAGGGCCCTCAATTTCCCCTGTGTTTGTCTGTAAAATGTTGTCTTTTATTGTATTGTTTCTCCGTTGTACTTTTACTTTTGTACCCATGGGCAACGCTGCAGAATCTGTTGGTGCTTTATAAATAAAGAATATTAATAATCTGTCCCTCATTGGCCACAGTAATGAAGATAAGAAACAATGCTTTTTAAAGGCTATGTCCCTTGTATGCAGAACAATGGAAATTTAGCCAACAAGTTGACGGTGTTAAATGTTTTTATTGTATTTTGTCTGAAGTTTTTTTTTTTCAAATACAGAACTTCATTACTGATCTATGAATAATAATAAAAAGCATGAATGACAATTGTACAGTTACATTAATCAAGCCCTGCTTTATGTTGTACAGTGCAACATTTAGACCATATCTTAGACAAGAGTTTAAAGAGCTTGCTAGTGATTCTGCCTAAAGGGTTAATATACAATCCCAGTTGATTGTATGGGTTCTGATGCATTTCCTGGCTTGCAATGGATTTGCTTCCTGCCAAGCTTCAGTTTGTAAAAGAGCAGTCCCACCAGAGAGACCACATTAAGCAAACAGCTATTTATCTATAATCTTGCTTGCAATTAAAAGGCCTAAAGCTACTGCTCTGATAGGCTCCTAATGTCAAAACAGACAGTGCTTGTCCTCTTTTATAAAACTCTACAAAATGATTCTCTTCCTCGCTTAAAGGAACATCATGCAAGGACAGGCGTTTGTAAACAATTCTCTAAGTTTATCACATTGGCTCTTATGCTGAGCAGTTCTATGTAGGCATTTAAAGGTATATAGTTTTTAAACTTTTATTAAAGGGACAGTCTACACAAAATTTGTTATTTTTTAAAAAGATAGATAATGCCTTTACTACTCATTCCCCAGCTTTGCACAACCAACATTGTTAGATTAATATACTTTATAACATTTAAACCTCTACATTTCTGCCTGTTTTAAAGGCTCTATTGATAGCCTCTTAATCACATGCTTTTGTATTTGCTTTTCACAACAGGAGACTGATGGTTCATGTGGGCCAGATAGATATTATTATGATCACGCCCAAGGAGTTATTACACAGTGCTAAATGCAAGACAATAGATAATAAATAGTCATGTGATCAGGGGGCTATCAGAAGATGCTTAGATACAAGGTAATCAGAGGTAAATAGTATATTAATATAACTTTTAGTGTTGGTTTTGCAAAGCTGTGGGATGGGTAATATAGGGATTATCTGTCTTTTAAAACAATAAAAATGATATTGTAGTCTGTCCCTTTACGTATTGAAGAAATAAGTGTAATGTTTTTGTTTCTATCACCTAATCGGCAAGCGCCATGTAGAAACCTAGGTCTTCCTTATCTTACCTCTCCTGGTGAGGGCAATTAGGGATCTATAAAGTAATTGCTGTATGGAAAGCAACAACATTGACATTTTATTTGTGATTGTTTAAAGTCCCCTTAACATTCTGTATTTCACACAGCCATTGTTTGCACACTTTAACTGTCCCTACTTGTACTCAACAGAAGAGATTAGATAAGGGGAATTAGAAAACCCTCAATTTGCAGAGTTGAAATAAAATAGGGGAAAAACTTTAATAGTATATTGCAAAGTTTTATTTCTACACATAATTAACAATTGTATATTAGAATGTCAAAGTGTTCAATGTCTTTTAAAGGGACAGTAAACTGTAAAAGTGTTCCCTTAACGTGTTTCCAATTACTTTTTATATCCGCTGCAGAGTATAAAATGAATGAGAAATTGCTCCTTTGGGTTCATTTTTGTATACAGGTGAAACTCAAAAAATTAGAATATTGTGCAAAAGTTAATCTATTTCACTAATGCAACTTAAAAGGTGAAACTAATATGAGAGAGACTCATTCCATGCAAAGCAAGATAGTTCAAGCCGTGATTTGTCATAAATGTGATGATTATAGCTTACAGCTCATGAAAACCCCAAATCCACAATCTCAGAAAATTAGAATATTACATGCAATCAATAAAACAAGGATTGTAAATACCTGTAGAACAATATCGGACCTCTGAAAAGTATAAGCATGCATACTGTATGTACTCAGTACTTGGTTTGGGCCCATTTTGCAGCAATTACTGCCTCAATGCGGTGATGCATGGAAGCTATCAGCCTGTGGCACTGCTGAGGTGTTATGGAAGACCAGGATGCCTCAATAGCGGCCCTTCTGCATTGTTTGGTCTCATGTCTCTCATCTTTCTCTTGGCAACGCCCCATAGATTCTCTATGGGGTTCAGGTCAGGCGAGTTTGCTGGCCAATCAAGCACAGTAATCCCACGGTCATTAAACAAGGTTTTGGTGCTTTTGGCAGTGTGGGCAGGTGCCAAGTCCTGCTGGAAAATTAAGTCAGCATCCCCATAGAGCTCGTCTGCGGAAGGAAGCATGAAGTGCTCCAGAATCTCCTGGTAGATGACTGCGTTGACCCTGGACTTAATGAAGCACAGTGGACCAACACCAGCAGATGACATGGCTCCCCAAATCAACACAGACTGTGGAAACTTCACACTGGACTTCAAGCATCTTGCAGTGTGTGCCTCTCCATTCTTCCTCCTTACTCTGGCTCCTTGGTTTCCAAATGAGATGCAAAATTTGCTCTAATCAGAAAAGACGACTTTGGACCACTGAGCAACAGACAAGGTCTGTTTTTCTTTAGCCCAGGTAAGATGCTTCTGACGTTGTTTGTTCAGGAGTGGCTTGACAAGAGGAATACGTCTGTGTGTGGTGGCTCTTGATGCACTGACTCCAGCCTCAGTCCACGCCTTGTGAAAGTCCCCAACACTTTTGAATGGCCTTTTCCTGACAATCCTCTCCAGGCTGCAGTCATCCCTGCTGCTTGTGCAGCTTTTTCTTCCACACTTTTCCCTTCCACATAACTTTCTATTAATGTGCTTTGATACAGCACTTTGGGAACATCCAACTTCTTTTGCAATTACCTTTTTGAGGCTTTACCTCCTTATGGAGGGTGTCAATGATAGTTTTCTGCACAACTGTCAGGTCAGCAGTCTTTCCCATGATTGTGATTCCTACTGAACCAGACTGAGAGATCATTTAAAGGCTCAGGAACCCTTTGCAGGTGTTACGGCTTAAGTAGCTGATTAGAGTGGGACACTTTGAGCCTAGAATATTGCACCTTTTCACAATATTCTAATTTTCTGATATTGTGGATTTGGGGTTTTCATGAGCTGTAAGCCATAATCATCACAATTCTGACAAATCACGGCTTGAACTATCTTGCTTTGCATGGAATGAGTCTATCTCATATATTAGTTTCACCTTTTAGGTTGCATTAGTGAAATAAATGAACTTTTGCACAATATTCTAATTTTTCGAGTTTCACCTGTATGAAATCACAATCTATCAAAAGCTTGCAGGGGAATCGGATATCCTTATTTTATCACTTTCTGCACACACCCACATGCTTCTTAATATTATATCTGTAAACCAAATCCCAATACTTAGAGAGAACTTGAATTGAACATTAAGATGTTATAACTAGGGTTGCACCGATACCATTTTTTTAAGACCGAGTACAAGTACAGATACTTTTTTTCAAATACTCACAGATACCAATTACCGATACTTTTTTAATGTCATGACAGTTTACCAAGCACAATACAGACTAATGATTTAAGATCACTTCTTTATAATTATGAAAACAGTTTTATGTGCTTGTTGTCACAAAGTTCATAGAACTTGTTTATAAATAAAATTATTACAATAACATATATAAATAATAACAACAATAAATAACAGCTGCAGCAGCTGGGACTGGAAAGCTACAATTTAAAGGGTGATTACTGGATGCAATTGGGTTGTAGGGTGCCTATATAACTGATAAATCTGACACTTGTACTTAAAGGGACAGTCTACACCAGAATTTTTATTGTTTTAAAAGATAGACAATCCCTTTATTACCCATTCCCCAGTTTTGCATAACCAACACAGTTATAATAATATACTTTTAACCTCTCTGATTATCTTGTATCTAAGCCTCTGCAAACTGCCCCTTTTTTGAGTTCTTTTGACAGACTTGCAGTCTAACCAATCAGTGCCTGCTCCCAGATTACTTCACGTGCACGGGCACAGTGTTATCTATATGAAATATGTGAACTAACACCCTCTAGTGGTGAAAAACTGTTAAAATGCAATCTGAAAGAGGTGGGCTTCAAGGTCTAAGAAATTAGCATATGAACCTCCTAGGTTAAGCTTTCAACTAAGAATACCAAGAGAGCAAAGCAAAATTGGTGATAAAAGTAAATTGGAAAATTGTTTAAAATTACATGCCCTATCTGAATCATGAAAGTTTATTTTGGCCTAGACTGTCCCTTTAATACAAAGTCGTATAATTTAATTCTGAAAATAATATTGGGGAAGGAGTATCCCAGTAATCCCCTTTGAGAAAAATGGGCATTTTGTATTCTACTGACTCAACAGAAAATAGGGCTGGTCTTCATATTTTTCCAGGGCTGCTTTTTATTCCCAGTCCAGCCCTGGCTAAGGGTGTTCATCAGAGTACAGTATATTTTGAGAATAATTGTGCAAGATGAGAGGCTTCCAGCTGTAAAGTAGCAGCTTTTAAAGCACTGCTCTGACGTAAAATAATACAAATAACAGCAATTTGTATTGGCAGAACAGAAGTTAATCAATTTTTAGTTAAGTCTCCACTCCAGCTTAAAATGGAATGGGAACATACAGTTTGAAAAACACCACAAGATGGCATATGGGTAGGAATTGGAGGTATCAAGTACAAGTACTCATGCAAATACTTGGTATCGGCACCGATACCGGTATCGTTATAACCTATCTTTCCTAACTCCTACTGGCAGTGTAATGTTTTCTGCTGGCCATATTTACACAGCTTTTCTTAAGTCTGTGGTTAAAGTGATGGTAAATCCTAGCGTTTGTGAAATGCTAGGATCTACCAGTGGAACAAATAAAGGGGACTTTCAGTCATGAAGTATAAAATACTTCATGCTGAAAGTTCCTTTGTCTGAAGCGTTCACCCTGCTAAGAACCTCAGGCAACCCACGGTAGAACACTATTTTGCTTTCAGGTAATGTTTCCACTTCTTAGCCAATAGCATGCTAGCTATCCAGCATGGTGCCAGCTGTCCTGCACGGCAATTGGATAAGCTGTGGAAACGTCACCTCAAGGCAAAATAGGAGCTCAATGCAGCGAGCGCTTCAGACAAACTGTTCCTTTTAATAGAAGGCTTTTCTCATAGGGCCGTCTTGGCTTAGTGTTTGAAACTTAAAGGCAAATTGTAGTGTAAAATGTTCTTTTCTTTGATGTGTTCCCAATGATCTTATTTTACCAGCTAGCATTTATTAAATTGTTGAAAAGTAACTATTTTAGCTTTATTTTTTCTTTTAAAATAGCTGCTTTTTTACTATTGTATCCCCACCTATACTGAACATTTCAGTACTTAAGTATTCTCTATGGAAAAGCCCTGTAAATATAACCAAGAGAATAAATTACACTCCCAGTGGGGTTGCAGAGATAAGTCCTCAAATGTTAATTTTAAGTTGTTCTCTATAATTATACAGAGATAACACAAGGAGGTGTGTTTGTATAAAGAGTGATAACGTAAGGAGAGTTGATCTTCCTACACGCTCAACCCATTTTTAATGGGTTGTGATTTCAAAGAGCAAAACCTGCTTGTTCATATTAAAAAATATTCCTAAAGGAACAATTTCCCATTCATTTTATAATCTTTAACTGGTATAACAAGTCCTTGAAAACGCATTAAGGGGAAAATAGAGTTTTATAGTACACAGTCCCTTTAATACTAGTCAACTGTTTATGTTGGAGGGTTTCTATAGCACTTGTCAGAATTTGCTACCCCTCAGTGCGCATGCTGCTAATTTTACATAATCGCATTCCACACATTTCTTTTAACATATGTGGAGGGCAATTACGTAATACAGAGCATGCACAGTCAGAGGTAGCAGTTTCTGACAATGTAGCAAATTCTGATAGAACAACGGAATTAAAATAGGTGTAAGCCAGTAGGAGATGGAAAGCTAATAATAATCGAGGGGTTCATATTTTATGCGTTTTATATTTAAAAAAAAAAAAAAAAAACAGTTAAGATCGGAAGTCTTGCTTGATTGTATGATGAATACTAGAAATATGTAGCTAAAATATAATCTGCAGACTAAAACTAGTTGAGGCAAACATAAAGAGCTCTTATATGGTCATAAAACACTGTTATATAATATGTTTACTTATATGTTGTAAAACAGCTTTTCAGTATATCCGGGCAGATATATTTGCCCCTGTCCGCCAGGCTTCTCCTCTGGCGGGCACCAATCCGCTGCCTGCATTTACCATTACACATGAGCGCTGCTGTGCACTCGTGTGCAACCATGCACAGAAAATCGCACGCGGCAGGCAGGAGCTGTCAATCTCCACTCCCGAAAGAGAGCGGGGAATTCTCCACCTAAGTGGTGGAGAATTAGGGCAGGGAAGCAGCAGTCGAAGGGGAGAGAAGGCCTTGGTAAATGGAGCCCTATAAGTAGCTAATGTAGATTGTAAAGCAAATGTATGAAAGTTGGTTCATTTTTACATTTTGATATAAGCAAAGAAAACAGATCAAACTGGTTAAAATAATATACACTTTGCAGCTATATTTATAACCCATTATATAACCACCAACGTATTTTACCTAAATAAAACGGCCAATCATGTGTGAGCAGGAGCTGTCAATCTCCCAGGTCGGACAAGACCAGGGTGATTGAAATTCTCCACCTAAGAGGTGGAGAAGAGGGTAGGGAATCAACAGTCTGATTTTACCCCTGCTTGATAAATCCTGACTGCAGGTTCTCTTGTGATAAATCGAGCCCTGTGCCTCCCTGGTCTCAGGGAGGGTGGATAAAAATTAAAATATTTTTAAAATATTTATTTATTTATTTAAGAAAATGCGCTTTGAGGAAAAATCTATTTAAAGATAGTTTCTATTTAAGTTACATTATAAAGGTTATCCACCTTTAAATATAGATTTGTTTTTAATTATACAGCAAGATGCTGTATATTTATGGTTGTAATGTTTCATTTTTGTTGGTAAATTAATTTCATTAATCTATTCACAATGTCATGCTCTCCGAGTTTTATGTAAGATTATTTTGGGCAACAATTCTTTCTTAAAGATATTATCACATAATATTATTATTATTATTATTATTCTCAAAACTGAATATTTTTCTGCAGAAATAACATGCCCCTTCTTCACAGCAAAAATGGTATAAAATAAACTTAGTTGATAAATATACCTTAAAGGGACATGAAACCCCCAACTTTTCTTTCACTAATAAGATAGAGTATACAATTTAAACAACTTTCCAATTTACTTCTATTATTTAATTTGCTTCCTTCTTTTGTTATCTTTTGCTGAAAGGCTTATCTGGGAAAGATCAGGAGCAGCAAAGAACCAAGGTTCTCGCTGCTGATTGGTGGCTGCATATATATACCGATTGTTATTGGCTCACCCATGTGTTCAGTTAGAAACCAGTAGTGCATTGCTGCTCCTTCAACAAATGATACCAAGAGAATGAAACAAATTAGATAATAGAAGTAAATTAGAAAGTTGTTTGACATTTGTATTCTCTATCTGAATCATGAAAGAATATTTTTGGATTTACATCTATTATAAAATTTGCTTCATTCCGTTGGTATCCTTTGTTTAAGGGGTGCGATGCTCTACTGGGGCCTA
This sequence comes from Bombina bombina, assembly GCF_027579735.1. Lineage (NCBI taxonomy): Eukaryota > Metazoa > Chordata > Amphibia > Anura > Bombinatoridae > Bombina > Bombina bombina. Next base: position 969,554,453 of record NC_069501.1, on the reverse strand, counting down.
GCTTAACACATTGGGTGAGACAGTGACAAGCAGCTAGCTCACAGTAGTGCATTTCTTTCAAGAAGCTCAATGCATAGAAGATTGTTTGGAGTGGAAAAGATCTGCACAAGGACTATATAAATGTGTGAAGAGGAAGGGTTAAGCATTAAAAATGAAATGTTATTTCTGTAGTTAAAGAGACATGGGGCCCGATCCGATAAAAATCGTCGCCCGCAAAAGCTGGCGACGCCAATATTTGCGCTGGTTTGGTATCCTATATACGGCGTAACTTAGAAGTTACGCGCGTATATTTCTGGCGTCGCCCGTAGTTTTTTGGGCCATAGACAGGTATACCAAACCAGCGCAGTTTGGTATCCAATATACAGCGTAAGGACTTACGTGGCGAAAATGGAGAAATCTTACTCAATTTTCACCTCGCCACAAAAAGCAGCCGTAAGAAGCCTTACGCTGACTATTGGAGCCCCGTAACTCCCTAAACTACCTGCTAAATAAACCTAACACCTAACGCATGCGCAATGTCTATCTACCTGTCAACCGCGATCCCCCGCCGCAATCCCTAATAAAGTTATTAACCCCTAAACCGCCGCTCCCGGACCTCGCCGCCATCTACATAAACTAACCCCCTACTTTGAGCCCCTAAAACCGCCACCATCTAACTGATCTATCCCCTGATGTGAACCCCTAAAACCGCCACCATCTAACTGATCTATCCCCTAATGTGAACCCCTTACACCGCCGCCATCTACCTGATCTATCCCCCTAATCTGACCCCTTACACCGCCGCCACCTATATAAAAATTATTAACCCCTAATCTAATCCCCCTATACCGCCGCCAGCTATAATAATATTATTAACCCCTAATCTAATATCCCTAAAGTAATAAGCTCTATTACCAGCCCTTAAAAGGGCCTTTTGCGGGGCTTTGCCCCAAAGTAAACGGCTCTTTTGCCCTATAACCTGCCCTCCCTACACCGCCGCCACCTATATTAATAGTACAAAATCCTACACTATAATCGCGTTTAGAACGCGTCCGGCGCCGTCAGAAGTTGCGCACGCATCCTCAAAGGAATGTTGGCAGCGCAAGGCAGTCAACAGAATTCACCTGGATGCAGCGACACTGCATCCAGGTGGATTCCGAAAATGGCAGGGTGGTGAAAGAATCCACCAAAAGTGGATTCTTTCACCACCCTGACATTTTCGGAATCCACCGGGATGCAGCGAAGGCAAACTGAGCATTACAAAAACAAACAAACAAAAAAACCCGTCCGCAATAAGTATTAAAAAATAAATAAATAAAATAACCGCTCGCAATAAGTATATACAGTGGGGCAAAAAAGTATTTAGTCAGCCACCAATTGTGCAAGTTCTCCCACTTAAGAAGATGAGAGGCCTGCAATTTTCATCATAGGTATACCTCAACTATGAGAGACAAAATGTGGAAACAAATCCAGACAATCACATTGTCTGATTTGGAAAGAATTTATTTGTAAATTATGGTGGAAAATAAGTATTTGGTCAATATCAAAAGTTCATCTCAATACTTTGTTATATATCCTTTGTTGGCAATGACAGAGGTCAAACATTTTTGTAAGTCTTCACAAGGTTGTCAAACACTGTTGCTGGTATGTTGGCCCATTCCTGCATGCAGATCTCCTCTAGAGCAGTTATGTTTAGGGGCTGTCGCTGGGCAACATGGACTTTCAACTCCCTCCAAAGGTTTTTGTTACAAACTGCTATTTGTAACTGGCCCTTTAAATGAAAAATTGCCCTGCTTCCATGGATCGTGGAGAAGCCTATTTGCCAGCCTCCTTCCTCATGACTATGGCCCGTGGAAGATTGTGCCCCTGAGAACATATTAACTTTTATTGGGTGTGTATGGCCCTTTAAGAACCGTCTGGGGACATATTGTGACTTTGGTGAACAATGCCCCTTTAAGACTATGTCCCCAGGCCTGTAAAATAGCTTGTCCCTGGCTTTCTCCAACTTGGTTCAGTGAATGGGACTTGCTGAGCTAGGTGCCACACAGGCAGAGTGTTCCACAGAGGGGGAGCACTGTTACAGAGGCATTGGTTTTCATTGTGTGCCATTAAGAGTTAATTTTGTTGAGCTTCAAGAAGCTTTCTAAATGCAAGTTTGCTGGGTTCAGCTCTAATTAAGTTTAGTGATAAAACATTCCCATTGTCTAATCAGACTGCTAGTGATAAGGTGGACTGCATTGTTTTATTGTGTGTAATGTTATCTGCTGAAGTAATGTTGTGGCCTGTCAAAGGGCGTTGCATCTCTATCTAAATGCATCAAATGTGTGATTGGGGATTTTATGCCTCCCCCTGAGAGTGTCTTTTTTTTTTTGCATGTAACCTCAATAAAAACCAGGCTGTGTGTTCCAGCACATCAGACCTATTCTGACCCTCTAACTTGCAGCTTTGACTCATGTTTGTAGGATACAGCTATAATCACTACAGGGATTGCTATGCTTTTCATACTCCCTTAGCTACAGGGATTGCTACAGAAGGAAGAGGTTCACCTACTGGAGCCTGGTCGTAGGTCCAGGGCGCAGAGCAGACGGCGAGATACCAGCCCAGCAGCGGTGGTTCATAGAGTCTGCGTTACTTATGGTGGCTACGCAGTAGTTATAGTGTCCACGGTGCTGCTGCTCCTTTGGGGAGCGCTAGGAGCATCCTTTTCTACGGTCCAACCTCCAGCCAGCCTGGAGGCAACCGTAACAGTTTTCTATGGGGTTGAGATCTGGAGACTTGCTAGGCCACTCCAGGACCTTGAAATGCTTCTTACGAAGCCACTCCTTCATTGCCCGGGCGGTGTGTTTGGGATCATTGTCATGCTGAAAGACCCAGCCACGTTTCATCTTCAATGCCCTTGCTGATGGAAGGAGGTTTGCACTCAAAATCTCACGATACATGGCCCCATTCATTCTTTCATGTACACGGATCAGTCGTCCTGTTCCCTTTGCAGAGAAACAGCCCCAAAGCATGATGTTGCCACCCCCATGCTTCACAGTAGGTATGGTGTTCTTTGGTTGCAACTCAGCATTCTCTCTCCTCCAAACATGACGAGTTGTGTTTCTACCAAACAGTTCTACTTTGGTTTCATTTGACCATATGACATTCTCCCAATCCACTTCTGGATCATCCAAATTCTCTCTAGCATACTTCAGACGGACCCGGACATGTACTGACTTAAGCAGGGGGACACGTCTGGCACTGCAGAATCTGAGTCCCTGGCGGCGTAGTGTGTTACTGATGGTAGCCTTTGTTATGTTGGTCCCAGCTCTCTGCAGGTCATTCACTAGGTCCCCCCGTGTGGTTCTGGGATGTTTGCTCACCGTTCTTGTGATCATTTTGACCCCACGTGGTGAGATCTTGCGTGGAGCCCCAGATCGAGAGATTATCAGTGGTCTTGTATGTCTTCAATTTTCTAATTATTGCTCCCACAGTTGATTTCTTCACACCAAGCTTCTTGCCTATTGCAGATTCAGTCTTCCCAGCCTGGTGCAGGTCTACAATTTTGTTTCTGGTGTCCTTCGACAGCTCTGTGGTCTTCACCATAGTGGAGTTTGGAGTGTGACTGTTTGAGGTTGTGGACAGGTGTCTTTTATACTGATAACAAGTTCAAACAGGTGCCATTAATACAGGTAATGAGTGGAGGACAGAGGAGCCTCTTAAAGAAGAAGATGCAGGTCTGTGAGAGACAGAAATCTTGCATGTTTGTAGGTGACCAAATACTTATTTTCCACTATAATATGCAAATAAATTCTTTCCAAATCAGACAATGTGATTGTCTGGATTTGTTTCAACATTTTGTCTCATAGTTGAGGTATACCTATGATGAAAATTACAGGCCTCTCTCATCTTCTTAAGTGGGAGAACTTGCACAATTGGTGGCTGACTAAATACTTTTTTGCCCCACTGTATTTATGTGTGTGTATATATATATATATATATATAATCTCTAAGTGCCCGCAATAAGTATTTAAAATAAATAAATAAACTAACCGCCCGCACGAAGTATAAGGAAATAAAACCCCAGCTACCTAATAAAATTATTAACCCCTAAATCTGCAAACCCCAACATCGCAAACTACCTAATACATCTATTAACGCCTAATCCGCCAACCCCCCACAACACATTAAACCTAATTTACCTATTAACTCCTCCACCGCCAACCCCCACAATGCTAATTTAATGATTAAGCCCCCTAACCTAACACCCCCTAATTACAGAAAATAAACGCTAACATTATAAAAAATAAACACTATCCAAAATAAAAAAAAATTAAAACTGAATCCCCTATGAAAATAAAAAAGCCCCCCAAAATAAAAAAAACACCTAATCTAATGCTAAACTACTAATAGCCCTTAAAAGAACTTTTTGTAGGGCATTGCCCTAAAGAAATCTGCACTTTTACATTACAAATAAACCAAGTAACCCCCCCCCACCCAAACCCCCAAAAGTATATTGCAAAATATGTATGTATATGTGTGTGTGTGTGTGTGTATATATATATATATATATATATATATATATATATATATATATATATATATATATATATATATATATATATATATATATATATATATATATATATATATATATATATATATAATGTATAGAGATATAGAGTGTGTACAAATTCTGCGCATGCCTATGTATAGTCTGGCTGTTTTGCTGCCCCAGCCCACTGGCCCTGGTGCAACTGCACCTGCTAAAGCAATGGTAGTTCCGACCCTGAATATAAGTAAATCAAAATCTTAGATATAGCAACAAAGAACCACACTAGCATTTTACATCTAAATAATGTCATACAAAGGTTGTCAAATTGATATCAGATTTAGAAGCCAGACACGTCGATTTTCAGAGACAGGCTAAGGTATTTGTATATAAATATATTGTAGAATAATCCAACCGTTTTTAAAAGTTAACTATCAACATAAGTTTTGCATAATCAACAAATGTAAGATAATAAGACAATGCAATAGCACTTAATCTGAACTTCAAATTTGTAGTAGATTTTTATTTTTTTCTGACAATTTTAAAAGTTATGTCTATTTCCAGTCCCCCTGTACCATGTGAAGGCCATTAGCCAATCACAAATGCATATACATACCATGTGACAGCCATCAGCCAATCACAAATGCATACACGCTTAGTCTGTGAATTCTGGCACATGCTCAGTAGGAGCTGGTGACTCAAAATTTAAATTTAAAAAGACTGTGCACATTTTGTTAATGGAAGTAAATTGGAAAGTTGTTTAACATTGCATGCTCTATCTGAATAATGAAAGTTAATTATGACTTGAGTGTCCCTTTAACCCTTTATAAAGAATATAACCTTACCTCTATAAGATTGTTCAAAAAACCCCAATTTTTAATTGTTACTGATATGATTTGATTAAACTAATACCCTTTTCTTTTGCCCGCAACGAAAATCTGATGGTATCTGTGAAACATTTTAGAAATTTTAAACAACTTTTTAAAAGTAATAACACAAAAAAATAATAATGATATATTCTTTCTCTTTTTTTCTGCTTTCTCTCTCTCTCTTTTTCTCTCTTATATGCTTTTTCTCTCTCTTTTTCTCTCTTATATGCTTTCTCTCTCTTTTTCTCTCTCTTATATGTGAGTATATCTCTAGTCAGGATGACACATAAGGGGTTTCTTGTGGCTGATAAACTTTCCAACACTGGGCCATAGTTTTGAAAGCAGAAATGCACAAGTCATGTGAATTCTTCTTTCAGCTTTCTAAACCCCGGGGTCAGTGAATGGGTATTTCCTTGACCTTTTTCCTTCCCTACATGTAATACTGTCACATGCAGCTATGCATTAAATGATTCCTGAAGCTGACACAGTTAATACTTTGTCTACCAAAATGTATAGAGATACATAACTAAATATTTTAACTTTCTAAAATATCTTGTAACACCCATACATGGGGGGGTAGCAGTTTTTTAAGTTTCATGCACTATATCATCCTGTTAAAAAAAGCACCATAATAAATACTGTAAATTAATGCAATTCACTTTCAGTAAAAAAAATAAAAATACTGTAGATTAGAATCCCTATAATCTGTGTTTTATGACCGAGAGTGTGAAAGTTTTTTTTTTTTTTTTTTTTTCTTTTCAAGACATGTATGAGCGATGGTCTGGAAAATAACAACATTTTTGTGGCTTTATTTTTTCGTGTGATGGTTTGCAGTGAACACACTTTTCCACCTCTTAATCCAAATTTATAGAATATTTTTGGTGACTGTTATTAATATCTGTTTGCCTTATTGTTACATACTCTTTGTTACAGTATTAGACTCCTTTTAATTATTAGGTATTTCATTGCATGCAAATTAGGGTTTTATATCCTATTGACTTAAAATCCTTAAAGTGACTAAATGATGATCTCTGGCAGCTGTTTATTCAGTTTGTTTGTTTATTTTTCTTTAGAAACTAAAGTTAAAGGGACATAAAACTCAGAATTAATTCCCCATAAGATAAATTACTGTAGTAGAGAGAGTTTGAAATGTACGTTGATTACCCCCCCCCCCAGCTTTTCCTGTAATTGTAACTATGTGCTTCTGTGTGTGATTTCCCCCCCCCCTTTCTTCTTCCTGAGAGTTTTAGCTGCATACTAAAAGCTCCCTATCGTCCCAGAGTTGTCATGGGTTAGGTCAGCTTGCTGCCCCTCTAACAGCTTGCACAGGCCCTTTCACAACATTTACCAACTCTCTCCATGCCCCGACAGCCTTGTGCTTCATATTATCGCTTTTTTCATCCAAACGCCCATGAGGACACTCCCAGAAGTTCCCCTCATTTCCCTGTCCCTTAAATCCTCTAGAACAGTGATGTCTAACCATGGCACTCCAGATGTTTCAGATTTACATTTCCCATGATGTTTTACTGGACTGAAGAGTGTCTAAGCATCATGGGAAATGTAGTTCTCAAACATCTGTGTAGTGAAGGTTAGCCATCACTGCTCTAGGCTATGTATTATATTTTACAATGCAATGTTTAAAAGGCCATTATAGTGCAACAAATGACATGCTGTAATTCATTACATCATGTCATTTTACCACTAGCAACCTTGTACGTCTATATGTATAAACCCAGAAAAGGGGTTAAACAGCTAAAGTACCAATAGGGAGCCGCAGAGAACTGCTGGACCCTAGCAAACACGACCAGTGACCCCCATCAGTAGTGGTAATAGCACAACCCAGCTGTGCAGTTGCTGCTGCTGATTGGCTAACCAGTCATGTCCACTTGACACCAGCAGTTCTCTACTGCTCACAATCAGTATTTTAGTTGAAATAATCTTTATTGTACAACATATATAAACAAAAAAAGTAAAGAATGCAACACATCTCTTACAATTTCCCTTAAAGACTTTCCTTCCCCCTCTCTTATAGAAAGAGTCCTTTATTTAAGAGTTTATCATACTAGTTCTGGGTTAACAAACCAAGTCTAAAGGATGAACCGTCTCTTTCACTAAGCCGCGTGCTTTAACTCTTCGGGTTTGGAAAGTGGTCTTGGTCTGTGTGTCTAGCAACCCGTCTTTGATATTGATTGAGAGTAGAGGATATGATTTTGAAGCTGCAGAAAAAAGTTCAAACTCCCTTGTTTTCCTCTCTTTCTCTAATTTTGTGGTTGCATTTTCTTAAAACAAATAACTCATTTCCTCTCTCCATACCATAACGTTAAATCTTATGTAATCAACATTAACCCATAAAACACTCCCCCCCTTCCCCCCCTTAAACTTAATTTCAAACAAGAACTTGCCTGTCTTCATTCTGCGCCTGTTGCCGATCCAGGGAGAGAGCCCCGTCAAGTTCAAACCTGCAAACGTCTATTAATGTCGTCTCTCGTCTCCCTGTATATTTCCTAGGTCTTGACTGTCTATGTAAATATCTTCTCTTTTTTTTGTGTAAGACTTAGTGGCCACTCAGTATCCAATAGTTCCAAACCTTAAGGAACTGTTCATGGTTAGCCTGTATAAATGATGCCGACTCAGATAGCGTATATGTGATCTTAATTTTTTCCATTACCTCCCCCCATGAGGGTATCCCCGTTTTCCAATAACGAGCTACACTTATCCTGGTGGCTACACTTATCTTCAGAGAGCACCTCACTCAATAGTCTAGATAGATTGGTCCATATGTGCTGTATCTGTGGGCATTCCCACCACATGTGAATATATGTTCCCACTTCCTTGCACCCCCATAGCAGTTCCTACTCCTGTTTTGGCTGTAGTGTGAAGTGATAATTGGAGTTAGATACCACCTAAAAACTGTTTTTATACAGTTTTCCTTAAAGTCAGCACTGACCATACCCTTACCTGAGTTCTGAAATATCTCTTCCCACTCTTCTTTTGTGTATGTGATGTTAGTGTCCCGTTCCCATCTGTCCATCAAAAGGGACTTTGTAGTAGCTTTAGCTGTTTGTAGAGTGAGATAGATAGTGGAAATTAGTTTTTTGTGTCTAGATTCAGTGCTACAAAGTTTCTCCATTGTAGTCATGTTTGTCCTTCCAGTGTGAGGTAACACCTTAGTGACAGCTGACGCCACTTGCAAGTACAAAAACCATTGCAATTTATCTGGTAGTATTTTTCCTGTATCTGTTGGTATGTAGCTATTTTACCCCCATGGAGGAAGTCCGCTACTCTGTATAGCCCCTTATTCTCCCATTTTCCTAACTGTCCATGATAGTCTTGACATAGTAGTGTCCTGAGTGGTCTTATTAGAGAGTCTGATGGCATCAGCTTCAGATTAGTAACTAGGGAATGCCACATTGCCATCATTTCTGTTATTGGATTTGGGGCTTTTGTCAGTTTTTGTTTGTATTTCGCGTAATCCCATAATATATCGTCTGAATGGTTGTACCCAGCCATCAGAGTTTCCATTTTAACCCATACCAGTGTGTTATTTTTTTGGCTCAAAAGTGTAGTTTGCGCCAGTCTCGCTGAGTGATAATTATTAGTCAAATTTGGTACCCCAACCCCCCCCCAATTGTCTATGTTGCATTAATATCTGTGAGGGTATCCTAACCTTCTTATTCCCTCTCAAAAATCCGACTAAATCTGTCTGAAGTTTGGCTAGCTCCGGTAAGGGGATCTTAATCGGTAAAGCCCTAAAAAGGTATAGTAATCTTGGGAGAATATTCATTTTAATCGCCGTCAGTCGGTTGTACCACGAAAAGCCACCCCTCTCCATTTTGTAATCTCCTTTTTAATAGCCTTGTATAAAGGGATATAATTCAATTTATAGAGTTGTGTATGGTCATTTGAGATGTGAACTCCTAGATATTTAATTGCCTCTTTGGCCCATATGAAGGAAAAGTTAGTTTCAATAAGTTTTTTAGTGTGGGTTGGAAGGGCTATTGGTAATGCTTCACATTTGTCTTGATTGATCTAGTATCCTGAGATACATGAGTAATCTTGTAAAATTTGATATAGGTGGGGCAGGGATATCATAGGTTTAGTCAGTGTGAGGAGGACGTCGTCTGCAAATAGAGAGATTTTGAATTCTTCTCCCCCTATTGAGACCCCATGGATTTCTGGGGCAAGGCGAATCCTTGCCGCTAGAGGCTCTATGCATATTGCAAATAGGAGTGGCGATAAAGGGCATCCCTGTTGTGTACCGTTTCTAATGTCTATTCTTTTGGATTGGTAGCCTGCTGCTCTTATGTGTGCTGTGGGGTATGAGTATATGCTTTTTATTGCTTGGATGAACGGTCCCTCAAATCCCATCTTGGCCATGACCTCCAACATAAAGTCCCAGTCTATTCTATCGAACGCCTTCTCCGCGTCCAACGAGAGGACCAGAGAAGGCGTCCGCGTCTTGCTTAGATAGTCTACCAGGGAAATCGTGCGCCTAGTGTTGTCTGGGGCTTCTCTATCTAAAATGAACCCTACCTGGTCCGGATGGATCAGGGTGGGTAAATGTGTCTTAAGTCTGTTTGCCAGAATTTTAGTAAATATCTTTATATCTTGGTTGATCAAGGAGATGGGTATATAGCTCTGGCATAATTTTGGGTTCCGTCCTGGTTTGGGAATTACGATTATCTTAGCTTGTAGTATTTCCTTCAGGATCTCCATTCCTTCACAATCAGTATTTTAAATTGACAGTGTACTATAAAATTCCAGTTACTTGCTGCAGAGTATAATTGCTCAATTAAAAAGGTGAACTTACAGGGAGGGAGAGCAGACCTCGTTAACTTATCACTTTCCATACTCTATCCACACAAAGTCTTCATTATCTCTATATTGCGAGAACAATTAATAAATCAGCATTGTGGTCCCTATATCTATCACCCCATCTTGAGGTTGCTTTCTTCTGCAGCTTCTTCTTTAAATAGATTTTTTTTTTTTTTTTAAATACCCACTACTGAAGTATTGACATTGTCAGTATAGCAAGCAGTAATTTTAAATGAAAAAAATAAATAAAAAGTTGTTTGTAAACAATTTAATATACTTCAGGTAAAATGGGTCATTGGGAACACATTAATGAGGAGAACATTTTGCAGTACACTGTCTCTTTAATTATCGGGTAGATTACAAGTTTTGCGCTAAACAGGGTTCAAAACTAACTCCTAAAAAGTTGCGTTATTTCAATCTCCATAGCGCTGCTATTACAAATTGCTGAAAATCCTCCTTGTGCGTGCGATATGGTGTAGTTAAGCGCCATACTGCACAAAATCCAAGGGCTGCTTTGACGTTCTCGTGCATGCTTTCCGCCATAGACATCAAAGGGGAGAGAGTGTTAGGAAAAAAAAACTAACACCTGAAGTGCAGAATGAAAAATCTCCATAACGCAACCCCATTGATGTCTGTGGGGAAAAAGTTATCTTTAAACCCAACACCCTAACATAAACCCCTAATCTGCTGCCCCCAACATCGCTACCACTATAATAAAGTTATTAACCTCTATTCCGCTGCTCCCCAACATCGCCGACACTATAATAAACCTATTAACCCCTAAACCTCTGGCCTCCCACATCGCTGCTGCTAAATAAACCTATTAACCCATAAACCGCCAGACCCCCACATCGCAAAACACTACATTAAACTATTAACCTCTAAACCTAACACCCCCTAACTTTAAATTAAAATTACAATATAACTATCTTAAAATAAATAAACAAACTTACCTGTGAAATAAAAAAAAACTAAGTTTAAGCTATAAATTAACCTAACATAACTATTCTAATAAAATTAAAAAAAACTACCAATTAAAAAATCTAAATTACAAATTTAAAAAAACCTAAAACTACGAAAAAATTTAAAAAATTAAAATTACAAAAAATAATAAACACTAAATTACAAACAATAAAAAACAAAATTATCAAAAATAAAATCAGTTACACCTAATCTAATAGCCCTATAAAAATAAAAAGCCCCCCTAAATAAAAACACCCCCTAGACTACAATAAACTACCAATAGCCCTTAAAACAGCCTTTTGTAGGGCATTACCCTAAGTTAAACAGCTCTTTTACCTGTAACAAAATACAAAGTCCCAACCAACCCCCCAAAATAAAAAAAACTAACTCTAAAAAAAAAACCTAAGCTACCCATTGCCCCTAAAGGTGCATTTGTATGGGCATTGCCCTTAAAAGGGCATTCAGCTCTTTTAAAAAAGCCCAAAGCCCTAATCTAAGTTTTTTTATTTTGGGGGGGTTGGTTGGGTGATGGGTTTTACTGTTGGGGGGGACTTTGTATTTTTTCTCAGGTAAAATAGCTGTTTAACCTAGGGCAATGCTATTGGTAGTTTATTGTAGGCTAGGGTGTTTTTATTTTGGGGGGGCTTTTTTATTTTTATAGGGCTATTAGATTAGGTGTAATTTGTTTTTATTTTTGATCCTTTAGTTTATTTTTTGTAAGCTTAGTGTTTTATTTTTCGTAATTTAGTGTTTATTATTTTTTGTAATTTTTAGATTTTAATTTTTTTCATAGTATTTTTTTTTTCATTTGTATTTAGATGTTTTAATTGGTAGTATTTTTATTTGATTTTATTAGAATAGTAAAGTTGGATTTATAGTTTAATGTTAGGTTTATTTTTATTTCAAAGGTAAGTTTTTTTTTTTTTTGTTTTTTTTTGTTTTTTTTTTAAATTTTTTTTAAAGGGACGTAATACTCAAATGCTAAATCACTTGAAACTGATGCAGTATAACTGTAAAAAGCTGACAGGAAAATATCACCTGAGTATCTCTATGTAAAAAAGGAAGATATTTTACCTTACAATCTCCTCAGCTCACCAGAGTAAGTTCTGTGTAAAAAGTTATACTCAGCTGCTCCCAGCTGCAGGTAAAAAAAATTAAAAAAATGAAGAAATGAACAGCAGCCAATCAGCATCAGCAGTGCTGAGGTCATGAACTCTTACTGTGATCTCATGAGATTTGACTTAACTCTCATGAGATTTCATAGTAAGCTTCCTTTACCTGATTGGTGAAATAATATGAGAGTTCACAAAGCTCATCCTTTCAGTTGTCCCGGGACAGACATACTAATATGCTGCTTAGAAATCCTTTACAATGGGAGGTGGCTACTGAGGAACTTTTGAGGTAAAATATCTTTCTTTTTTACATAGAGATGTTCAGGTGATATTTTCTAATCGGCTTTTTACAGCCATGCTGCATCACTTTCCAGTGTTTAAAGGGCCATGATACCCACATTTTTTCTTTCATGATTTAGAAAGAGAATGCATTTTTAAACATCTTTCTAATTTACTTCTATTATCTAATTTGTTTTATTCTCTTGATATTCTTTGCTGAAAAGCATATCTAGATATGCTCAGTAGCTGCTGATTGGTTGCTGCACATAGAAGTTTCATGTGATTGGCTCACCCATGTGCATTGCTTTTTCTTCAAATAAGGATATCTCAAAAATGAAGCAAAATAAATAATAGAAGTAAATTGTAATGCTGTATGTTCTATCTGAATCATGAAATAAAGATTTTGGGTTTAGTGGCCCTTTAAACATTTGGGTATTATGGCCCTTTAAGATAATTATATTGTAATTTAAAGTTAGGGGTTGTTAGATTTAGGGGTTAATAGGTTTATTTAGTGGCGGCGATGTGGGAGGCCGGAGGTTTAGGGGTTAAAGGGACAGTCAACACCCGACACAACTTAATCCCATACCTTAGATCCGCAAAAGAATATGCGCCTGCACCGCATTCCATGTTTAATACCTCTAACATTGTAGGAGTAATCGTTCAAAACCCATACGTTTTCCTCCTGTAGATATGGCCGCCAAACTGCCCCCACCGTTACGTAGTAAGTGTCACTTTCAACACCTCCACCAATCATACAATCCTCGGTTGGATTCTCAAGACTCGTTCACAGCAATTCGGATTCGCGCATGTGCGAATCTCTAGGGACCAAAAAAAGAGTAATGTTATTTACTGCTTGTGACCGGACAGAAATTAAAATGCGCATGCGCATTAACAAACTAATAGCGTTTCCTACATGAACGAGCATTCAATTCAATAGAGAAGGGAACGAAGGAGGAGGGGGGAGAAGTTTGGCAGCCATATCTACAGGAGGAAAACGTATGTGTTTTGACAATTACTCCTATAACGTTAGATGTATTGAACATGGGATGCGGTGCAGGCGCATCTTCTTTTGCAGATCTAAGGTATGGGATTTCGTGTCGGGTGTTGACTGTCCCTTTTAATAACTCTATTATAGTGGTGGTGATGTCGGGGAGCGGCGGATTAAGGGTTAATAGCTTTATTATAGTGTTGGGGCGGCAGATTAGGGGTTAATACGTTTTAAATGGTGTTTGCGATGGCCGTGGTTTAGGGGTTAATAGGTAGTTTATGAGTGTTAGTATACTTTTTAACAGTTTAGTTATTAGTTCTGTGAAAAAAATTTTGTTGCGCAAAACTCATAACTCTGCTCTCAGATGGCGGTATGGATCGTGTCGGTATAGGCTGTAACGCAAGCATTTTACGCACAACCTGTAATACTGACGCAATGAAAATCCCACACAAAAACATATATTTTTTTTTTTTTTTTTTTTTTAATGCAGAATGGACGTTGCGTTACAGGCTAAAATGCTTGCGGTATAGCTCTACCGACACGACTCGTAATATGCGTTACTGGCTATTACACTGGAATTGCCATTTTTCAGCGTTAAAAGCTGTAACGCAAAACTCGTTAACTACCTGTATCCGTTTTATCAACTTTGGATGGTTGCAGCAGCATAATTAGTTTTTTCTGAAAATGGGCTGAACATGGGCGTTCCTTGGGCATATATAAGAAATGGTCTCTCTGATCCCAGTGTAATTCTGTAGATTTTCGTACTACAGATCTCAGTTTTTTTTATCGCAAAACAAAAGGTGGTGAGCTTGTTTAAAAAAACTCAAAACAATTGCATACAAAAATATAGGCGATTGTAAGATGTTGTACACAGAAAGCAGCGTAATGTGATTTTATATTGGCTGCAGGGTTTACACCAGGGTGCACACCTGCTTACTGCTAACTTCAAGCTTTGTTACTTTCAATAAGAGACATCTCGCCACTTGCAGGGACTGCCCCTTTTATTTTCACGATAAATCCACCAGGGCAGCCCCTGTGAAGAACCACCGAGAAAAACCATGTCTGATCTGGTGAAGTTTAGGTCATCGGGCCCTAAATGCTTTTGCATTGTATTTTTATTATGCATTTGTTGATTATGCAACCCTACTGTATTCATTTCTTTAAATTATTCAGGATGCAGGGAAGTAATAAAAGCAGGTATTAACTTCTGTTGGTCGCTTAACGGTTCTAAACTCTCCTTTATGAAAACTGCTTTAGGATCAAAGCCCTTGGTTTATATGAGGCACTATATTGGTTTTGGGAATGTAAGAGGTTAATATGACTAAATAGCACAATTTACATACAATAACCATAGCCTGCTTCCTATTGCTTTGAGGGTGTTTGGCCTGTACAGTTGTTCAGCACAAACAACCATTCATCTGGAATAGCTGCTCTTTAGATAATTTTATAAATTGCTAGAGGAGGTTTCATATCTTATTAAATATGTATCTTCTAATTATGCTAACAGCCATATGATTTACTGGGTGCCAACAGAAAAAACTATTTAGAGACTTTATACTGTACAGTTTTCTCCCTTTTTTTTTTTTTTAATATGTTCCCTGAGAGCCATTTGGTCTTCTGAATGTGTTTACAAATAACTCCATTACATTTATTTTCTCATTTGAACTAGCTTCTTTTGTCTTTAAAGGGACAGTCTAGGCCAAAATAAACTTTCATGATTCAGATAGAGCATGCACTTTTAAACAATTTTCCAATTTACTTTTATCACCACTTTTGCTTTGTTCTCTTTGTATTCTTAGTTGAAAGCTTAAAGGGACAGTCAACACCAGAATTTTTGTTGTTTAAAAAGATAGATAATCCCTTTATTACCCATTCCCCAGTTTTGCATAACCAACACAGTTATATTAATACACTCTTTAGTGCTGTGACTATCTTGTATCTCAGCATCTCCTGACCGCCCCTAATCACATGACTTTTAGTTATTATCTATTGACTTGCATTTTAGCCAATTAGTGCAGTGTCTGCCACAACCCACGGGCGTGATCACAATGCTATCTATATGGTTTACCTGAACTACTCTCCCCTGTTGTGAAAAGCAAATACAAAAGCATGTGATTAGAGGCGGCCTTCAAGGGCTTAGAAATGATCATATGAGCCTTCCTAGGTTTGCTCTCAACTAGAATACCAAGAGAACAAAGCAAAATTGTTGATAAAAGTAAATTGGAAATTTTTTTAAAATTACATGCCCTATTTGAAAAATAAAAGTTTTTTTTTTGGCCTTGACTGTCCCTTTAACCTAGGAGGTTCATATGCTAATTTCTTAGACCTTGAAGGCCACCTCTTTTCAGAATGCATTTTAACAGTTTTTCACAACTAGAGCGTGTTAGTTCATGTATTTCATATAGATAACACTGTGCTTGTGCACGTGAAGTTATCTGGGAGCAGGCACTGATTGGCTAAACTGCAAGTCTTTCAAAAGAACTGAAATAAAGGGGCAGTTTGCAGAGGCTTAGATACAAGATAATCACAGAGGTTAAAAGTATATTAATATAACTGTGTTGGTTATGCAAAACTGGGGAATGGGTAGTAAAGGGATTATCTATCTTTTAATACAATAAAAATTCTGGTGTAGACTGTCCCTTTAAGCTTGGATGTGATATCCCTTAGTGATCAATTGAAATGTATAACTAAAGATAAACTACTAGCATGAAATAAAATATTGTGCAGTAATAAATAAGTAAGCAACTGCCTGTTTCTACATGGAATCTCATTTCATACAATTTCTGCATTTAAAATCTCAAGTGACTGATAGGAATTTTAAGAGATTCATTAATTGCATATTGATATAGTGTGTATTTTTAAAAACTTTTTTTTTTTTAACTAAAAAAAACTAAACGGACGTGAAACCTTTTTTTTTATTTCTATATTCAGATTGTGCAATTTTAAGAGACTGTTCAATTTACTTATTTTATCAAATTTAGATGATTACCTTGCAGGGTAGATTTGATTTAAATAAAATCAATTTAAATGATTAGTTTTCTACATTATTAAAGACTGATTCTTGCTGGTTGTTCTAATTTTAAAGGGACATGAAACCCAAAAAGTTTCTTTTATGATTCAGACAGAGCATACAATTTTTAAACAACTTTCCAATTTATTTCTATTATAAAATTTGATTCCTTCTTTTTATATACATTGTTAAAAATCATAGCTAGATAGGCTCAGGAGCGGCAATGCACTACTGGTAGCTAACTGTTGATTGGTGGCTGCACGTGTTTGACTGTTATCGGCTCACCTAATGTGTTTATCTAGCTCCCAGTAGTGCATTTGCTGCTCCGTTAACAAAATATACTAAGAGAATGAAGCCAATTTGATAATAGAAGTAAATTAGAAAGTTGTTTAAAATCGCATGCTCTCTGTGAATCCTGAAATAAATATTTTGGGTTTCATGTCCATGAAGGTTTCATTTTTAGAATAACTTTTTCAGTTTTTTTTTTTTGTTTTTTTTTTACAGTTATATCAGAAAACCACTGATTTAGTTATATACCATCAGAAAAACATAGATAATTATGAAATTATTGTGAAGTGAACTATCCATATTTAGACAGCTTTTCTGCTGTACTTTATTGGAAAGAGAAAAATAATCATCACCTCAACCGCTTAATATCCTTAGGATTTTCCATGTCATCCTAACAGCACTGGGCTTTAATTCCCTTTAGGACGGCATTGAACATCCTATATTATTCGGCCTCCTGCTTTAAGCAAAAGGAAAATCGGACCGGGGGTCATACCTAGCGTCTTAGGCAGTCCCCCCCATGATCCGATCCCAGCCTTGAAATCGTGTGATAACATTGGCGATCACGTGATTTTTTTTTCCCTTCAAGCAAGAGTTAACACTTCCCCAGGCATAAAGGAGTTAAAAATAACAGTTGAAACCATAACATTATAGGTTTCACTTTAATTTTTTTCTGCTTGCCCCTCCCTCCTCACACTTCACTCCTTGTGCAGATCTATTCCACTCCAAATAATCTGTGATTAATATCTTCTAGATAGAAAATTTGCCCAAAATCTTATATAAACCTCTGGGAGAGCATAACATTGTAAATAAATGTACCAAAAATGTATTAAACACATACAGCCTCATGCTACATAATTAAAAAATAATAATCCTTATTTCAGAATGAATAACCTTTTGGTTATATAGATTTTTTTTTTTTTTTTTTTTTTTAATTAAAAACCAAAAATAAAAATCTGATTTAAATGAAAAATTATATTTATTTTTTATTTAATTGATTTTTATCCACTGTGTTCTCTTGATACTCATTGAAAACCATACCTTGATGTGCTTAAGAGCAGCAATGCACTATTGGGCAATAGCTTGTGATTGGTGAATATGCAGATATGCCTCTCCTTATTGGCTCATTGGATGTGCTGTTGCTCTGGGGCTGACTTTAAATATGTTTAACTCCTATTGCAATAGTACTATGATAATAATGCTTTGACACATTAGGGGATTTTCTTTTGACACTTGTATGTCCTTTAACTACTGTTAAAATAAAAAAATTGCTAAAAAGTCAGTTTCATCCTGTGTCCAGAGATGCTCCCTTATTCTTGCTTGGCCCAAGGGACAGGCCTGCGTACAAGAGAATTGTGTGTTTCCTCCAGTTGGAAGAGGAAGCTGTGGATTGTGGAGAGGAAATACCAGAGCCGCAGAGAGAAGACTGTCCCAGATACCAAACTCCATGTGTCACACAATAACAAGTCTGCCTGGAAACAAAACTGATCTCAGTCCTGCAGATTTGAGACATATGTTAATACTAAAATCTCTTTAATATATTGGGGAGATGTGCACAGAATATTTGGCAGATACCTGTAGCATTTTGTACAAAAGAGAACCAACTAGTTCAGTCATAGTTCACACAAATGGTTAAAATATGTCCTGTCCCAGACTGATGCACAGGATCATTGCCAGGGCCGCCACTAGAAATTTTGGTGCCCCTGACTTAACCATTGATCAGGGCCCCCCACCCTTTGACATGTGCAATTTTTGACCAAGTGACTAAAACGTATATGCACTTTATTCTTAAAGTGAAAGAAAATCCTATAGTTTTACAAATGCTAGGATTTACTATTGAAACAAATAAAAAGGGGGCTTTTATTCATGAAGTATAAGATACTTCATGTAGAAAGCTCCTTTATTTGATTAAATCGATCGCCGTTTTTACCTTGTACAGCAGCACAAGGCAAAAAAAAAAATGGCTTAGAGGTCAAAACGTTGCCTCTTAGCCACACTTTTTTTTTTTTTTTTGCCGTGGGTTCCTGCACAAGGTAAAAACGGATATCGATTGAATCAAATAAAGGAGCTTTCTACATGAAGTATCTTATACTTCATGAATAAAAGTCCCCTTTATTTGTTTCAATAGTAATCCTAGCATTTGTAAAACGCTAGGATTTACTTTCACTTTAAGAATAAAGTGCATATACGTTTTAGTCACTTGGTCAAAAATTGCAAGGAGGTTGTATGTTACCAACTTTTTATTTTAAGGGGAAAACCCCACAAAACATTTAACATTGCATTGGTAGAAGGAACATGGTAAGAAATACAAGAAGCTATCACTGTCTTTTGCTGCTCTCCATAAGCTTTAAGTTAGGACAACTGTGGTTGAAAATCTGAAAGCCTTGTTTGTAAACTCTGGTCTTTTTGTGACAGTTCAAGTACACTCATGTATCTGATATTCTGCTTCCAGCTGGGAAGATCAAATACAGAGACTCCGCTGAAGTGATTTTTTTTTTTTACATCATTTCATAGGGTAATTTCTAGCATCACCGATTTACTTTAAAGGGCTGTTGCATATATGGAAACCCTACTTTGCTATATTATATCATTTAAATAACAATAGGACAAATCGCCCTGGAAGATCATCACACAGGGTTGGTCTCCACCTAGGTTGTTAAATCATTTAATTTTTTTTTATCTATGATTATATCTGATTACCAGCTCATCAAAAGCTGTGCATTTTCTTCAACAATCTGGTGTAAAGCGAAAAATATATAGCATCTCAACACACAAATAATGTGGGGCTTATTACCAAGTTTACAATTTGATATACTGTATTGGACAATCGCACAAGTAAATATATTATCACGGTGCTCTTTATATGTCACTAATTTTTTATTTTATAAGACCATTTCTCCTTCATTTTCAGGGCACCCAAAGTGGGGTTAGTATATTATCTAACACCATTTTCGGCAAAATTAGCACACTTAGGAATTCTTTACCTACTTAATACAGAGGCACATTTATAAAATAAAGATAAAAATGGAAAGCGTGAAATCCCTGAAAAAGAAACCTCTCTCTACATTTTCCTTTACAAAAAAATCAACCCTGTAAAGACTGTAAATTATAAAAAGACTTAGCTTGTGTCTGTGTATTACTGTACTATGTAAAAATGTAACTATTTGTACAATATGTAATGTATTACTGGCATATACCAGGACATACTTTAAAACAAGAGAAATCTCCATGTATTTTTTCCTGGTAAAACATTTTTATAAATAAATACTTTACAGCTGGGAGTGAATATTGAAATACAGATTGTGTCTGTTTTGTTTTTTTGGTATAACTTGGTTGTACGAGCACCCAACAAATTCCCAGTTTTGTGTTTAAATGAATACACTAAACGATTATGATAAGTTCCCCTCATGTCTTGAAACCACTGACTCAGAGAGATATAGCTTGTGAAAATATGCTAAGAGGAAGCATGCATTATGTATGTCTCATGTCATTTCTAAAGTGTGGAGGAGTTTTTGTGCTTCCTTTTTATTAAAAGGAAGAAAAAAAATCGCTAACATTTTTTTAGTTACTATCTCTCATCATCACAATTAGGTATGAGGTCTATAAACAGAGCTTTATAAATCTGGGTAGCCAGATAGTCACCAGCCTTTACTTCTGGCCTCTAACGTTGTAATACAGGTACAAATCCCCAAATCCGGAACTCCAAAATCCACAATTATTCCGAAATCCAGTTTTTCAGTAATATTTAAAAAATAAAAATAAAGTTAATAATTAGAATTTCCCCATCTTATCAGACCTGAATCCAATCAAAAATCTGTGGGGTGATCTGAAGAGGGCTGTGCACAGGAGATGCCCTCACAATCTGACAGATTTGGAGTGTTTTTGCAAAGAAGAGTGGGCAAATCTTGCCAAGTCAAGATGTGCCTTACTGATTGACTCATACCCAAAAAGAGTGCTGTAATAAAATCAAAAGGTGCTTCAACCATATTATTTTAGTTTTTTATTTCTATTTCCCTCCACCTAAAAGATTTTAGTTTGTTTTGCAATTGAGTTGTACAGTTTATAGGTCACATTAAAGGTGGAAAAAGTTCTGAAATTATTTATCTTTGTCTCATTTTTTTACATCACAGAAACCTGACACAGGGGTGTGTAGACTTTTTATATCCACTGTGTATGTGTGTTTATATATATCAACAATTGGGTACTGAGCTGCAAAATGCATAGTAACCAGTCAACCACATATTCACTGTTCACAGAAAAAGATATTTAAATCTAGGCATTATGTATATTGTATGACTAATAACTAAAACAGAAGGGTGCATTTCATCTTGTTATGCCTATAGAACATTCTAAGCAGGTGGAAGAGAGCAGCCTTAGAATTTCAAATTGACTAATGGGTTGTACAATAAAAATACCCAACCCTGATTTTTTATTAATGCAGTAATTTTGTAAATTGTTTACATTTCAGAAAGATTAAAATCAGACTAATGGTGTTTTTACCCTTCATGGTATTAAAGCCTCTAAATGTACAACCCAATTCTACATTTATCTAAAACATTGTGTAGGAGTCACCTTTGACATTCCACTTTTAGGCTAATCATTGGTCACATGACTTAGTACTAAGGGCTGCTAGAGTCAAGTAATTAATCACCAGACATTTCACCTTACTCATCATGTTGAAGGGAATAGAGCAAATATATCTGCCTCACCCAGATCTCTTTAAACTCAGATTTTTCATAAATTTTGGGGCCACGCTTCTCTTGGGAAAAATCACCTGCTGCCACACCTTACAATTCCAACATCCTTTTGCAATATGCTGATAGTGTTTTGCTTTGTAAGCTCACTAACACATTTTATACATATTTCTGTTTTATCAGAGCTATTCTACCTGTGAATTCTATAAACAGACCTTAACAACTGACCTTGTAAGAACATCCTCATCTCCGACAGACCCACAAGCCTTTTCATTGAAAGCTTCACTAATCCTTTTCTCTTTTATAAAATTGACACCCACATAGTGAATTATAGGGAGACAATACAGATTGATACCATCCTTTTTATTTTACACATGTTATACTGATGGCTGATATGTAAAGATTATATAGGGATTATTGGACGTTTGGGGAGTGTAACAAAATACCAAGATACTCTTATAGACTTATGATTTGAACATGCAAAAAAAATTGCAAAAATTAGTTTGCAAAACAAATAATGCATTTGAACAAATTTTGTCTGAAATTAACTAAATGGGTTTTGTTCTAACTAATGAACTAATACAAAATTTGTTCATAGAATTCCATTAATTTTTTTTTCCATTTTATAGATAGAAGTTTAATGAATTAACAAATTAATGTATTAGTATTCGCCCTAGAGGCAGAACACTTTTTTTCACTTATCTTTTTTTCACTTATCTGCAGCAGTTGAAAATTGCATTGCAAATTAGGTGAAGAGAAATAAAACAAATTGTAAGATTTTTTTTAAATGTCTCAATTAAATTTGTTTACTTTGTTCTTGGTCTAACATTACATAATTTATAAGATAGAACTGTAGTAATAAAAAGGTACATTGCTCACAAGGATGTATATTAAGGAGTCACAGCTTTGCAAACTGGCAAAGGCTAGGGGTGGGGTTTAAAATATCCCTTAGAGCAAGTCAACAAACGATGCAAAGCCACTGTACAGCAATGTTCTTTTCAAACATTGCTTTGCTCTGGCTGAACTGTGTAAAGGAAAACGTACACCGTGCAGCCAAAGCACAGCTCTGTTTGAAGAGAACAGCTTGATATGGAGCAGTGCTGCAAAGCAAAAGCACTAACAGTTCCTATATGTGTCTCGTTCTTGCTGCAGAAAGCTTGCTCTGCCTTGGTGGTATTAAGTCTTTAATTTGTTTAGTTGATAAATACATTTCAGACAAAGTTAGTTTTAAATGTATGCTTAATTTTGCAAACAAATAACAAAAACAAATGTTTGCACATCTTGCTATGATGATAGCTAAGTCTCTTTATAAAAAAGTTATCTAATTTTATAGGTGCTCATTGATTTCTAATTTTTGACAAGTATTATTTTCCTACTGCTTCCAGAGATGCTGCAGTACTAAGGATTCTGACCCTGCAACTCTCTACACACAGATTGTTTGATCAGTGCAGAATCTAAATTTATTTCTGCTGCAGCAAAAGAGATCTTGCATTCAAGAGACCTCTCAATGGCTGCATCCCTGGATTGCAAAACAATTCTAATTTTGTTAATAAAATGACAGCTTTACACATATACTGTGGACCTTTTATTTTGCAGGACTTTTCCAGTTGATGGCTTTATTGATGATACATTATGTTCCTTTAACCCAAACTAAAATAAAGACACTTATAGAGAAGTATTAAATTATTTTCCAGTCTGCACCTTAGTGGAAAAAAAAAATTGATCTCCGTTCTTTGTGACTGCGGTGTTGTGAATGATGACATGTGGCATAGAAGTACTGAGTTATAGGAGAAGTAGCTAATAATCCCTGGCTAAACTGCTCCTCGGGTCTGTTAAAGAGCTGTTAATAATAGGCTTTTTTTTGGTCAACTTCAGTTCCCATAATCCAGAGAAACCAAACATAACTAAACTATATATTTTATATATTTCCCCCCCTACAGGTGGTGTTATGGTTATAACAGGAAGATCTAGTGTAACGGTTTTCTGTAGGTTTTTAGCAAGGTGGCCAGAGATGAGCTGATATAGCAAAATATCTTTGGCTGGTTAATGAAGAAATAAAGTACATGATATGTCTCTGTGATATCTGCACACATCTATAGAAAGGCCAGAGTATAGAAGCTAAAGGGTGTATGAGGATAAGGACAGAGAATGTGCAGTGTCAAGAGGAGGATGAGGGCTGAACCTGATAGACCATAGCCATGCAGTTAGTAGCTAAATAAATGCCAGGCGGACACTGGCTATAGACAATAGGGAACTAAAGGATTAAATAGGAGACTGACCTGAATGCCTGATAATATGTGCAATAGAGGTAACGGCCACCAGTATAAGTAAGCAAATAGAGGCCAGCAGTTTACAGTAGGTAGGTTATCACCGACAGGACTCTGTAAGCAGAGACACAGATTGGAAGTAAGAGCCAGAAGGAAACAAAAAAAAGTAATGGATAACAGAGCACAATAACGGGTACTGACCTGGCAGACCATAAGCAAAAATGGCCAACAGGACACAGCAGCAGGTGGTGACCACCAAGATACAATAGCAGCTGATACAATGCAGAGTATGGTCAGCAGGATGTAATTCAGGAAGTTAGGAGTGGAGGCTGCCAACAGGCATTGGACAGAAAACTGTAACAACTAAAAAAACTATTGTATATCTCTATTGTTGGATAAGTAGCTTTCTTTTCCTAGGATATGGAGAGTCCACGTTGTCATTCAATTACTAGTGGGAATATCACTCCTGGCCATCAGGAGGAGGCAAAGAGCACCACAGCAAAGCTGTTAAATGTCACTCTCCTACCCATAATCCCCAGTCATTCTCTTTGCCTCTGTCAATGGAGGAGGTGAAGTTTTGTGTCTGAAGAAATTAAATCCTTTTTCGGGTACTTTTCCCTGCAAGCAACGATTTGGGTTTAGCCGAGTTCACGTTAATCTCTTCAGTAGAGTAGTGGTGGCTTTTAAGCAGTTAGGAAGTTGTGAGGTAGTCCTTGCTTTGTTTTCTAATACATTGCTGCCCATGGTACAGAAAGCCAAATTGGTTACTCTGTTCTTTCTTTTTCCACAGGTCTCTGTAAGGAGTATGTGTCCTTTCATGCCTTGTGAGCTGTCTTCCTGCCGGACAGCTAGACTGCATTTAAGTGATTTTGTCTTCTAGGTCTTGCAGACTTGCACTTCGGAAAAATATGTCATATGCAGTATATGGGGACATTTTTAAAATCCTTTATACAGGATTTTCTTTGGCAGTGGGCAGGCACATTATATATGTTAAGACTAGGGTTAATCTTCCCTTTATTGGGACGTTTTTCCTCTTTAGGCTAATTTTGTTGAAATACTTTATTAGTATGTGTGTGGCTTATGTTTTATACAGGGAATTACGTATAAACTTAAAATTTGGCAGTTGGTTTTCTTTGCTTGCTTAGCTAGAACAGGCTAACTGACAAACTGCTTGAGTTTAAAACCAGCTGCAGCTCCTTGCATCTTATGTTGTCGGCAGAGGAAAACACGCGCCTTTTACTTGCCGCGTAGTTTCCTCTCTCTGTCGGTCATGTGACTTCTCTCTGCTGTCGGATATTCACTGAGCGGCATCATTGAATTTCAGTCTCTTCAGTGTCGATCTACTATACAATCGTTTCAGAGACTTCTGGCAGCCAAATTGTGGTATTAAAAATTCTTAAAGTGACAGTGTATTTAAAAAAATTCTACAATTTGGGGAATTTTTTATTTAGTATTATGGACATGGACCAAGACTGTTTTTTGACAAATGCTTGTTATGCCTAGAGGCATAAATTGTTTTGCCTATGCAATTCTGTGCTGCATGCTTAGCTAGAACACTTCAATGTAAAGATAAATTGTTGCCCTCTGAGCCCAATGTCTCTCAGGATGAGGCTGTTCAGACAATGCCACAGCTTTCTCCTCAAACGTCCCAAGTCTCTATGGCATCACATACAGTGCCCAGCAGTTCCCCTCGGCCTCCTGGAGGAGTTTATTTGCCTGCAGATTTTGCTGCACAGGTATCTTCTGTGGTATCTGTGGCATTATCTGCTTTTCCTATGCTGGGAAGAGGAAAATTAGACATTTAGATAGTAAGGTTTCTGTTCCACCTACTGCTACGCAGGTTGCCCTCCCTCATAAGTCTGATGTGGAGGATACACCGGTAGTCTCTGAGGGTGAAATCTCAGATTCGGACAGTATTATTGCTTCATCTGATACTGAAGAAGTAAACTTCAGATTGAAGCTTGAACACCTTTGTGTACTGTTAAAGGAGGTATTGGCTACTTTGGACGACTCCGATACTTCTGTCGTTGTCAACCCTAAGAAGTCTAGTAAACTTAATAAATACTATGATGATCCTTCCTCTGTGGAAGTTTTTCCTGTCCCAGACCGTGTGACAGAGATTATTTCACAGGAATGAGAGAAGCCAGGGATTCCTTTCTCCCCATCTCCCGTATTTAAAAAGATGTTTTCTGTTGACTCCATTTAAGATTCTTGGCGCACAAGCACTACGATCCCTATAGAGGACAGCTGCTCATTTAAGGATCCCTAGGACAAAAAGCTGGAAGCTTATTTGAAGATGATGTATGTTCATCAAGGTCTTCAATGGCAACCGGCAGTTTGTATTGCCATCGTAGCAAGTGCGGCATCTTATTGTTTGAATCAATTTTAGTAGAGACTCCATTGGAGGGGATACAAGATAGGATTAAGGCTCTCAAACTAGCCAATTTCTTTATTTCTGATGCTAACATGCAAGTTATTAGACTGGGAGCCAAGATATATGGCTTCACTGTCCTAGCCCGCAGGGCATTGTGGCTAAAATCTTAGATGATGTTACCTCTAAGTCCAAGCTTCTGGCGCTTCCTTACAAGGGGAAGACCTTGTTTGGACCTGGTCTGGCAGAAATAATTTCTGATATTACAGGTGGAAAAGAGTCTTTTTCTACCGCAAGACAAGAAGAACAGACTCAAAGGACGTCAAAGTAATTTTTGTTCCTTTCGTAACTTCAAAGGTCAATAGTCTTCCTCTCCCTCTTCCAAGCAGGAGCAGGACAAGTCTTATTGGAAGCCCAATCAGTCTTGGAATTAGGGGAAGCAATCAAAGAAACCCTCAGCTGTGTCTAACTCAGACTTTCCCTGTTTTGTCAAGTGTGGAGACGAGATGTCCTAGATGTTTGGGCTGTGGACATAGTATCTCAAGGTTACAAAATAGAATTCAAAACTTTCACTATCAGGGGCAGATTCCACCTCCTCAAGATTATCTGCAGACCAGGTAAAAAGAGAGGCATTCTTGAACTGCGTTCAGGAACTTTCCTCCCTAAGAGTGATTTGGTCCAGTTCCAGTAAGGGAACAGGCTCTAGGATTCTATTAAAATCTGTTTGTGGTCCTTAAAAAAAAAAAAAAAGAGGGAACTTTTCAACCCATTTTAGACCTAAAGTGCCTCTACAAGTTTCTCAGGGTACAGTCCTTCAAAATGGAAATCATTCGTTCCATTCTTCCTTTGGTCCAAGAAGGTCAGTTCATGACAACCATAGACCTGAGGGACGCGTATATTCATGTTCCCATCCACAGGGATCATCCCAAATTTCTGAGCTTACTCTTTCTAGACAAACACTTTCAGTTTGTGGCTTTTCCGTTTTGGCCTTGCCACAGCTCCCAGAATTTTCTCAAAGGTTCTGGGGGCTCTCTTGGCAGTGATCAGGTCTTGGGGAATTGAAGTGGCACCATACCTGGATGACATATTGATTCAGGCTCCATCTTTTCAACAAGCAAACTCTCATACAGAGATCTTGTTGTCTTTTCTATGTTCCCATGGTTAAAAAGTGAATCTGGAGAAGAGTTTCCTTGTTCCAGCTACAAGGGTGGTTTTCTTAGGGACCATAATAGATTCCCTATGTATGAAAAATTTTCTGACTGAGGTCAGAAAATCCCAAATTCTCTCCTCCTGTCTCTCTTCAGTCTACTGTTCGGCCAGCAGTGGCTCAATGTATGGATGCAATTGATCTGATGGTCGCTTCCATGGACATCATTCCCTTTGCTCAATTCCATTTAAGAGCTCTGCAATTATGCATGCTCAGACAATGGAACAGAGACCATTCGGATCTGTCATAGAGGATAGATCTAGACCAGTCAACAAGAGATTCTTTCCCGTGGTGGCTTTCTCAGGACCATCTGTCTCAGGGCACATGCTTCCAGAGACCTTTCTGGATGATTGTGACCACGGATGCCAGCCTGCTAGGCTGGGGAGCTGTCTGGGACTTGTTAAAGGTGCAGGGACTATGGACTTGGGAGGAGTCTACTCTCCCCATAAACATCTTGGAGTTGAAAGCGAATTTACAATGCTCTGATGGCTTGGCCTCAATTGTCCTTAGCCCGGTTTATCAGGGTTCAGTCAGACAGCATCACCTCAGTGGCTTACATCAACCTCCAGGGAGGAACTCGGAGTTCCTTAACCATGAAAGAGGAGGCACGGATTATTCAGTGGTGGAAGCTCACAATTGTTGTCCATCCACATTCCTGGAGTGGACAACTAGAAACGGATTTCCTGAGCAGACAGACATTTCATCCCGGGGAGTGGGCTCTCCTTCCGGAGGTGTTCACCAGGTTAACCCTCAAATGGGGGGTGCTGGAGTTGAATCTGATGGCGTCTCGGCAGAACGCCGAGCTTCCAAGGTACAGTTCAAGATGCTATGGCGGTTCCTTGGGATTTCAGTCTAGCATACCTGTTTCCTCTGTTTGCGCTCCTTCCACAAGTTATTGCAAGTATCAAACAAGAGAGAGAGCATCTGTAATTCTAATACCTCCTGCATGGTCTCGCAGGATCTGGTATGCAGACCTAGTGAAGATGTCTTCTTGGCCGCCTTGGAGGTTGCCTCTGAGGAAGGACCTTCTAACTCAGGGTCCATTCCTCCGTCCAAATCTAATTTCTCTGAAACTGCTTGGAGATTGAATGCTTATTTCTGTCTAAGCGTGGATTTTCTGAGTCGGTCATTGAGACCATGATCCATGCTCGCAAGCCTGTTAATCGAAAATTTTACCATAAGGTATGGCGTAAATACCTTTTTATTAGTATGAATCTAAGGGCAACTCTTGGAATAGGGTCAGAAATCCTAGAATTTTGTTTTTTTCTCCAGGAAGGTCTGGAGAAAGGGTTGTCAGTCAGTTCTCTGAAAGGTCAGATTTCTTCAGTATCTATTTTGATACACAAACGTCTGGCGGATGTGCCAGATGTTCAATCTTTTTGTCAGGCCCTGGTCAGAATAAGGCCTGTGTTTAAAACTGTCGCTCCTCCTTGGAGCCTTAATCTTGTTCTTAAAGTTTTGCAGCCGGCTCCGTTTGAGCCAATGCATTCCATAGATACTAAGTTGATATCTTGTAATGTTTTGTTTCTTATTGCTATCTCTTCTGCTCGGAGAGTTTTGGAACTCTCGGCTTTGCAGTGTGATTCGCCTTACCTTTTCTTTCATGCGGATAAGGCAGTTCTTCGTACTAAATTGGGGTTTCTTCCTAAAGTGGTTTCGGATAGAAATATTAATCAGGAAATTGTTGTTCCTTCTTCTCATAAAGAACGTCTGTTGCACAACTTGGATGTTGTACGTGCTCTAAAATTCTACCTACAGGCGACTAAGGATTTTCGCCAGTCTTCTGCCCTGTTTGTTTGTTTGTTTCTCAGGAAAGCGTAAGGGTCAGAAGGCTACTTCTCTTTCCCTCTGGTTGAGAAGTATGATTCGTTTTGCTTACAAGACTGCTGGACAGCAGAATCCTGAGAGAATTACAGCTCATTCCGCTAGGGTTGTCTCCTCTTCGTGGGCTTTCAAAGATGAAGCTTCTGTGGAACAGCTTTGCAAGGCTGCAACTTGGTCCTCTCTGCATACTTTTTCCAAATTTGATACTTTTGCCTCGGCTGAGGCCTCTTTTGGGAGAAAAGTTCTTCAAGCAGTGGTGCCTTCTGTTTTAGGTCTGCCTGTCTTGTTCTCCCTTCCTGTTTATTCTGTGTCCTCTAGCTTGGGTATTGGTTCCCACTAGTAATTTAATGACGTTGTGGACTCTCCATATCTTGGCAAAGAAAACAAATTTTATGCTTACCTGATACATTTCTTTCTTTCCGGATATGGAAAGTCCACGACCCCATCCTTTATTAAGACAGTTATTTTTTACTTAACCTCAGACACCTCTACATCTTTGTGTTATTCTTTTTCCATTTCCCTTCAGTCGAATGACTGGGGATTATGGGTAGGGGAGTGACACTTAACAGCTTTGCTGTGGTGCTCTTTGCCTCCTGCTGGCCAGGAGTGATATTCCCACTAGTAATTGAATGACGTTGTGGACTCTCCATATCCGGAAAGAAATTGATCAGGTAAGCATTCATTTTGTTTTCCTGGGAAACATTGTGTCAGTGTGCCCTTTGAACTCTGCGCCATTAAAGTATGAAATAGAACAAGAAATGTGTGTGCGCGCTTTGGAGGGACTTGCTTGCCAGACAGATTGACATCATGATAGGCAATTAAGATGCCAATAAATATAAGGTCTCCTAAGGCACAAAGACCTCTAGAAAGAGATACTACTGTGTTTGTAGATCACCTTCATAGGAGCTGGTTTACCCACTTGTTCCCTATAAACACTACCATGCATATCATACCTTTGTTTATAGCGCTGCAGAATCTGTTGGCATTCTACAGCTAACTGATATTAATAATAGTCTGCAGCTACAGATGTGCTGTGGATGCTTTTCATTTGATTTTGAATTTGGGGAGTTTTTGCAGAGCCCGGTCTACAGCGGCAATGCTTACTACCCTTAAATGCTGTAGCTGTGTGTATACATAAACTTAAAGGGACATGAAACACAAACTTTTTCTTTCATGAGTCATACTTAGAAGTAAATTGGAAAACAAAATTAAAACTGTATTCTATTATCAAATGTGCTTTATTCTCAAGTTATTCTTTGTTGAAGAGATATCTAGATCGGTAGCATGCACATGTCTACATCACAGAGCATAGTGCTGCCGTCTAGCTCTCTTGCTAATGTATAACATTGTTGCAAAACTGCTGCCATATAGTGCTGCAGACACGTGCACACTCCTGATCTTACTTTCCTTCTTTTAAATAAAGGATAACAAAAAAACAATGACAATTTGATAATAGAAGTAAATTGGAAAGTGTTTTTTTTTTTTTTTAATTATATGTTCTATCTGAATCATGAAAAATATTTTTTGGGGTTTTATGTCCCTTTAAACAGAAAGAGATACTTAGTAAATACATGGGATGTGTTTAGTGCAGGGGTGCCCAATAGGTAGATTGGATCTACCAGTAGATACCGAAGGTGCTGCTGGTAGATGGCGGCCGATGTGGTCAAGTTACGCAATCTCAACACTGGGATGTGAGTAGAGTATGGTTGCTAGGGATACCGCTTTATCTACCGCAGTGTGTGAAGGGACAGGTCATTAAACAATCTGATGGTTGGACACGAAAAGTGCTATATGATTGGATCTTGACGGACATCGATTTCAACCAATCAATGTAGAAGATTTTTGAACGACAACACAATTGGCCTATCAAAAGCATGATTGGCCTACCAAAAGCAATGGATATGGCAGTATAGTTAGGAGGGTAAGCGTCAATAGATAGAAAAAGTAAAGGCGGAGGCTGCTGTACTATGCTAAAGGAACAAGTCTGATTGACGTCAAATGAACCCGGTAAGAAGTGGTCTGCATGGCGCAGTATTGAAATGTATTTGTGTAGGCCTCACTGAAGTAAAGGGGGTCAGTGGCAGTAATTTGAATGCAGTGTTTTGTAACATGGCACAAGGGGTTGCTCCTGTTAACCCAAATTAAAGTCAGTGCTACTTTTGTAGCAACCATGTGTTGCTAAATCTTGCAACCTTAAAGGGACATTATACACTCATTTTTTCTTTGCATAAATGTTTTGTTGATGATCTATTTATATAGCCCATCATTTTTTTCATTTATTTTTTTAAATGTATAGTTTTGCTTATTTTTAAAAAACATTGTTCTGATTTTCAGACTCCTAACCAAGCCCCAAAGTTTTATGTGAATACCGTCGGCTACCTTCTCCAGCTTTCTCCTGTTTGTGTAAAGGGTCTTTTCATATGCAAAAGAAGGGGGAGGGGTAGTGTCTTATTTCCCACTTGCAGTGGGGCTTTCCAGCTACCTTTTCAACAGAGCTAAACTGAGAGCTTCTAAGTAAGTTTTTAAACTGTTTTATACTGGATTTTTATATCAGTATCTGTGCATCTTATTATTTATAGTAGTGTCTATTACATGCAGTTATATGAAAATGAGTGTATACTGTCCCTTTAAAGGGATATGAAAAACAATGTTTTTTTCATGATTCCGATATAGAACATGCAATTTTAAACAACTTTCTAATTTACTCCTATTATCATCATTTTTTCTTCGTTCTCTTTGTATCTTTTTTTTTAAAAAAAAGCAGGAATGTAAGCTTAGGAACTGGCCCATTTTTAGTGGGTAGATCTCATTGAGCTGGTCATTTTGAAAAGTAGATCCCAACACAAAAAAGTGTGGGCATCCCTGGTTTAGTGTGTCCTAAATATTGTGCCAGATTACTATGTAAATTGTTCCTTGGTCGCTTTGTAGATACATTTTCTTTTCCTGTGATCACTGAATTTACCTTAATCATCGTTTTTAAAAGTCAATTCCAGAATTTAACCCTTCATTTTACTATAAATAATAATCTGTGACACAGCCTTTCCGGTGTGTTTTGTACAAATCCTTGTCGGCTTGTAATGTCTTTTTCTGTGCAGTATTCTGGGTTACATAATGCCTGTAACTATACGTAGTTGGCTTGAAACTTGCTGTCCTCATCAGCATGGAGAGCTGGAGCTCTCACAAATAAAGGGCTGGCCGCAGACTGCAGAGGATAAAGGACTGACTTGCCCTTCTATAACTGATTCTACAGCCAGGGTTTAACATCCAAAATTATTTACTGAGACAAGCTCCAATGCCATTATATTAGAGTTCATTGTAGCTTATATATAGTGCTGATATGTGCAAGGCTTTATTTTTAACCTCTTCATGATCAGAGAGGATACTCCTGCTTACAAAGGTTTCAATTTTTCCTTTTGATCATCACTTAATAAAGGGACCGTGCAATCAGTACTAATGATGATGATATTAAGGCATTGCATCAAAGTGATTTACCCTTTTAAGCATATTATGATGCATTTGTTTTCTTTTTAAAACTTTAGTGCAATACTTCCCCAAAGCTGCTGCATTTTTTTTCCAGAAACAAGTTTTTAGCTAAAATGCTGAAGTGCACTCATGTAATTGTTTTGACTACCATGTCAGCTTATCAATGGTTATACTGTTTTTTTTTTTTTTTTTGCTATTGATCTTTTTATTACAGAACAAACTACCAAAGAAAGAAGTGTGTTTCTATATTACACCCTAAAAATATGTAGAAAATCGCACTTGTTTGAAAGAAAAAAAAAGTATATTAGATGCTAAAAATACATGTGAACACACACACATGATCTATAATATCATTCAATTTGTGTCATAACTGCATAACCCAGCATAACGTTTTTAGTAGTGATAGGGCTGAATGACAGTATATATGTAGATACACAGTCGCACGATATTGGCAAAACAAGGAAAGGCAAAATTCTGGGTAACCCATGCAGACTGGCAAATGAGGAGAAGAAAGTTATAAAAACTGTCAGACCCCACACATCACTTACGTGTAATAATTTTGTTCTAAACGCTTCCTTCATAGCTGGGTCCTTGTATGTCAGAATGTACATGTGGTGCTGGAAATGTAAGAACTGAGAGTATAGCGCACAACTTTGCGTCCCTATGCAAGCTGAATTTAAAGGGACAGTATACACCAGAATTTGTATTGTTTAAAAAGACAGAATTTATCAAGCGAGGGTAGACAAGGGCATACATATTCGCCCCAGCTTGCCTCTGGCGGGCAGCGATCCACTGCCGGAATCTACCATTGCATGCAAGCGCTATTTTGCACTCACGTGCAACACTGCCCGCAGACAGCCAATCACGCATGGGCAGGATTTAAATTTTTCACTTAAAGGGACAGTATACACTCATTTTCATATGACTGCATGTAATAGACACTACTATAAAGAACAAGATGCACAGATACTGATATAAAAATCCAGTATAAAACTGTTTAAAAACGTACTTAGAAACTCTCAGTTTAGCTCTGTTGAACAGTTAGCTGGAAAGCCCACTGCAAGTGGGAAATAAGACCCTCCCCCTTCTTTTGCATATTAAAAAAACACCCTTTACACAAACAGGAGCAAGCTGGAGTAGGTAGCTGACGGTATTCACATCAAACTTTGGGGCTTGGTTAGGAGTCAGAAAATCAGAGCAATGTTATTTAAAAATAATCAAAACCTATAATTTTTTAAAAAAATCAAACTTTATGGGCTATATAAATAGATCATCTACAAAACATATGCAAAGAAAAAAATGAGTGTATAATGTCCCTTTAAGACTGCTGATGACCGCTGCTTGATAAATACTGACTTCAGGTTCTCTTGTGAGAACCTGCAGTCGTAGGGGAGGAGAACGCTTGATAAATCGAGACCTTTGTATCTAAGCCTCTGCAGACTGCTCCCTTATCTCAGTGCCATTTACAGACTTGCATTTTAGCCAATCAGTGCTGACTCATTTGTAACTCCACATGAGTGAGCTCAATGTTATCTATATGACACACTATAGCTATTGCTGCCTTGCTGTGCAAATCTAATAAAATGCACTTGGATAAAGGTGGTTTGCAGGGGCTTAGAAACCGGCAGAAATTTAGAGTTTTAAAGGTTATACATTAATATAACAATGTTGGTTGTGCAAAGCTTTGAAATGGGCAGTAGACTGTCCCTTTTTATGAACATTGGCACTCCCTAATAAATGTATGAAACAAGAACTTTATTAGTCACTTTTTAAAATATAGCCTGGTCATATCAGTGTTTAGGCTGTTGCCTTACTCACATCTTGTTTCAGGAAATTTCACAATTTAGGGTTGCCTTTAAACTCTATTATACTATTATTGGGGATCCAGCAGGACCACTAACAGGCTTGCATTTAGTGTATTGTAGGAACTGTTGCTGCCCATTACTACAGGATCTCACTATCCCTCTAACCAGACTGTGCTCCAGTTCCTCCCACCAGCAGCAGCAGTGTTTACTGAGGTGTTTCTGTTCTCTGTCCAGAGGGAACTTAGTTCCTCCTGCAAAAATAGTGCAGGAACTCCGTTCCCATGCGTTCCTGCTTGACTTGACCCCTGCATTTGCCAATCCCTCTTATAAACATAACTGAAAGTGTTTTTGTAGATGATGTGTATGTTAAAAATACTGTTAAGTTTACAAATGCCAATGTCTTTTAGATTCCGCAATTTATGTCCATTTAAAGGGATAGAAAGATAATTGAAATGTTCATGAGTGTATTTCAATTTTAAATCGAAGTCATTTTACAATATACTTACTAAAAAAAAATACGCTGTGAGTGTCCGTGAATCAGCATTCAAACACACCATCTTCTTATAGAGCTGATGGTGGTGTGTATAGTGTCAGTGAATACTTAAAGTGAAGGTAAACTTTGGTGAATGAAAGCCCGTTTTTTAAAAATACTATTAAAAACAGGGGCACTTTCATTCATCAAAGTTTACAAAGCAGCCGTTTTGATTAAAAACTTACCTTTTTTTCTATTCACAGCCAGAGCAGCTTCCCCCTCCTGGAAATCCTCTCTCCACGCGTCAGCAATGACTAATCCGGCTTCCTCCAATCACAGCATGGCATCAGGCAATGACTACCCTGGGGGGAAATCCGTGATTGGAGGAAGCTGGATTAGTCATTACTGACGTGTGAAGAGAGGATTTCCAGGAGGGGGAAGCTGCTCTGGCTGTGAAAAGAAAAAAAGGTAAGTTTTTAATCAAAACGGCTGCTTTGTAAACTTTGATGAATGAAAGTGCATCTGTTTTTAATAGTATTTTTTAAAAATTGTCTTTCTTTCACCAGTTTACCTTCACTTTAAAGGGACATTATACTATAAAATTGTTTTTACCTTTTTAATGTGTTGCCAATTACTTTTTACCAGTTGCAGAGTATAAAATGTATGAGAATTTACTTTTTAAGGTTTGTGTATATGAATTAGCTGATTTTGTGTTTCAAAGCCACAACCTAATAAAATGGGTGGAGCTTGTAGGTATAATCAGATATCATTACTTTATCACATTGTGTACATATACATGCTTATTTATCTTATATCTGTCAGTAAACCAATCAACAATACTTGGAGAGAACAATGGAAAATTGACATTTTATTACCTTATATCTTCTTTACCCCACTATAAGTGTAATGTCTTCTGCTGGCTGTGTTTACACAGCTTGGCCTTAAGGCTGAAAACTTTCAGAATAGGTGGGGATACCACAGGCTAATTCAACTATTTCATATGCCAATATAAGGGTACTGCAAATACTTATTTAACAATTTAATACACTCCAGCAGGTAAAGTGGATCATTGGGAACAAATTAAAGGGGAGACATTTCTTGAGTAAATAGTCCCTTTCATTGTGTCTCTCTGGAAAGGTGTGGTATTAGAATGCTGGTGTAAGGGGCAGTCACAGCATATGCGTGTATGCCACTGTAAATCAGAATACGTTTTTACTAGAAGCATTTTTTGCACATTTCAATTTTGAATTTTTTTATCCTTTAAATGGACATAAATTGCTATATTTGAAAAACACTGATAGCATTTGTAAACTTAACAGTATTTTTTAACATACACAGCATCTACAAAAATCACTGTTTAAGTTATAATATTTAATAGAGGGATTAACAAATTTGTTTGAATATCTCATAATGTGCAGTGGTTTGTAGTGCACTGTAATGTGTATTTTACTGTGTAAGAGAAGTCATCAACAGATTAATTGACCCATTCAATTCCATGTAAAATGTCCATTACACTTGCAAA
Source organism: Bombina bombina (assembly GCF_027579735.1). Lineage (NCBI taxonomy): Eukaryota > Metazoa > Chordata > Amphibia > Anura > Bombinatoridae > Bombina > Bombina bombina. Next base: position 969,517,977 of record NC_069501.1, on the reverse strand, counting down.
CCACTGCTAATCTTCAGCTTTGCATTATCCTGTGAACAGCGATTGTCCGTGCCAGGTTTAAGTATTTGACACTGAGACTGGTGAGAAGCTTTTTGCTTGAGTCATGTCCTCCACCCTTTGTCAGCTTGGATCTGCGTGACGTGAGCCAGGGCTGCTCCTCTGTTTTAGTCTGCATAAAACACACGTTTGTAAAGTCATTAACTTCCCCAAATATTGTCTTTTGGAAATCAATTACAAGTTGAATGTATGTAGAATTACACTTGATCCCACTCTGTACTTTTTAGACGCCAGTAGACAGAGGAACTAACACATTTGAGATTCCTGTAGAAAAAAACTTAGCTTAAAGACATGAAACCCAAAAAAAACCTTTCATGATTCAGACAGCGCATACAATTTTAAGCAACTTTCCAATTTACTTCTAAAATTTAATTTGCTTCCTTCTGTTGTTACCTTTTGCTGAATATATATATATATATATATATATATATATATATATATATATATATATATATATATATCTCGATTGTCATTGGCTCACCCATGTGTTCCGTTAGAAACCAGTAGTGCATTGCTGCTCCTTCAACAAATGATACCAAGAGAATGAAGCAAATTAGATATTAGAAGTAAATTAGAAAGTTGTTTAAAATTGTATGTTCTACCTAAATCATGAAAGACATTTTTTGGGATTCATGTCCCTTTTTAAAACAGATTAAATCTATAAATGGGTAAAAGGTTCAAACTGGGCTACCAAAATGCCTGTCCTGTACCTATACTTCCTTAGTATATTGACTGTTTTTTCCCCTTGTTTAATCTACAAGATATTCAAATGAGCAATTCTTGTATTCTTACCTGACATGCTTATGTTTGTGTCTGTAAGTTGTGCATACCCAAAGTGTCTTTATATAGGCACGTGTAGACTGTTGCTTTCCATTGCTGTCTGTACAGTTTTCCTATGTAGCAAATTAAGTTACCCTAACTTTAAGCACGGCATGTACTACTTTGCAAGAATGTTGTGGGACTACTTCTCTCTTATCTCCATCCTGGGACACCTCTGTCATTAGCAAGTCCCCATAGTGTCAACATCTGTCCTGTGTGGATGTGGTTCTGTGCATCATTCCTACCTCCTCACATTCCCGTCTACATAACTTCTCCACAATGGTCCCTATCTTGTGGAACTCTCTGCTTCGCTCCACAAGACTCCACTTTAGTTTT